>NW_026054890.1:0-383109 GCF_022478755.1 Daldinia loculata
CCCCCTCGCGCGGCCCGGCAGCGGCGGCACAATGCTCTAGCTATTCTAGGCTATCCTTCATTAAGGTCTTTCTTTATTTATAAATTTTAAAAAAAAGATTAAAAAGAAAAACGTGTGGGATTCGAACCCGGCTTCCTATAGAAGTTATGTGGTGTTGTCCCGAAAGGGTTTAGTTTTGCACTTAAAAACATGTGACCTGTATGTGGCCTTGTATTGGCATATAGCCACTTAATGTAATTGGTTAAATTTTTAGCCTAAACCTGGTGCACAGGCCACCTTTTTCCCCAATCCTCTTATCTTTCCAAAAGCCTTTCTTATCAAAAGCCTTATCCTCTTATCGGCTTATCAAAGGCCTTATTTTTCTTATCAAAGATACGTACCGCCCAAAATATCCACACTAAAATTAGCTCAACGCTAGTCATGCAGCTAAAGCCTTAGCTCCATATCTCAGCCAATAAGAAGCCTGGGATCCAGACGCTAGTGGTGTGCACAGACGAATTGCCTAATTAGGAAATCCCTTCTTGGCCAAACACAACATCCCTCCTAAAAGTCGGGCATCCCTCCTAAAAGTCGGGCATTATGCAAGTCAAGCATCATCAGTCGAAAGCTCCCCACTTACACGCACTAACAAGGCTACAACTTAAACACTACATTCGCTCAGCTCGATCATCATAGCTCCAAATCGTACACCTCAGGATACTATCAGATGGCCCGTTGAAATGCGGTTGCCTATGCCGTCCCGCGCCCACAATGTCCGTTGAGATTTGGCCTCCCATCTCGCCGGCTGAGCTTAAAATCCAGGAAGATGCCACTCAGGTACGATCCCATCACCCCCCGTTCATTCATTACCTTGCTTCCAATCGTATCCCCCTTATTAGGCCCCAAATCCCAAGTTCCGTATATAAAATACTATGCTCCTCACCGAAGACGACTTCGTCCTCGTCCCCGTCCCCCCATACCACTCTCTTACAACTATATACTCACCACAGCGGCAACCTAAACAGGCCCGCGAGCTAACCTGGCTCCTAACCTCCCTGCGCGCGACCCTCGAGAAAATCAAGCGCGGCCTCGAGGACTGCTGCGCGCTACTAGCTCCCGCCGACTCAGCCGGCAGCACGCTCGTGCTAACAACGCCACGCAACGAGACCGTAAAGGGGCACACGACGCGTGTGGGGGCGCGCCTGGTGCGCGGCTTAGTCCATCTCAGGCTGCGAACTCTCCCACCACAAACTCTATCCCTCGACCCGTCCCGTCCCGTCCGTGTCCCCGCTCTAATCCGTCTCGACGCCCTTCTCTCGCTCTCGCTTGAGTTATGCCTCGCCCTCGAAAAACACCAGAACCAAACTACGCCCCCGCCCTCCGCGCCGTACATCGCCTCCGAATTGCGGCTGCTAGCACTACATATTGCAGAAGCAGCAGCGCTAGTCAGAGGGCCGCCTCAACCGCCTGCGCGCCCATCTACTAGTGCTTCTACAGCGAGCCATGAGGGGCCCGGACGCCAGCACCCGCCGGAGCAGAAAGTTCCTCTTGATACCGCGTGGACGACGAATTCGGTGTCACTAGGCCATTTCACGCCCCCGCTTAGTCGTAACCTATCCCTCTACATAACGATTCAAGAGGCCTGTCTGGTCATCTATTTGCGCGCCCTCGAACCCGCCGACGCACCCGTCAATTTCGGAACGAAACTTGCACTCGCTATTGGTACAACACGGCGTATTGAGCACGACGAAGCCGATCGCGTGTTCTCGTACCGATGTGACGAGTCGCGAATTGATGGTGGCACGTCCGCCCCTGAGCATCATGGTAGTCGTAGTGGTAGTAGCAACAGTGGTGAGGATAACGAGGGGACTAAGAAAGAAGTCGAGGTATATGTACGCGAGAAGGTGCGCGTTGAGAGCGCGGACCCTAGCCTCCTTTCGCTATCCGCAAAGTTGAGCGCTTTAGGCAATACGTTGGGGTTGGCGCGGCGTAATTTGGCCGCCGTTATGGAACAAGATTTGGAAGAATAAAGCGACACGAGGGAATCTGGTATCGCCGAATTGCCTCCTGCTAATATAATAGTACAGTTGAGCTATATGCATTAGGGGAAGATGAGCTAGAGTCTCACGAAATGAAAACGAATGACAGCAGCATTAGCTAATAAGGTAACACGTTTAAAATCACAAGACAATCAAATCGCGATAAACACTTAAAACTTTTTCTCGAGTTCGACTTCAGCTATGAGTTTGCCTCCAAAAAGAAAACTCGAATTGCTTCGTATTGGTATCAGTGAAATGTGACCATAGTCTTCAGGGCGTAATTTTCAGCTTCTCCAAGCTCTCATCATGAGTATCCCGATCTCGGCAGTAAAAAGTACAATCACTTTCGCAGGTGCCCTCACGCCAACGTGGCGGATCGACTACATAAAGAAACAATCGCCTCCAAACTCCAATTCTCCATATCAGATGCTTAGTTCGGTTTAAAAATCGGCTGATATTAACGCAATCGTCCTTCCTTCGTGGGAATTACGCCACGGGTGACCATGGCAGTGGGACAAGAATCCTTGACTTCATGGACTGGATTAGAGGAACAGTCTTATGGACCGTCTCGGCCCAGCCTTCTTGCTTCCAGCTCTCCTCTCGTCGAACTTTACGCTCCTCGAGGTTCGCAAATTGCCAAAGATGGTGGACTGTGTTCAGATCGCCGATCTGTACGAACCAAGCACCTACACCTTCCATGACTTGTCTTCGCGCCTTTAAGCCTCGTCGCCAGTGGGTTTCCCACTCCAGCAGGTTTCCAGGGTGAAGAGTGTACGAACGCAACTCGAATAAACCGCCCAATTGGCGTGGTGCAGTAGTTGGCCAGAACGAAAATTCCTGCATAATCGACGTGTTCTTAGACTTGATAAGTGTCTTGAGCTTTTTGTCGAATTCGGCGAAGTCGGGGTGGCGGGAGATGGAATTTAGGGACTGGTGGTATCCTTGGTAACGCTGATACTCCCAGATGTGAACTTAACATTTACGTGATTAGCATATTGTAACCAATTTTGTGAGGCAGAGGCGTAGCTTACCGAATGTATCACAATCTCCCACCTCGGTTCGCCAGCTTCCAACGAGATGAACCTTATTATCCTCCAAGGAAGCCATGCGCGGATACCATTGGCCAACCAACTGAACATACTCATCCACCTTGTCCGGCCGCACCTCGTGGAACACGATCGAGTGAACGTACTTGCCACGAGCCAGAACCGCGGAGAAACTTGCTTCGAGTTGAGCATCCAATTCGCGTCCCTCTTTTGTTCCGTAGATAACCCTGGATAGAAGATTATCGGGTCGCTCGGGTTCCTTAGTTGACACCTCCGCTCGCTTTCCTGTATGGGTGCTTAATGAGCCCAAGCCCTGGGAGGTTTCTCGGGCAGCAGACGAAGAATCATTAGTAGAAGAAGAATTTTTAGTGAACCTACTTGCTTCGCGCTCCTGGTGTGCTTTGACCAACTGCTCGCGGAACTCCTTCTGCTTCGAGTTGAACGAGTCGACACCCTCGGGTGTGATGTCGGCCAGTGTCGGCGTACGCTGGCTAGCAGCGGTGGAGCTGAACGCTCGAAGAGAACGCGGAGCTCCTGCCGCTGCTGCTCGCGCGAGACGTCGGGAAAACATAGCGATTGCTTGAGTTTGAGATATTTCTATGGGGGGTGTAAAAAGAATAAACAGGAACGTTTGGAGTGAGGGGGGAGTGAGGGGATTTGGTTACAGCAGGATTCGAGAATGAAGGCTACGATAAACTTGGTAACAGCGTCAAATTTGACGCAAGTCGATAAGAAAATGAGTGAAAGTGCTGAGGAACGCTAATGTCGAGATTGGTTGGTGATATGGACCATATCATATGGTCAAGCTACCTAGAAGTGTGGGAATGGTGTATCAGGTGTATCAGGTATGTATGAAGACCCCTGCACGGATATAGTGGTTTTTCGCGGGGAAGTCCAGATGAATTTAGTCCTCTAGGTAACAGGCAGTTATGGAGGTTCCGCGGAGCAGTTTGGATATCGAAAGGCAAAGCACAACTAGTCGGAGAGAAGAAGCAAGGTCGATGGTGGAGGGTAGCAAGCGGCAGGTAGGAAGTAGCGTTTACAATTAATTGGTTTAGGTAGGTACTTTACTCCCCCGCATCTGAATTCGGGGGGGAAGCTTTAAAGGTTGTAAGTTTATTCCAGTGCGATTTCCCCAGCTTTTGATGCCGCTGCTTAACAAATACGGAGATGATCTCTGAGATGTGTAACACTATGCAATGATGTCACTAGATTTGTCGGTCAATGGTTTGACCGTTGGCCGACAGCGGGGTACAAGATCTAAGTACTTCTTGCCTTAGGCATGCCGCATCAGTATTACATAACACAACTCGATAAGGCAACAATTAATCGCCAAGTTCCGGCTTAGCGGCAGAAGAAAACCACTCGCTTTACAACCTCAACCTCAACCATCTCCAATCTCGACGCCGTCTACCACTCGAATTCTCCGAATACACATTCAAGATGTCTTGGCTCGGTGTTACCCCCCTCAAGAAGTTCCCGGCGCCAGTTCGTACGTCAATTGACTCCGCAGCCCGGATTCGGATTGCATAATTCGCGACAGCTACTAACATATCGATAGTCCGGCCTTATGCCCCCTTCTTCGCCGCTGGTATGATAAACCACGATTGATATTATGCAAAAATTAGCATGCGCGAATAAGCACCTAACAGACGAACAGGCCTGATTATCGCTTACGGTGTCAACTCGGCGCAAAATGCCATGATGAAGTGTATGTGTTGATTATAGCCCCTAGAGGGAAGAGGGCAGAGGAGCAGAAATAATTGACAATGTCTCAACAGCCGACGAGTGGAAGAACGACCCCCGCAACCCGAACGCGAAGTCTGGTGGACACTAGAATGGAGGTGACAAACTTAGGGAACGCGACCAACTATCCCGAGCGAGAAGCATCATAGACGGTCGAGTCATTCCGATAGACGAGCAAGGCAGGACTGTATCATAAATTATGAGTTCGCGTTGAATCGAGAGTTATGTCCAGCAACCTATCCATTTGCGCCGCGGGCGAATGGCAACCCTAGACTTGGGATTTGTACGATCTGTGCTTATCACAATTTCAAGTACAGCCGCTGTCCTAGCAGGTTAACTAAATTCACCAGTTTGAAATACATGGCCAGCTTCAAACTTGGAGTTGCAAGTGTACCGTAATACCCATGCAAGTTTACTTATCGAACATCACCATTCTATCTAGCCCCTCGAGCCGACTAGTCTCTCGCTGTAGCAATTAGGTTAAAGGGAAATAGGCTTGGGAGCTCAGATTTTCAAAAGGAACTAACTTACACCATATTTCATCTATGATCCCGTATGTTAAAAAGGAGCAAACATTGTCAATTTGTTAGATAAACTTTTCTATACCAAGCCAATTAATTAATAAAAGTTCAAATATTCTTCCTCATATGATCGTGGCTGCATGACAAATAGATACCAGCCGTGTTCGGTCAATTCTGGACCGTCTCTTATCACGATACTCGTTCGCCGACTGGCTCATTCACTAAATTAACCTCGACATAGGTACATACATCTTATCAGACAACTTTACACATCTGAACCGACGAATAAGCAAGAATCCCATGCATTTACATAACTCTATAATATAAGCTATAACTAACATAACTCTATACCACTTCCATGAAACTTTTCATCCCACCCCATCCGCGCTCAATCCACTTTACATTAGCAACTTTCCCCCGTCACCAAACCCGGTCCCTCACCATGTCAAAACCGGCCGTACCCGGGGTCACACCAACCCAAACCAAGCCCTCAATCCCCAAAGGCAAAACGGAGCTGAAAATACTCATGCTCCACGGTTACACCCAATCCGGGCCTCTCTTCTCCTCTAAAACCAAAGCCCTCTCCAAACTCCTCATCAAAGCCCTATCCCCCGCGCCCTATAACCTGCACCCAACACTCATTTTCCCCACGGGCCCGTACCGCCTGCGTCCCTCCGATATCCCGGGGTACATCCCCTCGGAGCAAGACGAAGACGAGGAGGAATCCGACAACTGGGCCTGGTTCCGCAAGGACGTGGCGACGGGTGCGTATCGCGGGTTTGAGGAGGGAATGCGGAGTATTGCGACTGCGATTGCCGAAGCGGGCGGCATTGATGGTGTATGTGGATTTAGCCAGGGAGGAGCGGTAGCTGCGCTTGTGGCTGCAGCGTTGGAGCAACCGTATCGGGACCCGCCGTCTTCGTCCCATGTAGCATCCCCTTCGGACCCGGCCTCGCAACCTGACTGGTCCTGGGTGAGCGAGCTGCGCAGCGCGAACAATAACCAAGCGCTACGCTTCTCTGTCGTGTACTCTGGTTTCTACGCGCCGATAGACTCGCTGCGATGGCTATATGAGCCGCCTATCACGACGCCGACGCTGCATTTCCTAGGTAGCTTGGACACGGTTGTCGAGGAGAGCCGGAGCAAGGGTCTTGTGGACCGGTGTAAGGATCCTACGGTTATTGTGCATCCAGGGGGTCACTACGTTCCTGTTGCCAAGGACTGGGCTATGGCTTTGGCAGGCTGGTTGAGGCAGCGGTATGAGGACCCGGAGGTTGCGAGTAAACGGTCACTGTGAATAGGTAGGCAGGGTTACGCCGTTGGGGTCTAAAATTTAGAGGCTCTACAAAAGAGAGAAGACCTGGGATTAGAAATTAGATATGGGGGAATTACACGCACGACTACACGTATAGTAGAATCAAGACATAGAAGGCAAACCTGTTCTTCGCGGGCATTGTGTACCTCCTAATCTAAATATTATACATTCGCATGTTTTTGATGCAAACCTGTGCTGTGCTGTGCTGTGCTGTGCTGTGCAGTTCCTCTCGAAACCAAGTTCCTCTCCCGGCTCCGACAGAATTACTCCCCAAAACAGAGTCATAAGTCGTCTATCACGTCTTCTTCTTACCCTTCTTCTCCTTGCCTTCCTTCACGCCAGGCTGGATCCTCGCCATCATCTCTTCCTTGGTAATGAGATGATCTACACGTTCCAGTAAACCGAGCAGGCTCTTCATGTTGTGGCTCCACTCGTTGAGGACGTCATCGACATCTCTAGGCTTGGCGAAGCTGACTATACTTGCTGGCCGATCAATGCGGGCAAAGACCGTCTTGGAGCACACCAGTTCGCTAATATACTTCTCCGTCTCGTCCTCCGTCAGGTCGAGCAGCTGGGTCAGGCGCTTCATGCCGATGCGGGTGTAGTATTTCGCGATAACTCTAACATTGTGCTCGATAACCCGTTTGCGCAGATCCTGCCATCGCTGGTAGGCTTTCTCGTCGCCTGACTGGTTTGGACTTTCGTCGAAGATATCAGTCGCACAGAGATGAGGACCGTACTGCTTCGAAACCTCTGGCCATCGCATGAGCTCGTGTACTGTGAACAGCTTGAGAAGCGCCGCATCAACAGGGATTTGGGCGTTTCGAGGATCGCGGAGGATACGTTGAAGAAGATCATGTTGTTCGTTGTCGTGGGGAGCGAGTATGACGAAGTAGATGATGCGTTGCAAGACCTAATTACCATTAGCAAAAGTTACCTTGATAAACATATGGGGACAACGTACGGGTTGTAGTTTTGAGGGGTCCTCTTCGACAGCCTCGGTATCCAACACTTGTCTGTAATGCTTGCAGGCATCAAGATACCTGTCGTCGTGCTTCGCTAGAGTGATCTGTTGTTCATAATAGGCCAGCTTCAAGTCGGTGGTGTCGTCCTCTTGCTCGGGGGGAACCTCCTCCCCACGCTTCAGCTTCTCTTCGCGGTCCTTCTTCTCTTTCTCTAGTTGTTCCGCTGTCTTCTTCGGCTTTCGAGATAGATATTTGGTGCTGATCTTGCGGCTGAGAATGCTAGCTTGCGTCCAGTCGCCGTTCTCGATACATAATGCGACTTGGGCAAGTATGAACTCCGTCTTCTCCCGTCTATCCATTGAACCAAATGTTTCTACCTGCAATTCGCAGAGGATATCCATGGCGGACTTAAGATCTCCCTGCTCCTTCTTGATGTCCGACAGGATTTTAGTCACGCGAGCGCGCTCAACCTCGACGAAGATCTTGCCCTCGGTTACGGTGCGCAGGGTCTCAATTACTGATAGTTTAGTATCTAGATCCGGGGTAGCGTCGAGGAAGCCCATAACGGTCTGAACCATCTTGGTGATAGCTTGTTTAAGCTGGCCATGCTTCTTGGAGAGGACCAGGACCTGGTCGTTGAGTAAACTCCAGTTTCCGGCATTTTTACAGATCGTACATATCGCAACTAGAGTTCGGGATGTAGAGGCGAGATCGGAAGCCTGTAAAGTATTGTAGTTAGTGGTGCTGAACGATTACAGATTAGAGAGAATAGCTCACCTGTCGGGTTTGCTTCTCGAAAATGGTAAGCTTCTCGATAGCTGCTTGGATATCATTCTATAACTATGCATTAGCAACCTATATTCCAGTAATTCTAACCCGGATATGTGCACCTTGGCAAGCTTCTCTGCTTCGCTGATTTGTACGTCAGCTTCCTTACTGAAGTCCTTCTCGGGCTTCAGAGCTGCGTCCGCCATGATTTCCGAACTTTCTTCCTGATGTATAATCTAATCGGAGGAAATTGTAGTAATTTCGGAGCAATGTGTGAGGGCGGACTGTTGGCGGGTTATGTTTGATGTGTTAGATAGTTCGTGGTGGAATATTTAAGGCGATGATGATGGAGGGAAGCTTAATTAAGGCGGCTGCGAGGCGACGAAAGCTCGCGCTGCCTTGCACCAGTTGACCTTGAATTGAATTGGTCCAAGCTTAACGCTTGGTCAGCCTGATAACTAAAGTCACATGTAGATAAGCCGTTACAGGTCTCGCTGCGATATGTCCATATTCATTTATCCATCACAACTACATGCATATCCCATCATCAATCACATGGAAGTATGAAAGGCATGAAACTCTTAGTGACCGATCAGCTACTCATTAAATCTACCTAAACTCACAATATATTATCACCTTAAGTTATACTTATTTTCGCAAGCACTACCCCATCAACCAAACCTAAATGTAAAGCATCCGGGTTGATCCATCCGTCCCGTCTCATACGATAGCTACAGCATTCGCGGTGCTCGATATTCCTCCTATAAGTTCGTATTAGTTAACAACTCCGTTCTTATCCAAAACCCAGGCTACATACCTTTCACGTGGTTAGGAGCACTTGAGAGGAAGAATGTCCATTGTTTCCTCTCTACACATTTCTCTGCAAGTTTCTCAAGGTCCCAAAGCTCGCCGATGGGAACTCCCCAAAGTGCCAACAACTTCTCGTGAAGATAGTAATCTGTCATAAGGTAAATTGCATCAGTAATCCTCTTTTTCCCATGACTTTATCAACCGGAACTATCAATATACCTTTCTCAGATGGCCACGCTTCAAAGGCGGGATGGTCTCCAGCTACAGCCGAGAAGTAGGAGTCATGCAATAAGTCGAGAATCTCCTCACTCTGATCCACACCTATATAGCGCTGTTCATCATGAGGCCCGAATTTATTCTTCCCAAGGTGGTGAGGAGCCCTCTCCTCGTATGTAAGCGAATTTGCGTTCTTCAGAAATCCAGATCTGACGACTAGGATATCGCCAATCTGAATGTCGCCTCCTTGTGCGGCAGGTCTCAGATCGATTCCTTGCGACTCTGCCACGTTTACAAGGTCGCTGTGAGTAATTTTGAAGTTATCATAATATACTGGCTTGATATTTCTGGCTTCGGCCCAGCGACCATAGTCCAGAAGTAGACCTCTACCCGCAATGCCGTGCTTCGCCCACGCTTGCATGCCGCATTTTGTCGAAGCATTTTCACCTTGAATATCCTTGGCGGTGGTCTAGATGGCATGATTCAGACTGCGTGACATACGTAGCGGTTGCGGTGAATAAACTTACCCCATTATAGAAATACCCCGAAGGGATGTGGCAGAACTGCGCTGGGTTAACCACTGAGCTAATAAAGCCCGCCAGATACTCAGTCGAAACTTACATGACGAAACCCGTCCCATTGAGAAGTACTTTGAGGGTTCATGTCATAAAGGTCGTCAAATCCGATATTTCCCAGAGCATGAATAGAATGTTTAAAAACCTGCCGTTTATAGCAAGGTGGTGCGACCTGGTCGAATGGAAGACTATGTGTACGAATCAGTAAACAAGCATCTCTATACCTCAGACTAATCATTGCCTAAACTATATTCGAGACACTTTACTGACCCGAGAGGGATGACCTCTCCAGAAGAGACAGTTTCCAGTGCTTTCTTTACCCTTTCCGGCGTTTGCAGGTTTAATCTACCTAGCTTCAGATAGGGTTAGCTGGGTAGCTATTTTATGATCCATGGACTTGAAATAGGAGCCAACGAACTTCATCATCGCTTCCCCATATCCATGCCGCGTCTTCAGGCTGGCCAGATCTTGGCCGCAAGTCTTTTCTTAGTGGAAGCTCCATGCCAATTGATACCGGTGTAGTGTTTAATAAAAGTTGTACTAGAAATATAAATTACGAGGGGGATAATTGTTAATGACAAGATGTAATGTTGAACTAAGGTGATGATGGCATTACATTAGGCAGCGGGGAAATATAAGCCACTAGATATATCGGAGTAATGCAAACTATCATCATATCATGTTTACATATCCACCTATCATCCTTGCCGTTGAAGCTTCCCCTCATGGAACAGACACAAATTTGGAATGGCTTTCTGTACACCGGTGACGTTATACAATTGCAACATATGTGTGATTTATAATACAGTGCAGGTTGTGGAGGTTGGATTCGTTGTCCTCCAATAGATTTGGGATAAGATATATCCGCATTCTTCTACGACTATACTCAATAAAAGAATCTTATCGTCTTTGCTAACATTCCTGAGTTATGCCATCATATAATAGCCTAACAAAGTTTGAGGTGATAATATATAGTAAAAGCTCTCTGGGACTACTTCACAGGTACCTAGGTATTTATTAAGTTATGGTATTGACTCAACCCATCGACCCAGAAAGTCTACGTAAGAAGTAAGGCGCATATGATCACTTGATTAACTCGGATATCTTTTATTCAACTCTATATGAGATAAGCATATATTTATTACGATATAGAATTATATCAAATTTATTCTACTAAACTGAGCAGTTCAACATAGGTAGAGAACCTCCCCTCTACTAATGCAAATCCGCCATCGGTATGACACGCACAGCAACAAATAATATTATGAAATAAAAGGGCAAAGTTTCAGCAACAGGTACCTATCTCGTAAATCAATCTCAGCTTTGCAATTTTACATCAACACTGATTGGTGTGGACCTACACATTAATATCCAACCTATAGTGAAAAAGTCAGTATGATTTCTTATGTTATTATGCCTGATTTCTAGGACAATATTATGGAATGAGGCATTAATTAACTATAACTATTACCTGTATATTGCCGTCAATAATCCCTTTACTTTTAACACCTTCGGTATTCCCTCGTCTGTATGTAATCATTATTAACCACATCAATAGGACCCTTTTTAGACGTTATCGCCCCGGCATCATTTGTCTTATACGGACATAAAGCAACCTTTAAACTATGGAGTGCGTAGAATTAACTTTGAGATCCTTGGCGAGAATTGATCTTTGTTCCTCGAGTGTGTCATGAAGGGTTGTATTCCAAATTAGGGTTATGGTCAAGTACGTTCTATTCCATGCTACTGCGGTTGAAGGCCTGGTGTTATGATAATCTCTCTTACTGGGTTGGATAGATCTAGGGTCACCCATGACTATCAGGTACCTTAAAACTTCATATACTGGTCACTAACAAAACAGGCTTAAATCAAAGGGGGAGAGAGAAAATCTATGTTGTAATCCCGAAACTTGTTCTACTGAAGATGTATTATTATTACCCATTTGACACTATGGTAACGGATATGGAAGAAGCGCTAAAACACTCCCTTTACCTGAATTTTCATCCCACTTATCGGCATCGGATAAAGGGTTCGTTTGATCTTTCAAGCCCCAAAGACAGGTATTTAATAACACTATTTCTCCTAAAGTTCTAAAATTTGATAGCAGAAAATTCTAGGGCGCCTACCTAAGATATCTAGGTACACAATCTTCAAAGAAAATAGCTTTCCAGTGGTACGGCCCACATCAGTATCTAAGGCATCGACTATTAGACGCCATCGTGGACGCTAACAAGATTAGGGCAACCCCAGCAAACATTCTATATAACCTATCTTTTTGCTAAATTATTTTCATCAACTCACCTAAACACAATCCGAATTGGTGTAGTGGCTAACATTTGGTGCTCTCATGGTTCATAACTGATAACTTGACAGATCCGCCAAGCCCGGGGTTCGATTCCCCGATTCGGAGTTCTTTTTATGTTCTGATCTTACTACCCCTTTTTACTCTAAGTGAAAAGCCTTCAGTAGACATACTTTGCATATGGCGTATCTCTGTCGGCCCTAGACAATCCCAAAATATTAGTAGGTGATAGTGTTAAGTTCGCCCATTGATAAGGGGATGTTTACATCACCCATGACAACGTTAGCCACATGCCTAAGATATATTTCCTCAATCGCGCATAAGTGCCTACCTACTTGGAACACTTATTCTAACGATCTCTAGTTGAATATTTTCGACCCTTTTCCTTCATTTTTCTTTTTATTAAAATAACAATTGCAACAAGCATGATAAAGCCTCGACGTTTAAACATATTCGATTGTGCGCAGACCAGGCTCTTCACGTCGAGTCTACCCGACGACGTATGGTTAACCTAGACAAGTCCGAAACAATTCACGTATTTATAATAAAGGGCTTGTCCCCTCTACCAACTCTCGACAGTGCGAGAGGTTACCGCTGACTTCCACCACCCTTGCTCATGGCCTACCTCCCATGGTAAGTGAGCTTTTGGCTAAGTTATTTATATCCCTTGTAAGAGAGGTGAGCCACTACCTATGCCAAAGGAACGCTCCTCTCGAGAGCATATTTTGCGGAATATAATATTAGAAATAGATAGGGGGTTTATTGCTTCTGTTGTGATATCTCTAAACAAGACTAGCCATAAATCTTTTATAAAAAAGGGAATTAAAAAACAAAACCAGCAAACTACTGATTGTGCGTCTATTACATATGAGAACCTAAACAATTAAAATAAACATATCGAGCCTGGAGCCTAAATCCCGGAAGCTATCATATGCCCAGGTTTTCGGTCTTATTATACGGAGATCCCGTGTCCGGAAAACAACCACCAACCGGAGAACCTCTCGGCCTTGTATCTTCCCTCCCGGTAATTTCTTCCGAATCCCAACTCACATATTGAGTCAGTTTTCGTCACTTCCCAAGTAAGTGCTTAGTCCCATATGGTGCTACAAGGCCAATAGTCTGCTCTGAACAACCCATCACAAGACTACAACTACTTATAAGTTGGTCGACAATCCAAGTGTTGTGCAACAAAGTGCAAGATCGTGAATCAGAAAACTTTCCTCACACAAAGACGGCCACGAAACGATGTGGTTGTTTTTTAACAAATACATCCGACAAATCTTCTATTTAATTTTATCTCTCCCCAGCCTTGTTCTTTCAACATCGACATCCTCATAGGTTATGCCATATACACTCTTGATCGTCCAAATTACCTTTGAACTGCTCACCCATCAAAGCTTCTAAACAAGGAGATCCAATACAACTCGTTCGTCTTTCAACTGCAAAATCGACAGCCAAGATGTGTCGACTCGAGCACTGGCTTTGCTGCATATGCGAGGACGCTTATGTCGCCCTTAACTTCTTCTGTGGGGATGTGGCTCCTGGAGCACCAGCCTGTTCGAACACGACCCGTTACGAGCGACATATTGTAGCACGCTACTGTTACTTCTGTTCTAACGTAAATCATCGCGGTGCCCCTGTGATGTCAAGGACCAAAGAATACCTCGAGAATCTCGCGAGTCTGGAAGGCATGATTCGTGTGGCGGCCAGACCAGACCGAGACGATGTTACTGTTTCGGTATTTAGCAACTGGCTAATGGGGTTCAATGGCCCGACAAGCATCCGCCCTTTCAAGGCAGGTCATCCGGCAATACATAGCAATTCCACGAAAGACCACTTCGCACGCAACCTTTCACCACCACAAAAGGTAGCCTCTTTCATCCTTACTTCATCTGAAATATCTCGGGCTAGCGCGTTCAACTATCAAACTGCAATCCTGTCGAACTTGACGGCTCAGCCATGTTTTCGACCTCCTGTACCGATCCCTGAACAAGGCCTTGTGGGCGGCCAGCCTGGTCGTAGAACCGACAAGGGAACCCGTCGCTGGTCAAATAGGACACATAGGATGATGTCTGCCGAGATGGACCAGCAAGACTCGTCATCTTCTCACCCAAATCCATCTCATACATCACCAAGGGATGCTGTATATGCTTCTTGGGAGGACAGCAATGAGTCCCGGGATGCTGCCAAGCCAGATATCACTATGCCCAACGAAAAGCATTTGCCTGTATCTCTTACTCCGGCCACTCCCGCCAATATCGATGTTCTTGCGACAGCATCCAGCAATGACTTAAAAGGCAAGCAAATTGTGACCCCGCTGGCCTCTGCTCCAACTTTCGCAGGTAATGACACAAAACCTGCTACTGATACTGTAGACCGCGTTGGGCAGCCTGTTGTCATGAGCTATACAACCGTGGCTTCCAGCACCCCGACTGCTTCGGTAGTATCCAACATTGATACCACTAAGGGTAACAGAACCGACAAGCAGGAGGGCGGGAAACTCCCCGAAATCCAAAGGCCCACCCGATCACCCGCTGTTGTCCCGGTGATTCCTCTTGTTCCTATCGTTACAGCTAAGATTCCTCGAGCGCCTGTTACATCCCGAATCGCATCTATCCCAGGAGCTGTTGCTACTCCGATCGTGACTTCGACTGTGGCCCCGACTCAGACGAAAGCTAAAACTGCGACTCCAGCACCAATTAGTCCACAACAAGTCGTCGTCGTATCAGCCAAGGTAAACGTTGAGAAGGCCAAGGCTAGTACTGCCAAATATGCCACTCCTAAGGACACCGCAGCTTCTCAACGTGAGGAGGATGAGCAAAATGCACCTGTGCTACCCGAGACACAGAAGAAGCCCCTCCTCTATAGCCAGGCAATTGCTACCGGTGCCTCATCCGGGGCTATTCCTACCGGCCCCCGCGGTCACTCCATAGACCACTCTAAGAGCCAGGACGAGCCGAAGAAGAAGGATCTCGTCCAGAAGGGATCGAAGAATTCACGCCCGAAGAGTAAGGGGCAGAAGCAAAAACGTGGACAAAAGAAACAGCAGGAAGGCACGCAAGAACTGGAGCCTAAGCCGGCGCCTAAACCGGAGCCCAGACCGGAGCCAAAGTCGGGACAAGAGCTGGAGCACCATCAATTCCGACTACCAAGCCTATCCTATCGAGATGCCCTTAAAGGCAGTCCGAAAAGCAACACTCTGCCCAGCTCGTCCTAACTGAATTTACCTCCATCTTGACTCCGAACAAGGGGGAATAGAGGCCAGATCAGCATAACCAAGCTCTTAAGGCGGAAAACACAGCAGGTATAACCTATCTGGACTCTGGACAATTACCTCCGAGGAAGGTGGATTTGATGCGATGATATATGGATCATGCTATGATCTTCTCTCGCATCGTCTGCAAGTCCTAGGCCACTAGAACATTTTCGTACGGCGTTGTGGAGTTCTACGAGTATTTTTACGCAGGGACCTCTCTCGAGTCTCGACTTGTTTATTTGTTTGTGTTTGTTTGTTATCGTACTCGGATTTTTGAAAGGGGGGCAAGGACGGATGGAGCTTTTGTTCCGGTCGATATTATTTTTATTGTTTTTGTTTGATGTATGGGAGGAGTAAGAAATGAGACGAAATAGGATAGGAAAAATACTACAAGTGGAGAGGTTGGCTATTACTATGAAGCCATGTCGTCCACGTTGTTGGAACTTAGCATTTGCACTACAAACATAATGAAAAAGTTTTTATGATTTCTCATCCCAACTTAGGTACCTAATTAGCCGTATATTTTGCCATGTAAGTATTCGTTATGCCACCCTAACTTAGATATCACAAACCAGGCTGTCATAGATGTAGTAAAACCTTCTAGAGTTGGCCGAGAGTAAGAAAAGACTATCGCGTCTTGTCCCCGTTTTGTCTCTAGTAAGAGACTTCTGCACGGCTTAGTCTCATAGCTTATAAATGAGACCGATACCTCACGGCGTTGAGCATATACTTTGCCACAGGACCATATAATGCATATAAGTCTAAACGGGACAGTTGTTGACTACGCCACCTGAGGCGTGTCTCGGGATAGAGGCGAATATAACACGTGTAGCGTAGTCGCGTTTCATCCTGAATGCCCCGTTTGCGGCCTAGCATTAGACACCTGTCGAAACACTAGGCAGACAAACCAAGGTAGGGCTGGTTGTGAAACATATAGTTACAATATCCAGCCATCGATAGAAGCCGACAGTCAAGCCATAAATGCTCCGGAGTCCGGGCTATCATGGCAAACAATTATCAGGGATGCGACATAGATACGTGGCGCAAGAGTGGCAGAGTGGCTGGCAAGATGGGGAAATATTCGTATTCGCGTTGCCTCCTGAAGAATTCTGCCTCGTATTTCTAAGGGTCTCTATGGGAATCCCGTAGATTCGCATCTAGCCTCGCAAGTTGTCGTTGTAAAGTGGCAAAAGGAGTGGAAACAAAGTGGAACCTTACCTAACGAAGCCGGAATTGAGCTTAGGTCATGTGACAGGGGTAGCTTCAGCCACAGTGGACAGCTGCCACATTATGGCTTATGATTCGGCTGTGAATAAGACAGGGGAACAAGGGGGCGATGGTTGGTGCGAGAAGAGTGGCGAATATTCTCGAACAAGTCTCCCCCAACTTTCGACGGCGTCAGCGGCGGATTCGCGGGTGAGGCCTATTCCGAGCGGAGATTGGCGCGCTGGCGAGACCTCGAGGCTACATACTTATCAGCTCGGGTTCGCCTAGCTGCCTAACCAAATGCGATATGCGACGCCATTCCTTAGAATAATGCTTGCTCTGCATAGCGGAGCGGAAGAAGCTTAAGATAGCTCACCCTCATAGCTACCAAACGATATCAGCATGTCACTATGATCGAGCTGAAGGGAATGATACTCATGTTCAAGAGCCGCCGTGGCGAAACGAAATGTGTGTTGTTATTCAAAGGGTTGATGAGAAGACAATTCGGCCCTTTCTTAAGGTCGCGATCTCTAGTTTGGCTAGCTATGGCTCCCAGCTCGATATCAGCTTTAGCCCAGCTCATTAAGCTTCGCGACCTAGTGATCCCCTAAATCTACTTAATCCTAGACCGCGCCCAGGTAGCCAGGCAGCCCAGGCAAATACTAATAAATTATCGAGGAGTATGATCCGAGCATTAGGACGTTAATATGTGGATACCTCCACACCTGCTCACCGACACGGGTCCTAAGAGGCCGGATGATCTGCTAGGCGCGATCTTAGGTTACCTATAACCGAGGCCACAAAGTAGGGATAGTTAGTGAAGGCAAGAAAGTAATGACGGAAGATATGCCTAATATTGATCAAAAGTTATAAGGTAACAACGCATCCAATGTCGTATTGAGACGAAACAATCTCGATGACTTTGGTAAAGGGCCGCGTGCGGATGAATCGGGATCGAAAAACGGTCAGTCCTCGTACCGAATTCGACGCTGGTAGTGCGCATGCAGACGAGGAGGAAGCCTTCACTTTCTAAGAGGAAAAAGGATTGCGAGCTTGAATGTGGACATCGTTTGCTATATCTGTTGTCTACCTATCTATCTGAGGGGGCTAAATGCTCCTAGCTTCGCATTTACACCAGCCGGTTCGAAGCCGCCATTCGATTAGCTATAGCCCCGGCCGTTTGGCTATGGCGGAGCGCGGGAACACGATCCTTACGGTTGCACTCGGCGGGACGGTTGGGCATGAAGCTGACTCCTAAGTTGCAGGCCAGAATGGTGGCTAAAGAAAGGAACATCTAGTGTGGGTAATGGGAATTATACACATGCAGCGTACACATATATGCTTCTCATGCGGATCGTGGGGATCGTGTGGGAACATCCCGAGAGGCCAAGATGCGTAGACGTAGAAGTGGGGGATTTGATCGTTCGCTCGAAACATTTGTTGCCCCTTTTCTTTACTATGGCGTGCCTCCCAAGAGAGGGGTGCCTCGAAGGAAACAGTTTGATTATCAATAATTCAGCGAGCTTATTTGCATCGCAGGCGCCACCGTGTCGGTATTAGCGGGTCAAATAGAATGTCTCACGGTATGTAGATGCAGGATATTGGCCATTTGCTTATCCGCGAACAACCCTGTGGCATATTAGTACCTACGTTAGGTACCTACGCCAAAGAGAGCCCCCCAAAACGGTGACGGATCTGTAAGGCTGTCGTCGCATCCTCTTACTGATCGTCACCTAGTTACTACCTAGCAATAGCAGATAAGCGTCATGGACAATAATCAGGAGGTTTAACGACAACCCTAGAACGTTCTCTCATGGATTGTCCGAGCACGAGCTTATTCAAGTTCGAATTCGCTCATGTAGAGAGGAAGATCGGTCGAATTGATCTAGAATCTACGAGCATCACGTAAAGGCGGTCGAAGCCCAAGGGAAAAAATGCTGTTCGCTGGGACCACTAACAAGGTAAGCGTTGCAGATCCATATTGGCCTATCACATGTGTTACGGAGCATTTGCTCCGGCTCACCATAGAGCAGTAGTATGCCCCCGTTTAGCTGTATGCTGGATTAGACAAGCACAAAAAATTAGGAAGGATAGGCAGAGTGTAAACAGAACTGCTAGAGTAAACAGAAATGAGAAACTCTAGAAATGAGAAACTCTCTTGTACATTTCTCGGGGTTGTCTGTTACGTATCCCCATGACCAGTAATTGCCACAGGGGGGGGTTCATTAGCAGCATATCAGTGGTCAAATGTGCTTTTTTGGTTCGGTGGTGGCGATTCTATAGTCGTATTACAATACTCTTATGGACGTTTGTGTCCTATTTCTGTACTCGAAAGCCACACCAACATTTAATGAGCCACGTTTATACGGATGATATGCAACAGTTGTCGTCGAGACTTTCGTCCTTCCAGGGACTTTCCATATTCAGGTGTTCTTTGCAATTCGGGGCAAAGACCCAGCTTGCAACTTTAATGTGCACTGAGCACACCGCGGAGTGCCCTGTCTGCGGGAAACAATATCTCGTCTATGTCGAATTCTGCAAAGACTATCATCCTCCATTGTTACGGTGCCCTAGGGGAATAGCTGAAGAGAGCGAAGATATGCAAGAAGGAAGATGTCCCAGTCCAGTTTGTCCTTACAGTCGCACCGGCGGTTGCAGTGTCAGTTAACACAGGGTATGCGCATCTTCGACAAGCCGGTATTTCCAGTTTGGGAGAGCACCCCCGGTCGAACCTATGCAATTAGAGCTTCTCCCCCCCAGTACCGACCTCGACAATTTGGTCAATTCCCTGATACTCTGGCACCTCAAAATCATATTTCTTAGCAATTGCCGGAGAGACAAAGCTGCGGGGTACGTCAGTCAAGAGGCTTTCTCATACTGTAAGAAGACCCTTACCGGCCGCCTACAAAATGACGTCCTTTGAAATGTTTGACCAGTGGCTTGGGAGCTGTCAGGCTGATCAAGAAATCAGGGCTGAACTTGCTTCCCAGGCCGGATTCCGGTGGTCCAGTTTCAATATTCCAAGATGATGGTGCGTCAACGGAGGTTACAGGAAGCTTAGTGTCCTCTAAAGCACGGATCACCGCAGGAAAGGGCTCGCGAACCTCGCCCGAGAAGCTGAACCCTTGCTCATAGATGAGTCTAGTATATTCAAAGTACGACCATAATTACTTACCGAAAACGGCATCCACAATATGATCCGTCGATTTAATAGCCGCTAGGAAATCTTCCACGAACGGCACCTCGAGGTCTTCTAGCTGTTTAGCGAGTCGCTATTTGGAAGAGTTTACGATCAGTATCTCGGACGCTAGATTAAATCGTCTGAGCAGAACCAAACACGATATATACGCGCTGTAGCCCACGACTTAAAGGGTTGATATAGACAAGTCTAGGTGTATAGGGGCAGTGATGAAATAGAGCGGTTAAGAACGTGGCTAAGGGTCATTATGACTTGACCGAGACGGAGAAATCAGAGGGTACATGCGAATCAGTTCCGGGGTGGTAATAGTGCTGGGAGGTTTCAAAGACAGCATGCGATATCCTGCGTACCTGGTAGAGCTCGTTTTTGCTTTGTTTTGGATAGTAAATAGCCGGCCGATACCCATAATGACGAAGATGACGAGCTGCAACGAGCCCATCGCCACCTTTAACATATTAGAAATCTTGACTATGCAGTTCAACGGAGTTGCTAACCGTTATTACCAGGACCGCAAGCTACAAGCACTCTGTTGCCTTTACTCTGGGGGTGAACCCGGTACACTGTACAGCAGCCATTAGATACCGGTTGACAAGTAATCAGCCAAGTTAAAGCGCGTGCCAACTTGTGAGACTGCTAATCCGGCAAGCTCCATGAGCTGATCAAGCGAAAAGGCACCGGTGCTCATAAGCTCTTTATCTAGAGCTGCTGCGGCCTTCGCCGATAAGGTCTAAAATGGTGTAAGTCAATTTCCAACTTTGATATATTGATATGCCACTTAGCTTACTTTGATTGCCATGGTTATTATTATACTGTATATATAATGTTGAGAAGTTGATAGTTATGAGGTTTACCAATTTAAACTACCTAAAATCAAAAAGGTTGGGAAGTTACTTGAGAAAGGAGGAGTTTGAGAGTTTAGGAATTTAGCTAGTCAAACTGATCGACTGACATCACCGGGGGAAGCTGTGATCTTAATTGGCTTCAACTAGTCTAAGTACCATACGATCAACTGACTAAGCAAGTGCATGGCTCCGATTGGTTAGAACGGACAAAACAGTCTCCAGGTCCGCCAAAATTATTGAACCTTATTCCACTTCCGCAACCTTATCGCATGCGACACCAAATTCAGTACAATCGTAAGTCGCAGTCGACCTGCAAACCTCAAAACGGCACTGCGATCAGGATGGTGGTGAAGATTCGTCTTGCGCGCTTTGGGCGCAAGAACTCTCCTTTCTACAATATTGTCGTCGCCCATGCGAGGTTAGTTTTATTTATATGAGCCACTCAACCAAAAATGTTCCCAACCGGCTGGTATCAAGCTAACCACTGGAATAGAACGGCACGAAACAGCAAGCCGCTCGAGGTCATCGGCACGTACGACCCGATCCCAAAGCCCGACCCGTATGATGACTCGGGAAAATTGCACAAAGACATCAAGCTAGACACACTAAGAGCTCAGTATTGGATCGGTGTTGGTGCGCAGCCCACAGATACTGTTTGGAGACTATTATCAATGGTATGAAACAGATTTCTCAACTTTTGCTAGTCTTACGTCATGACCGTAAACGCGTGAAGGCATAGGGATTGTATCAAATACTAATTGGATGCTGACTACTCTCCAGGTCGGCATCATGGAACCAAAATATCGAAAT
Organism: Daldinia loculata; assembly: GCF_022478755.1. Taxonomy (NCBI): domain Eukaryota; kingdom Fungi; phylum Ascomycota; class Sordariomycetes; order Xylariales; family Hypoxylaceae; genus Daldinia; species Daldinia loculata. The sequence goes on from NW_026054890.1 coordinate 21,596, forward strand.
ACCGAACCACGGACTCCGCCCCCCATGCCGCGCGAGATCCAAGGCGATTCAAAACCCCAAGATCCGACAAATTAAGAATTGACATATCCGTGTATACAAAGCGTATCGCGCCTCGTAACCTTGGTATGGGACAGTAACATTAAGAAGGGAGATCGTCTAAGTCGACTTGCACGATTTTATCCTCTTTTTATAGCAAAGCCAGGCTCTTGGACTTGGAATATGTCCACTGAGACGGTAGCTCAACCTAGCATGTATATATTAGAAAGCAGGAGGGCTTACTCTTCGATACGTCTTCGAAGATTGTATAACTATCACCATCTCAGGCATAATGCTCGTCGAGGCATCTAAGCCATCTAGATGACAAAATAACGAAAAGAAACGAACCAAATACTGCACTCGCTGGTCTACTGTTAAATACCTTGCCAAGCGCGATAAAGTATCAATGTGTATCATATGCATTGACCCATCTACTAGGTTGACAAGTTCGAAATCAAATATTATTATGAATTAACTAACCCTCAAAATGGTAAACATGGAGTATATACGTGATATAGTTTTAGGTAGCCAAACGGGCTACTTCTTTTAACGTATTCTCTACTACTTAAATCTTGACTAAAAAGCGTAATTGGTTTTTAACCCATGTAAAGTGCTATAGGACGAGCCATTCCGATGTTATAATGCATGGAACATATAGTAGGGGTGAAAATCCTCCTGTCTCGCAAAGAACTTACCAAATGCGCCGAACTGAAGTGAAGCGACACTGAGCAAATAATAAAGCTGCCTCTCTCAAAAGCAGCTCAACTTCGCCTACTCACAGACCAGCTCCCCCACCATTCACAGTCGGCGCCGGATTCGCATCCGGAACCAAAACCCAATCCTTGACGCTGCCCTTCCAGTCGCTGGTTCGTATATCATTGATATGCACCAGTATAACGCGCACCTCCTCGCCCGCAACGAAGCACTCGCGACCACCATCTTCCTGCCCTCCCGGTGTCAGCCCACCCGCAGCGTTGAACGCGACGCCGCCCTCGGAGTCGAAGGTGTTGTTCTCGAGATGCTGGCTACGATAATATTCCTCCTCGGCCGAGCCGCGGGATACGAGCTCCGCTGTCCCGTTGATTGTTGCACTGATGCTGGATATGGCGCTCGTGTTGAGGTTCAGCAGTAGCGATGCTAGGCTCGATCTATTCTCGGGTCCGGGAGAGCCACCCGACATCCTCCGGCCCTGGGTTGGAGGCCTATGTGAGACCCCTGCAAGCGGTTAGCCGTATTCTGGTGCCTTTTTTTCCTGATAATAATCGTCAATTAAGGGTGCTCACAGTCGTGAACTAATAAGGAGACGTTAGGGTTGACCACGAGGTTATTAGTCTTCTTAGACGAAGGATTCGTCGTCATGACGATAACCGGCGCGGAAGAATATTGTGAAGAAGGGATATAAGTGTAATTCATCAGTGACACGTGCGGTTGGTTATCGGTACATGTCGCCAGGTGAAGCTATACCGGGGTTCTGGGTTAGCGGCCGGGGGGTCGAACATGATAAGCAGGGATTGGCGGGGGACTTACAAAGCGAGCATTTTCGAGGCATTGGACGACTTCCGGAGGAAGTGACGTAACCAATTGTTTGTGTGTGTCGCCGGCCGAGGCCTCGTGGTTAAGAGATATCTGATCCATCGCGTCGGTGGTGAGCGTTGGGGATCTCTTGTCGCGTGAAGTGGTTTGACGATGGAGGGGTCAAAAGTTATAATCCTACATGTATCAGCGATCCTATCAGCGATCCTATCAGCGATCCTATCAGATCTCCCATGATGACGCTAGGGTTGGGGCTGAATCCCTGGAATACTCCACTGAGGCTAGAGCTAGGAGCTTGGGCCATAGCTAAAAAGACAAGCAGGAGCAGGGGATTAGAACCGCGGCTTTTCGCGGGGGTGGGTCCGCTTACTTACGGCTTTCATCCATCTCACCTCGAGGACGGCAAGATGGAATGGACGAAGTTATCTTCTTTCCCTCTTATCATTCTCTTTTAACATACCTATTTCAATGTATTTACTCTATAACTTAATACCTATACTGTTCCTACCTCTCATAGCCACCTCATGAGGCATAAGCCAAAGGATATATCACTTTAATCTGAACATATTCAAAATGCGTTCAATTAAGCCAAGACATATCCGCCGAGGTCCATTTCCCCGTTACCTCTCATCAGCTAGTTCTTCTATCCAACTGCATGTTACTCCTATAACATCTCTACTAATTGCAAACCGCGGTGAGATTGCATTGAGGATAAATAAGACGGCTGAACGCCTCGGTATAAAAACTACAACGTTATATACTGACCCGGACGCCTCCGCACAGCATGCTTCTTGCTCGCCACATTCCATCGGTCTTGGTGCCGCTAATGGATACCTTGATGGAGAGAGGATAGTGAGATTAGCAAAGCAGCACGGTATTCAGGCATTACATCCAGGTTATGGCTTCTTATCGGAAAACTCCGCTTTCGCCAAGAGGTGTGAGCAAGAGGGAATCGTGTTTGTTGGGCCACCTGCTCAAGCCATGGCAGACATGGGAGACAAAGCCCGAAGCAAGGAGATTATGACTAAAGCCGGCGTACCATGTGTACCCGGCTATCATGGCAGTGAGCAGGGCGAAGCGGAGTTGTTGCAATATGCGAAGGAGATCGAATTCCCAGTCTTGCTAAAGAGCGTAAAGGGAGGTGGCGGCAAGGGCATGCGTATCGTCATGGAAGAAGGAGAGTTTATCCAACAGTTGAAGAGCGCGCGAGCAGAGGCCAAAGCTTCGTTCGGAGAGGGCGGTGAGGTTATGCTGGTTGAGAAATATATCGTACGGCCAAGACACGTCGAAGTGCAAATATTCGCAGATAAGCACGGTAACTGCGTTGCTCTAGGAGAACGGGACTGCAGCATACAGCGCCGCCACCAAAAGATATTGGAAGAGTCGCCGGCTCCAGACTTAGATGATGTCACAAGACTAGATCTATGGGAAAAGGCCAAGACGGCGGCCTTAGCAGTAGGCTACGTGGGTGCGGGAACAGTAGAATTTATTTTCGACAAGGATACGGGCGACTTTTACTTCATGGAGATGAACACTCGACTCCAAGTTGAGCATCCCGTCAGTGAGATGGTCACGGGGACGGATCTAGTGGAATGGCAATTCCGTATTGCAGCTGGAGAAAGATTACCATTGACACAAAAAGAAATTATAGACAGAATTCACGAGAGGGGAGCGGCCATTGAAGCCAGGATATACGCCGAAAGTCCCGAAAAGGGCTTCCTACCTGACTCCGGGAAGCTTGTTCATCTGAAAACTCCCAAGGTCGATGAGGACATCCGAATCGATGCTGGTTTTGTTGAAGGCGATACTGTCACCGAAGCCTACGACGGGATGATTGCGAAGCTCATCGTCAGGGGTAGGGATCGCGAGACTACTATTAGGAAGATGGAGCTCGCTCTACGCGACTACGAAGTCGTAGGTTTGAGCACTAACATTGAGTTCTTGAAGCGTCTATGTAGGTCACCGGCGTTCATAGAAGGAGATGTCGAGACGGGCTTTATCGAAAAGTGGAAAGAGGAACTTTTCGATCCCGTGGTAATCAAGCCCGAAGTGTATGTGCAAGCGGCACTTGGTGCGTTTGCTTCTCAGGCCGCGGAAGTTGTTGAGCCTCATGGAGAAAGTCTCGGCTTTGGCTTAAACAGCAGTGAACGAACGTTCACTTTTAAGTCCCTGGATGTGTTAGATCAGAAAGAAGGAGAGGTGGTGAATGTTAGCATAACTCAAAAAGGAAACAGCTTGTTCGACGCTCGAGTCATACGGAAGGATGAAGATCCTCAGGTTTTTGAAGATCTCGTGTCTTCTCCCGTTTCAAGCTCCGACAAGACTAGTCTAATAACCTATTTCCCCCACACGCGGGTAGAAACGACAGTGGTCCAAGATCCCAACAACGATAACAAGGTCACCGTATTCCAACTTGGGACTAAGACGGAATTAATACTAGTATCTCCATCCTGGTACGAGAAAGCCTTGGGGTTGAAAGAGGTCACAGGGTCGGTTGCAGCTCCGATGCCTTGCAAGATCCTCAAGAACGAAGTCAAGGAGGGTGATAGAGTTGCCAAAGGAGCCCCGCTTGTTGTGTAAGTCCCCTTTCCCATTTTCTGACATGAAAACTCGGAGGTGTGCTCATATCAAGACCAGTATCGAATCCATGAAGATGGAAACAGTCATTCGATCACCACAAGATGGCGTCATCAAGAGACTCGCGCATAAAGAAGGGGTAAGTCTTTGCGTCTTACTAGTTAGGTCTCGTGATTGCTAACTCGAACTAAAGGATAAATGTAAAGCTGGCACGGTATTAGTGGTGTTTGAAGAAGATAGTATGGAGTAAGATTTAAGTGAGGATATAGTAGAGTGTTGCTAAAAGCTCTATGTTACACATGGTGTACGGTTTACGTGACTTGATTTATGACGAAGCATTATATAGGTAGTCAATATGACATGAATATCCTCTAGCGGGAATAAATTTTACTAACAGCTCATATGAGTCTAATGTCATGTCGAATTTTGAAAGTAGTTGGTGTTAGTCAACCTTTATAGAAGTTATGACACCAAGACCATACGCCTTTTGAGACATCAAATTTAAACCCGACTTAACATTAACTCGAGATACCACCAGTGGTTACTTACATAATGCAACGTCAACCTAAGCCCAACGTAAGTTTATTATCAGATGAGAGTACTAGGATAAAACATAGGAAAGCAGGGCCGTTAAGTACATAGGTAGGTTTTAGCATCAACTAGCAGTAGTGTCAAGTCAGAACGCGACCATAGGAAACACTATCTCCTAAAAGGAATATAACACAAGTAGAATAAAACATTGAGATTTAAAGTCACTTATAGCGTCCGAGGAGCGCAATGAAGGCTAGTAAGGTATTTTTAATAATTAAATTCTATGTGTTAGTCTTCGGCAATTGGAGTTTAGATCAGCTCAATCCTCCATGCGTAACCGCGACATATAAGACTTATCTCGCCTATAGAATAGTGCAACTAATAAGAGAAGAGTGGATCACTAAATATAAAATGAAATATATACTAATATACCTGCTAGCTGTTGCCGATGTTCCTAAGGGGCCAACGTGCGGTAGGTAGGTACATAGACACTTAGCAGAGCTCGGTATAAGTAGTAAGTTTAATTCGATTGCTACCATATACTCGATCAATATTAATTGAACACTTGTCAATTCGCCGGTCAGGGTAAACTGTTTATTAATCTACAATAACTAGAGCTTTCAAACGGATCACTTATACTTACCTTAGGTACCTATATCCCTACAACTGTCTCTCCCACACATCCACTTCTAAATCCCCTCGCTAGATATCCATATGTCCAACCCTCAATCCCCATCCCCATCCCCATCTTGATTTACCCGTTTACTCCTACTCTACCACCTCCTACGTCATACTCAGTCCCATCCGGGGGGGCGCCGAATCAGCTCCCCATTAGCAGCCACCTAGCTATCTCGGCCTGCCGTTCTGGGCAGCGCGGAATCCGTTATGTGTCTACTTATCTGTCTCGTGCGCGCGCATGTCCAAGCCATCGCCGCGCCACGGCAGCGCCATCAAATCGCCGATTGTCCGGGAAACGCCTCTTTTCCCCATATCCACCCTTCTTTTCTGCCTTCTTGTATCTATATATATATATATAGTACTCTTTGCGGAAGCGAGAAAGACAGCAAGCAGGCAAGCAAGCAAGCAAGCAAACAAGCACGCAAGTAAACAAGTGAGCCCGCTAGCATGATGTCTCAGCCCACGGTTGCCGGGTAAGTAGGTACTCAGCGCCGTAAGCATTCTGTATTTAGAAGCGTAGCCTAGATTGCGATGGGATAGGATACGATGTATCGCGCTATGTTGTGATGTATTGTTAGATAGGCTATTCCTACCGACTCCGCGCATGCGCATAACGTGTATTTCTACTCGCCGCTTGAAAAAAGACTCGGATAGTCAGGCAACTAGCAAACCGTATTAGACACGAGCGTAGTACGTCTCGGAACCCCTCCGGGAAAGTATAATAATAATTGCCATAATACTAATAATAATAAAGTCGATCTCCTCAAATGTGACTATACCCCCCCACAGCCACGAGCGCCAAGGGGGTTTGACCAAGACCAAGATTAACAATTTAACATGAGCCATTGGCCGGTGCGATCCATCCATAGGACTTCTCAGATACCTAACATAGTAGTCCGTGGCCGCGGCTGCGGCTGACAGCATTTCGAAGCTAGGCTACTTTATCTTGTATGGCGTTGCCTACCCGCTTGCTCACCCGCTTGATTGCTTGCTTGCTAACTACATACGTTGTGTCCCGTGTAACGCAATAATATACGGTAGTGTGCGAATAGGAAATAGCACCGGGTCCTAGCGAATGCAGGAATCCTCTCGTACGCCACTTACCGTAAGGCCAATGTTCTTCCCCGACCCTTGGTAAAAGGCAGATGTTATACCTAGTAGGTAGTAGCAGGTAGTATATAGGAGGTAGCATGGGCATATAGAGACAAACATAGATAGGTCATAATTTGAAAAGTAGATGAGGACGTAGCATCTAGATGGATAGGCAAGCATCTAAGTAAGGTAACTGTGGCGGGGCCACAGCGTCACCGTCGTATTCTAAGGCACGCACCCCGCGGGCGGGATCGGGGTCGACGAGGGCAAGATGGGCAAGATGGGCAAGATGGGCAACCGTAGGTAACACCCGCGGCAAGTAATATATGACCCCGTCGAGCACCTCCTTACCCGCCTCGCTTTGGTTGGGCGGAGAGGACTTGCAAAGGGTATGATCTAGGTAGAGCGAGATGGGAAATCGCAATATCGCAATATCCTTCATCAAAGGACGTGATTGTGACTGGGTGGGCGCGCAGCTTGGTGGCTAGATGCACGCGATGCGTGTCTTGGAGCCAGCCTATCCTCTTTCCTACCTAATATCCTAATACCTAATATCCTCCTGATCGGCGGTCTCATGGCTACGATATGATTGGCCCCTCTCGTTTAAGCAAGCTTGCTGCATATATATTATTATACATACCTATTATCCAAGCTGTTAAGGGAGAAGCATGATATGCGATGCGCGGAAGCCGTAGATTGGCATAGGACATGGGGGAAAGGGGGGCGAGAGGGCGATATTCGGGGTTTCGTCTAGAACCGTGATCCCCATTCCCCATTCCCCATCCCCGGTCGGCGACCCAGAAGATCAACGAACGCGGCTGTCGAAACGGCTGCGGTGGGTAGAACGGCCCGGAAGCGAGTGTAACGTCTCTCTGTGCCAACCTAAACCTAAGGGGTACATGACCCTGCTTCGGGAATTACCTGACCAAATGCCAAACGGCGTTTCTAACCGCTGACCATGACTAGGCGCTATTTGCTGCCGGATCATGGATGTAAAAAGAAAAAAAAGAAAAATTCTTGTTTGCGCGCACAAGGACGGTGAGATGGAGCGCAAAGGGATGGGCGAAACCCTGAATTTCTAGATGGCAACGTGCTAATAGATTGGCTCGGCATTGCGATATAAAAAATTAAGCGTCATTAAGCGTCTAGATACGGTGCTCGCTGCGGGAATCCTGCAGAGCATCCTAGGAATCCTAGACTGACGAATGAGGTATGCCGAGTGGACACCGGCATAATGCGGATTATAGATGAGAAGGGAACTATCGGGAGATCCATCTCCTCACCCATCTTGAACTACGTGACAGGTCGTAACAAGGCTCCTCGGTGGTCGTGTGTGTTAGTTAGTCTGTTAGTTAGTCTAAAAGCAAAGCAATGGTACTGAGGACATATTTGGTTCGAATGTGACCTCGCTCTCTCGTGTCCGTTTGCGGGAGGTAAGACAAGTAGCGGGTGGATGTTGTTGATGTTGCTTCATTTGTAGTGAAATCTCAGCAGCGGTCGGCGGTTTGCGTCGTGGGCGTCCACACTACCTAGGTAGGTATTTCACCGGCTTGGCGTAACACATATCGCGATTTTCTGCACGCTCCCGTTGGTTGGCTTGGTCTGCTTACAGCATAGCTACCTTACCTATGCTTTTTCTGAAGGCTGTTAGAATTGTTAAAACATGTTCGAATTTCGATATACGGATGACCCAAGCATGATAGGTCTATGGAAGTCCAGATCCTTCGAAAGATCGTTCTAGCTCTGCGATACTCTTCGTTTCAGATATCCTTCTTACGCACACACCTAAACAATAATATGCGAAAAGGCGATGTGTTGTCCTTGTCTATAAGCAACTCTAGATCCTAAGGTGCATTTAGCTAAAAGCCAATATGATTCGTATGAAAACGCCTTGCATGTTCTCTCTATACGGCTTACCTGTTGTGTAATATGATAGTACAGATATAACTTCCTGATAGTATGCAGTAGGTTGTACGTGACAGAGCGTACAGCAGAGCAAATTGACAGAACGCCGTTAGCTGTACGATCCCAACCTCACGTACGAGAATTCTAGGTCGCGTATCTATCCACGCATATTCTCCAGAAATTAGAGCTTAAATTCCATACATTTCAATGGCCCAGAAATAGAGGCGTAGAATGGCTTATGGAACTACCTCCTATCCAATGAGCATGCCGAATAACTAGGCTGTTCCAATTCTACGGCGACGGCCAAGTGCCAAGTGTCGATCTCTTCGATTTTATGCAGATATTACGATAAATCCGGATGCTTCCATAGCCCCCAAGCTTAGCTCGAGCTCTAATCAATGCATAGATTGCAGCTTGTCGGAAGACTTACGGTCTAATACGTCAAGGAGACTGGTTGAGGTTGTGACAAGAGAGGTAAGGCAGATGGATATTCCCGCTTCTCTTCTAGATTCGCACTGGACCCTGATATCTGTTAACGCACGTGTGTTAATGCGATACTCGTCGTTGGTCCGAGAGTTCCGAGTACAGTAGATCGCTGCCGACAGCGGCTTTAGTCTCCAATGGCTTTAACTAGAAGCCGAAGCGTAGTAGCCGTGCAGTTTGGATGGAATGACAACCAGCGAATCACAAGGGCAGCGGCCGTAATCTCTTCTAGGAGCCACATATCGCGGTGCTTCAAGGGTGTTACTATAGGCCGAGGGTGGGTGGCCTCGACGCAAATGGAAAACGTATTCTAGTATGTAATCATTGATCCACCCCACGGTAACAAATGAAGCACCTCTTAGTCCACCGCTCCCGGGTTTAATATCAGAACCGCCTAAAGTTAGGTAGTTTAGAGAGGGTACTGAGGAGTCGTCTGCGGAGGCTTGAATTCCCCAACACTAGACATGGTTGGTATGAATAAGCTAGTTGTAAGACGTGCATGCAGGTAAGATGTTCTGGAAGAAATCTCGGATGTTCGATAGATGATGCCAATGGGGGGGGGGGCATGTTGCCGACGTCTTCGATTCGGTTTGCAGAACATATACATAGAGCAATTCGGTACCACTAAATATCTCTAGAGCTCGAGGGACGTATAAGGCTTTCGCTTAGTGATATAAACATAGCGTATCGACAACTTTGCAACCCTCCAGACCTGTTAACCCTTGGCGTACATATCGGTGCTGGTTAAGTCTTAGATTGATCCAGTACCGTGTTGCGGTGGCGGTGGGAAGGCGGGGTTAAAGCTAGAATGTACATACATTATTATGTACGTAGTAATAGGTAGCACTTGGCATGGGCCCCCATTGGAGTTCACCCACGATCCTTCAACTGATGGATATCAGATAGGTATAAGCCTGGGTCTTAGCTCGACTTATAAGATGAAGTGCGTGAAGAAAGACCCCAAGGAGATATATCCGCTCTTAATTACCAATCCCCAATCCCAACCTACTATTGCCAGTTATTGGGCGATCGTCGAGGTATTGTTCTTCGAAGAAAGCATATAGACATGATTTCATCTCACACCGTCTTTTCAGCCCTAAGGTTTCCGGGAGTATTAATCGAATCCTCTTAAGGACGAGGCAAGAAGGCCCATGGATCCTACGTGGCCTTCCCCTCGCAGGTCCGTCTATGTCAGAAATAACGGCGCTACTCCCACATCTTCTGAGTTAGTTTCTTAATAAAGCATTACTTACCTAGGTAGTTGCTCGACGTATCCATCTCGCGCCATCATGAGGCTCACCTGAGCACCAATTTAAAAAGCTTGTCACGTAGAGCATGATGCGGATTGGTGGGCGGATTGGTCTAGTTCGGCGTCGTTAGGGACGACGTGATGATGATACATACTTTCTATCCTCGCTTGTGATGCTGTGTTATGATGGCTTTTCTTTGTGCTGGTCTGCCTTGTGCCACCAACACATATCCCGACCCACGCTCATCAAGTTTACGCTACGGATTAGTTAGGTTCATGAACCGACAGTATAACACGTATGTACGGTATGTATGCATACCTAGGTAGGTAGGCAGGCCGTGTATCACCCATTGTTTAGGTATAATTGCCACCAAATGACGTTTCCCTAATACTATGGATTGCTTGCTTGTTTTTTCTTTGCATCTGCTTTGCATCTGCTTTGCGTTTTCCGGGCCGGCTGGCAATTCTGTAACGCTTCAGCCGCTGGAGAGATTTCCTTTTTGGCGCCGGAGAATCCTGATTCCTGGGCTGACCGGAAAAGCTAGTCTCATATTGCCCATGCTTTCTGGCCGGTTTTTATCGTCAAAAATCAATCAAATGACCCAACCGAAAGACCAGCGACGAATGGGGATTAGAAGATGCACTACTCGGCTCCCATGCCCCAATACCGTGTGAAGTTGACGATATCGCGCAACGATCGTGCTTCGCGATCCTCCGGTACCCATGAGAGAAGGTACGTAGCGGTCTTGGCCATCGATATACCTTACCCATCAGAGCATGGTGCTGCATTCATCGTAAGCACCAGTCTGGGGTAAGGAAAGATCTGGGTAAAAGTTCTCGGGTTTGATAGCGTGAAGGATTCTACCTCAATGTACGGTTATACCAGGTAGATAAACTGCAGTACAGCCGCAGTACTCAGAAGTGATATGTCAAAAATAGTAGACTGATGGACCATCTAGACGAACGACTATCAGGTTAGCCAACAATTAGTCTGGGTCTTTTACGCCTTGGTTATTAGTCCATCCTCCTCCATCCTAGGGAAATGTAGAGCCATCACACATGATGACCAGCCACCAGCCAGCCAGACAAGCCAGACAAGCAGACAAGCCACAAGGTCGAAAATGCAACATAGGACATTTGGCCGAGAAGTTCTGACTGGCTCATATATAGTGCATTATCTATGCATCTGCGTAAGTAAATTAATTGTAGGTATTTAACATGAATTATAAGGCTATAAGGTGTGGTTTATGCATAGAAAAGCGCGGGAAGGTGATAAAAGTGGCTTTTTTCTAACATTAAAAGGCAGAAGTTGGCGATATACGCCGTAGACATTATTAGGTACCGCTGTGCTACTCGGTACCTAACCGTTTTGCCTGTTGATCTCTTGTGATCGCTAACCGACGTCAAGCCCAACTAGCTTGAAGCATAGACGCACAGACCTTACCTAAGTACTTACCTAAGTAACTACATAACTAGTACATAGGTAATACCTGGAGTATCCTAATTTACAGGGGATTTTTCTAGGTAACACTCTCAGGGGTCTGCCGTACTCCTGCACGTGTAAGTCGTGGACTTTGTCTTCTTACATACTCACATATTGCAGATAGATTGGATAGGTCATCGATTACATATATTAGACTTATATTATAGGTAAAAGCTTCGTAAGGAGTTTCTAGGAAACTTAGGTACGTACGGAGGTATGCAATAGATAATGTGCAATCCTTCCAAGGTTCTAAAGCACTTACACGTCGACGTAGATCAATTGTATACACATATCGGGAGTGGGGTTAGGTACATACTGTCCAGGTGCACTTTATCTTTGAAAAGGTAAACGGGAACTTCCCGTTGAAACATTGAACCTTGAATGTATCTCCATAGTATTTTACATACCCAAAGTACGAAGTACCTACATGTAATACAGACATGGAAGTATACAGACAAGTACCTACCTTGGTAAAGTACATACCTAGCTTATAGCTTCCCTTTGCCTAGGGTATTTCACTTACCACATAAGCAACCCCATGTTACAGGGGGGTCGGTACCACTACCGCTGGATGTGTAACCCCGACTTGATTGATCGCTTCTCGGTGCTCATCTTCCTTTTAGACAAAAACCCGCCCGTTACCAACTCTCTGGATCCCCTCTTGTCTTCTCTTACTTCCTTCTTTTTCCTCCTTCTCCCTCTTCCTCTTCCTCTTCATCATCCTCCTATCTCCCGCTCTCTCTTTCCTGCTTCCTTCTTTTTTATCACTCTCGTTTCTCTTTTATCTGTCGCTGCTGGTTACAGCCCGAAGAGAAGCCCTAATAATTCCTCGCACGAGAACAGCCAGGCGGATCCAGACGGAACTAAAGTTAATCTATGAGCTCTGAGCTACTTGCAGCTAGGAAGCCCACCCCGAACTTCAAGGACCATCCACCCGGTTACGTACTTGGAGCTTTCATGACCCGAAGCTCCCAAGCTTGGGGTCAAGCTCTGGCTCGTCAAGCCCAGGCACAGGCATGTTCCAGCCTCAACCCACCCCATATTCCTCGTACGCTTCCTATGGAATCCACATAGCCAACGCAGAAGTTCCCGAATACGCCTTCCAGCCCACTCCGCTGGGACAATTCGGGACGGCGCAAGCTGGCGGTGCTGGCGCAGTTGCAGGTGGTAGACCAGCAGCCGTCGACTTCTTCGTCTCTCCCATCTACCATAACCATAATCCTCTAATATCGCCTCCCGCATGCAATTCAGGTCATATTCCTTACAACACCACCAATACCAATACAAACAACCCGGCGATACCCCACAATCATCATCAAAATCATCGCAACATCAAGATGGAACCACCACATCCAACCGACCTTGCTCAGCAAGAAGCTGCAGCTCGCGAATTCGAGCCTCAGCTGGTTGTAAGTACTATTTTTATTGCGATCCTCTTCTATTGACATCGTCCATCCTATCTACACCGTATATAGCTATATATTTAGCTCCTATCGCCATTACACTTTGCGCTTTGCACATTGCCCCTCCTCGTCTCCACCGGAAGCATCAAAACGCTCACATTTCAACGGCATACAGAATCCTTTAGTCGGCGAGAGACGACCAAGCACGATAATCACGGAGGAGTATGCGAAGGCAGATCCTATATATGTCGCCAAAACTATGGTTAGTCAAACCCGAGCTCCAGCAACACAATCGAACTCTTCCAATTGACTCGTCGTAACATCGCAGGCATTACCCCAGACCTATTCCCACTATCGCCCTGTCCAAGGTGACGGTAATTGTGGTTGGCGAGGTGAGTTCCGACATATTTCCTACTTGATATATCTCGAGGATCCTCCTGCGTCACGTACGCATACCCCGCAGTTCATGCGTAGCCAAGTCAATTTAGGATCTGGGTCCTATCTAAAATATTCTTCGATCGATCGATGATCTACTTCTGTGAAGATAAGGCAACTTAGTGGGGACAATATTCAACTTTTCCATCACCTCACCTAGTTCTCAGACTCATAGTATCCTAAGTTGACTCTTTGCTGTATCGTTGTAGCGATCGCCTTCGGTTATTTCGAGACGTTAGTACGATGCGGCGATATAAATCAAGTTCAAGGCGAGTTGGCTCGGTTAACAAGCTTGAACAAGTTCATCGAGACCGTTGGGGGACATAGTGTCTGGCTGTTCGAGGATATGGTTGCCGTAACGTTTGACTTATTCAATGAGATCATCGGAGCGATGTCCAATGGCCAGGATGCCATGCTGGCCGTGATGGATACGTTCAACAATCCTGAGAAGTCGCAATCCATCGTCTACCATCAGCGCTTGCTCGCATCGTCATGGTTGAAGGGTCGTTATGCCCATTACGAGCCCTGGATAACAGGTGGCGCCGAGAGCTACGTTCAAGATACCATCCTACCTATTGACCGGGAGATCGACCACGTAGGTGTTGTGCTACTTCACGACGTGCTACTCAAACCAGCGAATATCGTACTCGAGATCGTCTACTTGGACCGGAGCAGCGGCATGGAAGCCAATATTCATCGGATGCCCGAAGAAGCTAACGGTCAGGACTCGGCTGCATTAGGGCCAATAATATACCTGTTGTACCGTCCGGGTCATTACGATATCTTATATCGCGACTCTATTGTCCAGCCTTCACCCATGCCGCCCGCACTAACTACACTGTCGATCAATCGGGCAACGCCCTTCACGCATCAAGAGATTGAAAGCACAGACATGCCGCTTCAAGATTTTCCGGTAGACATGAGTACATTGGCTATGATACCTGGTTTTGGTGTTCCCGACATATCTCCCTTGGGATCTCCGGCCGCACCGTCTCCTATGACAGATCCTTATGCCCATTCTCCGCAGTCGCCATGGATGCCGCAACCGTTTCCAGATGGCCTAGCGACCGGACCTCCACCTCCACAGCCGAGTCCCCCGCAGCAACAGCCAGCAACCCCCATGACATTGCACCCTCTGCGCTTCAGCAAATACAACTTCCCTGACTTGGTTGAGACCAACACGTTTCACGAACCATCTTTCACGACGAATACATTCAAAAACAGCCACTTCAATGTGGCTCATTACAATAATATGAATTTCCAGCCTGAGATGTACAGGCCAGAGGCAGATGAAGAGATACCACATGGAAAAGGCAGCGGTCGGAAACGGAGTAGCGAGCATTGCGCGGTCATCAAAAAGGAGAACAGGGGTTAGAGGTTATTTTCCCCCCGGTCCCATGAGCATTCTTCCGTTTGGGGGCGGTGATACTTCCCGACTATTACACTCACGGCGTTACTTGGTAGTGAAAGACTGCGAGGTACGCGGCCGTTTTACCGGCCGGTGCCATTTATACCACCGACACGAAATAATGAGATGGAGTATCCGGTATCCCTAATACAAGAATTAAGGCCTACGAGTTTGGTATGTAATACGGACCAGAGGGCAAACAGGATAAAATTCCACGTGTATCCGAAGCCCCTCGAAATAATCGGCAAAGCCGAACGCAGATGAGTTAATAAAGTTCGAGCAGAAACTAATATGAGATTTTAATCTGACGTTTATGGTATGATTCGTGATATTCGTAATGATGTTTCGCAGTATATCAGTATATAAATGCCTCGTAAATGCGGTCCAATAGCCGTATCGAAGTAGCTGCTGTACCTTGAATTTTCATTCTAGAACGGAAGCACGAGCCAACGAAGAGCAAGGATTCATTGGTCTCGACTAGCTAGACCCGGCCGCGCACCAAACACTAAACACCTTCGCATCCTCGATCCCAGTAACTCGCTCACTTTTCACTCCCTACATGCCTGGCTAAGGCAGCCAATTCTTGGTACAGCAAAGCAAGACCACGACGGTAAGCCACGTCGCCCTCTGATTAGAAGACTGCACTTTGCCGCTCGCTACCCAGCTAAATATATATGCATACGTGCTTTTCTCTTCCCTGTCTGAAAAGGTTGTCCGTCCTGTCCGCCTTCCTGCACAGTACATACATACCATACTATACATTAGGTATTATCCTATCCTGTCCCAACTTGAAAACCTTAGGTATGTACTTATCCTTCAATCTTGACTCAACGCCGACATCGGCCGCGGACCGCTGCATGGCATCCCAGCATCCCTGATGATGGTGTCCGCAGCGCGTGTTCACTGATTGATTCGTTCGTATATACGATTCCTTCGAGACAGGCAGGCAAGACAGATGGGTGGATGGATAGATAGGGGGCTTAGTGGTGGGGAGGGTCGCTTATACGTAGGCCTGGCTGCTGGCTTTTCGTGGCTGGGAGGTTATGAGCAATCGCGATGCATAAATATGCATGTGTGTGTGTGCGTATGTATGTACGTGTGTATACCCGTACTCCAGCGCGTGTGTAGATCGATCGGGAGGGGCGTAGCCCTGGCGTGGAGACTTTGGGGCTGGGCTGGCAGAGGCGTGGCCAGTCCTGCTTCGTGGAACAGTTGTTCCATTGTTCGTGGTATCTGTCCGTACAGATCAAACCCCCACGATGGCCCTCAGTACTTGGTTGTCTGGCTCAGTATGCGAACACGTGATTCGTTCGCATAAGGCTTCGAAGAGAATACGCAAGATGGGCATCATAGACGTGACGTAAATACCATATGGAAAGATAATAAGGGACTCAAGGCGGCAGCGTGTAGTACGAATCATGATTGCATCACTTGACCCTCGACAAACCCAGCATCCGCGCCTGGTCCCACCGGTTCGAGTTGTAATTCCTTCTCCCACGTCTCCCAGTCCTCTTCCTCCACAGCGGCACCAGGTAGCTCCAGCCTCTCAGCGAACTCGGTAGCCCATGCCTCCGCGATATCCTCAGGCGCAATGCCGTGAGTAGGCAGCAAGTCTGATTGCGCGGCGATACTCGTGACACCCCTATCTCCCAATCCACACGCTACGATTCGCGCCCACGGGTTCGTCGCCTCGGTCCCGGTAACCGAGACACCGACGTTGACCGCCACGCCGAGACCCGTCACATGTCGCCGAAGGTGAACACCCAGCGCCGAGATCTTTTCCTCGTCTCTCGACAAGTCATTATCCTTGCGCACCCATACCCCCGGGTTCGAGGTCGTGAACCCGGTAACGCCGTACACACGGCGCAGCGTCGCGATAGTGGTCTTTTCCAGCAGACAGGTGTAGTCGCGCACGGAGAAGTGCGCATGCAGCGGGGACCGCAGGTCTATAACGGGCCAGAGCACGGCTTGTCCCGGACCGTGGTACGTAGTCAGCCCGCCGCGGGGCGCGTGTAAGACCTCAGGCGCGAAGACGGCAGTAGTGATAGATTCGTAGTCATCGCAGGAGGCCGATGATACGGAGAGAGGGGCGCGCAGACGCGCGAGCTCGGAGGCGGATAGCGGCTCGGTCTGCCGCCTGCCGAGAGTATATATGGGCGCCGGGGTAAAGGAGATAAGGGTGGGAAGCGGAGGCGGGGGATCAGGTCGCCGTGGGTCGTCTCGCAGGGCCTTCCAGGCCAGTAGTTCCTTCTGCAGCCTCGACTGGACGCGGGTCGCCAGGGCATAGGTCGGGTACCTGGGCGGCGTGGTCCGGGGCCACGAGGGAATAGCGATGTGGCGGAGCGGCATTGGATGTCACGCTCTAGGAAGGGGAAGGGGGAGGGGGAGGGGGAGGGATGAGAGAGAGGGATATCTTTTAATCTGGGGCTTGCTTTCTCCAGCAGGGTGCAAAAACTACTGCAATCTACGAGCTGGCTGCACTTAACAGTACCTAGATTATTAATATAATAGAAAGCGGAGCAATGCCTAGGTCGAAAATATTAGAAGAGAGAGAAATGAATTGAAGTTGTTCCGATGTAAATCTTATTGTATTAGGTACCTAAAGGTATACGTACCCAACTCAACTAAACTTAACCCTGTTCCTAGCGCCGTGCAGGCTTAGGCTGTTTACATAGGTACCTACCTAGGTAGGTAAAGATATAGCAAGGAAAGAGCAGGGACATAAGGTCAAGGTGAAGATAGCTTGAGCTCAGACCACTTTTTGTCGGTGACGAGGGAGCTACGATGGGTCCATGGCACGGGACGATCCAGCAGGGGGGTCCTTAAAGCCTTGATCCCTGTTTCCCATTATAATCTTCAGTTTGTGAGCTGTCATTTCTTGGCGATTTAAAAGCTTTTTGCGTTTTTGCGAAAAGTACCTAACCTACAAAAGATTAACTACACTAGCGTAAACTTGTTTTGTTACTTGTTACTCGCTGTCTTTTCCTACATTAGGTAAGGATGTATCCTAGATTAGTGTATGTACCTAGGTACTTACTTTTCTTACAATTCTTCGGTCTCGCGCTCGAATTCGTTTATGTATTTGCTGACAACATCTTGAATGCGACTCGTTCGTCAAAGCCTAGTCCAATCCAGTCTGGTCCACCATGAAAACACCACCAACTGCGCCGCTTTCAAACAGCTTCTTACTCTAATGATTCTCTCTTGATACATAGTAGAAAACACTAGGTCTCTCCTTTACTGATACTTGAGAGATACATGTAAGCACTTGCGCGTTGCAACATTGTGTTGCCTCGCTCACCGCATAATAGATCGCGCACATGATCATCGATGGCTACCTCCTTTTCTCTGCTCACATCAGCCGCAAGATAGGTACATATCTGTTATATCCAAATTACCGATACCTACCCTAAAGTCTAGCCCCCCGGGGGGTGTACGTTCCCGCTGGTGCCCGGTACTTCAGTGGTACAAACCTGTCAAGAGCCGAACGTTATGGCACTTCATTGCCAAATACGGAATTCGCTTATTGGACGCCTCGGGTTGATTGGCAGCTGAGTGTGAATGATCTGCTCCGGGGCGGGGCAGGGAGTGTGTTTAATTCACTGTCGGTCTATCACTTCGTATCGTAAGTATCGCAAGTATCGCAAGTATCGTATGTATCGTACCTATCTCCTGTAGTGTATGCGCAGCAGACTAGTAATCTCGTGCGGCTCCGTTCGGACCAGACACTACCGAACCATGGATGAGGGAGAAGAGGAGCCGAGACTACGTGTAACGGTGTATACCTGTCCAACTAATTGTCCAACAATGGCATATGTAAGTGAGCAGGCCCAACATCAAGTTTATGCATCCTAACATTGAACGGCCGGGATGAGGAAGGAGTGTGCGCCCTATGCCCAGCCAGGCGACGGCCCGGCGTGGGCTCTCTTTACAAATCAACCCCATGTAAGATCTTCAGCCAAGATTGCCGTCCATCCTCGGCTCTAGTCGGGCATTTCAACTCCAGCACCACGGAGCGGACTCCGTATCCACCATGTCGAACACCTGCCTAAAGGATCTCGAGAAAACAAGGAAACGTACCTTGCCAATCCCGTCTTCAGGGCTGATTAGCTGAATGGTAAATACCCCGATGCTTCCATGTCGATATCTGTTGGGATACTTTAGCTATGCTTGAAAAACGCTCTCTCGACGCACACCCCGCCGACCCTCTGCCTTCCTGTCAAATGTTACATGGATACGAAAGTTCGTGCCTGAAAAAAAGCAAGTAGAGCCATTGCAATAATACACGGTCATAGCATAGTCAGCTGGTTCCTAATACGGAGAGCATCGTTTTCTGTCAGCTTCCCCGAGGAGCTTTTCGGCGAATTTGACCTATTACCATGTCACAAGACCTCGGCACAGGCACAGCAGTCCTTTGCCACCTTATACCCGGGCTGAGTAGGACAGCAACCGGCTAATTTCTACTGTACGCTCTAACAAATGCCGAGAATCATCAATTGTAGAATGTAGTCACAATGTTTCATCCATCTCCAAGGGGCTTGATAATGTTTGGTGATAGTGTTAAGGTCTCTTTTCTAGTTAGTTTGAAATGACAGCACCTATCAGCCAGGCTCTCTTTCAATGACATCTAAACCTCCAATTACGAGCTTTTTATTTTCTATTTATAGAAATGAAACAGCAATGATAGCTTAGACAGTGCTCAGTAGTAACCAGGTTTCCAGCTAACCCTCGCTTAGTGCTTATATACAACCTACTTTACCATATCCAATTATGTATTATCTCAGCGAGTGTATATATGGCAGGCATCTAATTGCACAGATTGGGAAGCACGGGCCTAGCTCGTAGTATACTGATGATTGTTTTAACCCATGGCTCATCTCAGAATAGGAGGGGATGTCCCCTTGAATGGACCTGCTACCTAGCGGCTGTCCCGTGGATTCTCAACGAGACGTCTAGAACAAAGGATACTCTCAGTATTACTGTCAGAGATACCCTTTGATGGTTGTCATACACAGAGTGAGTGCCTAGGATACCTAGGTAGATCAGGTAGTAGATAGTATTGAACTAGTGACGCCTGGCCTTCTATCCTCTTACGAGGGCGCTGCGCGCCCCTTATATAGTAGATAGACCCCTGTAGCTACCCCTAACCCACTTATACCCTCACAATTACATATGTAGTTACTGCCCTATTTCGGACTTAGAGTTCTCTAGGGGGTAATAGAGTCGTTTCCATGTCTTCGATATTCATTTCGTGATCGCCACGTCCAGTCTAGATTAATTTATATATTAGAGGCAGACACGCCTAGGTACAGCAACAGTCGACGATATGGCCATACCGCGATATGCTGGAATAAACAGTTCACTATAGGAGGTGCTACTATAGCTGTGCATGAAGTATCAACCATTGCAAGTTAAAAGGGGAGGTTATTGCCAGTTCTAAAAGAGCGGTAGATATAGCGGCTGGTCTACCAGCCTTGCAGGGGTGCTTATATTATTTCTAGTATCATCTGTACCTACGATTTCATCCCCGTGGCAAAATGGCCCATCTAATTATGAAGGCGTAAATTTACTAACATATCATCACGTAGCGTGGAAGCAATACGATACCGTGTATCTTGCTTATAACTCATAAATATATCACTACCCCATCCTTATCGTATCCCAGAATGTTTTACCCCTTATAAGGTAATATCCAGCCAGATATTTTAGTCACTAACTCAATCAACAAGACTTGATTTTCTTGATAAGACATAGAATTAGTTAGAATCTTTAAAATTAAACACAGAAGCAGATATATAAATAATAGACCATTGTCCAGGCTACCCCCAAATCA
Source organism: Daldinia loculata (assembly GCF_022478755.1). NCBI lineage: Eukaryota > Fungi > Ascomycota > Sordariomycetes > Xylariales > Hypoxylaceae > Daldinia > Daldinia loculata. The sequence continues at coordinate 42,242 of NW_026054890.1, forward strand.
ACGTATAAAGGATAAAAAAATCCCCCCCCCCCCGCCCATACAGCCACTTTCTAAGCCCTTTAAACTCTTATTCTAGGGTTTGTTTTTTTATGGGTTGCTCCTGTGGTGGTTGAAATAAATATAAACATGGGCTGTACAGGCTTTTCAGCAACAGCATCAGTAGTAGGAATAGTAGTGCTAGCGGTAGCGGTAGTTTGGTGATAGTGGTGGTAGAGGTGGTAGAGGTGGTAGAGGTGGTGGTGGTGGTGATGTAGAGATATTATTCGTCAGACGTAAATGTTCCAGGCTATAACGTGATTCGTCTCGTACTTCTTATCCGGACCCTATCCTCCACAGTGGTTGTTATTATACCCCCCCTCCCGTCAACAGAAGGTTGTTTTCATCCAGCATCCAGCGAAGCTTGTATAGGGGATCTCGTGGCCTCCGTCGTAGCTTTGCGTCGAGCCATTAAGCGGTGATGGGTATATCGGCTATACCCCGCGTAACAGCTAGCAGCCGAGTAGTGATATAACAGAGCATGGAGCTCGTCAGACAATATACATATACCACTCAAACCTGTTGGCAGGCGCTATCTCAACCGACATTAGAGATTCGTCGTAATTATCAGAACCATCAAAGCTCAGCTCATCATCGGAAAGATAGCCCGATCTTCGTAGCCCTGATTCTTGGATCAGAAAAGTATGTTCATCCAACTCGTCGGGTTGTTGTGCTTGGGCGTAGCATCTTTGTACATAGAGAATGAACATGCCAGAGGCGATCCCGACGATGATCCAAGCTAGAAGCAATAAATAGAAAATAACAAGTGGGATAGACATGATTACTTCTTCAGGAACATGTAGTATCGTCTCGCCAACAGGCTCAGGGGGGAAAGTGCTAAGAAATGGTCGATTCGATAGGGCTAGAAATAAACGATTACACCGTATGGCCCCCTTCATACGGGCACTCTACAATTTACCTTATAAATTTCTATAGTTTATCCCTAGGGTTTCGCAGCGCAATATTTAATTCTTTTGGTTTACGGTTTGTGATTCTTCAAAGCTCCTAAAGTCTAATTGTGGCGAGCCCAAATTATTTATAAACGGGTAGACTTTAAACCTCATGTATTCTATTAGTTGCCTATAGGGACGACTATATGTAAAAGGAGATCTCTAGAACAATTGGATTATGATATTTGGATACAATAGAACATAGGAGTAAACAAAAGGAAGCTCCTTAGACTCCGATTAGGTACCTAAGCAGCCATTGTGCCAATATGAGATATCAATAAAGGAGGATAGTGTAACGAAATCAAAGCCCGTCTTAGTTTGCATTCTTACTACGTATCTGTGGATGTCGCACGCTCCGGGCTGGCGTAGGATTTAGTTCCTGTGCTCATCTCGATAGCCTTAAGATAAGTTGCATACCAATTTTTAAAACAGCCTAAGTGATATGGTGAGTTGATCGGCTGATTTGTATCCTGGGTCTGACACAGCCGCCATTCATAGCGTTAGGTGCGTACTAAACTATAAACAATATTTATTAATAGGGGCTAGAAAGAGCACGATTATTATATCGTAGACTTTATTTGGCTTATACATGTAGCCTCATATGAGATGGAAAGGAAAGGGAAGTTCGCAAGACTCGGAAATATTATAACTTATAAGTCTCACCAAGGCGTCCAGTTAAGATTTATAAACGACTGTCTAGTTATATAAATTTCTAAGTTTCGAGAACTCTCACTATCAGCAATGATGTTATGGTTCGTACGGGGTATTGGTAGCCGTGATACACAGGCTGTGGCTGAGAGACTCAAGCCTTATCATACAGTGGTAGAGTCATCACAGCATACTAGTTATATCAGTATCACCACTATCCCAGGTGATAATATCCTGCAAGTATAATAATAGTAGTAATCGATTAGCAAGTATAATAATAGTAGTAATCGATTAAATAGAACAATAAATTCTAACCCACCCCTGAAAAGGTATACGGATAGGCCCAATCTGCTAGCCTTTCAGTCTAAATTCCGACTCTAACGAAAATGGATATTCCGTGTATAGGAGAACCACGAGAATATATTAAGCGTCGTCAGCAAAAAGACATTAATATAATTGACTGACGGACTTCGGTATTACCATGTCTTAACCAATAGAAGCTCGATACGTAGTGTAGGTACTTACATAAGCACCACGGTGATTTTTCGAGAAGAAATAGAAGTAGAATACGTATTACCTACGGTGTTCTAGACTCGGATGTCGGATGTCGGATGCCTCGGAGGACACGCCGCAAGCGTAGCACCACGTTATCACTATCTTTAAGCCTCGCGAGAATGACGACGACTCGGCATCATGGTGATCATCAGGATTATGCTATCACGATGATCCAGCTTCGTCTTTTCGTCTCTTTTTGGTTTCTTTGAATGAGCTATATAGATGACGTATGAGTAGAGCGGCTTTTTTAAAAGATGTTGTAAGTGGATTGCAGTCAAGCCTGACCTGTAACATGTAGTACATATAATAAAGGAAGTACCTAACGTATTGATTTCAACTAACGGTGCAGCAGTTATGTACTATAAGTATTTATATACGAATTAATGCATATATTAATTACCTAATACATACGAAATGGGCAATCATAAAGTTGAAAAGGGTCTTGCCGGGAAGAGCAGTCTGCGGGAAGGGAGACTCGGATGTAGCTTCTTTGGTACTATTATCAGGCTATTCGGCAGAGCTAGTCTAATTTAGGTAACGAGCTCTTCCAATAGCTTCGTCAGTGTCGTCATATTGCCCCACTAGGCGTTGGCTCGTGCCCACCCTTTGACGAACCTCTAACGACTTTTCTTTCGATGATCAACACACTCTCAATCGGAAGAGAGACCTTCAACTATTTTATTTTATTTTATTTTATTTCGTTTCCGTCTTCCTCCCCTTTCTCGTTCGTGATAACAACTTTGCGAAAATCTTACTCCATCTTACGATAATACTAATCCCTATCTGGGTTTATCTGGGTTGTATCGATACCTATTCCCTCAAACCATCTGCCCCGACCGCCTTTGATCTCAAACCCTCTTCCGGATTCGTATCTAAGACAACCTAATCTAAGAAATTGTGTCTTGGCTCTAGTTTCTCCTGGAAACGAAACAGTGTCTTAACAAGTGTAAAAAACAGGTACGTGCTGCACACAGTTTTACCTACCCCTTACCCTGCCAGCTGCCCTGGCCCCTGGGTACTTTATGTAGTTTGCCCGTCTCCGCCAAACGTAAATTTCAATGTTTTTATTTTTTTTTCTGAGTTTGCGACCTGAAGTCTAACATTTTCAACCCTTAGCTCCTTGTCAACCATCTTTATTGACACCACCAGTAACATCTACGCACTTCAATCAGGCCTGGCCGGTCAATAGTATCCAAGATGGCGCGTTCAAGTAAGTCTTACCGCAACCACTTTCTAGCTCTGCAACACCGCTAATAGCTCTCCAGACGCATATCTCGCGCCTCTCTCCCTCATCTTCCTCGCCGGCTCCCTAGTGATGCTGTTCTTCGTGATCCTATCAGCCGTCACCGATACATCGCCCCTAAGACAAACCTACTTCCTCTCGGCCCAGACCGGCGGCATAACGGGCGCCCGCTCCGTCACCCAGTGGACCTACTTCTACATCTGCGGTGAAGGCAACACCGACTGTAGCGGCGCATGGCCTGCCCCTCCGCTGGGTTGGGCCTGGTCCGCAAACCCGGCTAATGCGCCCTCTTCTCTGACCGGTGCCCATGGTGGCGATACTACGAGCTCCTACTACTTCTACATGTGGCGGTTCGGCTGGGTCTTCTTCTTGATCGCGCTCGTGTTCTCCGTACTTGCCTTCTTCGCAGGCTTCGTGGCATGCTGCGGACGCTTAGGCTCAGCCATCGCAGGACTAGGAGCTCTCGTCGCCTTGTTCTTCCACACCATCGCCGTGTCGCTGATGACAGCTGTCTTCGTTAAGATGCGTAATGCGTTCATTGCGAGCGGCCGTGATGCTAGCCTCGGTCGATGGGCCTTCGGCTTTACCTGGGGTAGCTGGGCCGCCTTACTGATCGCCACGATACTCTTCTGTCTGGGTATCCGCGGTAGCAACGGTGAGAGTCACACCGGTCGTAGATGGGGCCGTCAGAGGAGTGTGCGGAGCCACCGAAGCTACGACATGAACGGCCGACGTGTTAAGGAGGAGTACGCCTAAGTAAGAGTTTCGGGGGTTGTAGCAACCTAACTATGAAAAATGAACTATATCAAGAAACAAAAATTCTACATGCGAAAAGGGGGAAGGAAAATCAAGAAAAACAAATTGCGCCAGATGAAGCAGTATGAATGGACGGATGGAGATTTTGAGAGTACCACTTCACGCCTCAAGTTTTACGCGTTTTACACGAAGCTTGGCATAATGGATAATAACGACGATAATGACCGACGCAAAGTCACATACGAGGTACCGTGAGCAAGGATACGGAGGAATAGCAAGGAACAGACCAGCAGACAGAGACGATGGATGGATGGACAGTGGAGAATATAATAATTGAGATGCCACAGCCATAAGTTGCGCCTATGCTCTATGTATGCTACAGGTACTTTTGTGCTTACTCGGTCGTTATGGTAGATGATTAATTGATTGAGACTATCTGGCCAGCTTGCAGGCTTGAGTTACATCGTGAGGGGGAAATACTTGTGATGTTATTGTGGAAAGGATGTTGACTACAGGTGATTGAGAGATGATCGTGTTTCATATAGCTAGAGCTTACTGGTTCTCGAACGCCGTGTCTACAGTATCACAGATGCCTACTAATTGAACAATATGTCAACAATCTGTCAACAATCTGACCCCAAATCACCCCTAGAAGAGTGAATTGGAGTTGTTGTATAAAGAGTATATACACTTAAAAACCTAAAAGAACTACGCAACTATTGAGCTAATGACTACATACCCGTTTTCAGTAGTTTGATCGAGGGGCAAGAATCCCCCCCTCCCCCCTTTACCTCTTTAAAATAAATACTGGGATTTCTCTCAGTATTCCCATAAGAAGTTGACGTTTCATATGCTCTACTCACTCTACAATTACTATACACTATTTATATCACGTTATATCGCATCACAACTCTCACGCACGTTTCCGATCTCATGTCCTAACAATAGCATCGTATATATTCGCTCCTCTAGCCACATCACCATTTCAATTCTCTTGTAGTATAGTATAGTCCACTCGACCAAACTCATGTTCTTGACCTCAAAACCAGTCTTATTTATCTGCCCCCGAATTATACCCCGGCAGGCAATACTTCCCCTATCGAAGAACCTTTATTTCAATCTGCTCTGTCCTGCCTTGCCTCGACCGTCCAAGTATCCCTTCCTCAACAGCTCTTCTTTCCGTGTATTTACCTCTTCCAATCCCTATATCTCCGTGCGGAATGCGAATTCCCATCTTATCTCTGCAAAAGATTATCCACCGCGATGAACAAGAAGTCGAGGAGTAAGGGGAAGAAAAAGCATCTCTCGCAAGACGGAAGCAAATGACTTCTTGAAATATCCCGCTCTCTTTATTTCTTTCCCTTCGTGCGATGCCAATATTAAGATCAGACGAGTTTTTTTTAAAAAAAAAAATAGTAACAAAAAGTGTACAATGTGTTGCATAGAACGAAGAGCCAGCCCTCTCTGAATCTCTCGATTTTCATCGGCCGCTTTTATAATATCACACGGATCCCTCGCGTATACGTCGCGTCATTCATTCCAAGTTGCCCGGATTTAAATAACAGCCTATCCCTTCCTTATCCCGAATACGTATACAGGGACTCCTCGCTTCGTCCAAAATGCCGTTTCGATGATCGAAAACCCCTAAAAGACCCTTTTGCGGAAGGAGAACAAGACGTGAGATGATAAAATATTGAGACAGTGATGCCGCCCCTGGCTGTGCTATGTGTGTTGAACCAAGTTTGTACGCCGAATAATGCTATGTTCTCGAAGTAATCGTGAGGGAAGATCGCGGAGGGCCTGCTCCACCATATCGCGAGAAAATCCTACCCTTCGCTTTTTGTGATCTAATGGGAATTGCCTTCGCAAAGTACCACGCCATTTCTATTTCCCAATCCGTGGACTGGCTAACGGGCTCACGGCATCAAGAGGAGCGTGGTGGAGCGCCGGTTGCCCTTCTGCCTCGCCATACTGTTCGCTTTCTTTCTTTTCCAATACTCCATTAACCCATGCGGCGACTTCCGCGTCATCGGTGCTTGAATGGCTGAGGTCTAATTTCTCAGCCGCGCCGGCAACTGCTTCGGCGCTAACATCATTCTCGTCTACCTCCTCATCTTCTTCTGCGATGGTCTCCGGCTTCGTCAAGTCTTCAATCCACTCGGAAGCTAGTAGTGCCTGATATGTCGGCCTAAGCTTAGGCACCTTGTTGAGACAGCCGTGAACGAATGTTCGCGCAGCTTCGGAATATCGATCTGGTAAATCGGGAGGATCTCCTTCGACGATTGCCTACGGAATAACGTTAGGGGTTATCTAAAATTTGCAGACTCGAGCCCGATTATTTACTTACGCTGAGCTGGCTGAAGATTGTTGAGGATACTTCTGGAGGATAGGGGTATTTCCCCATACCACATTCGATGATTGTCAGGCCTAAACTCCATATGTCGCTTTGTACGCTATATGTGCCATCTCCCGCGCCAGCTTGCATAAATGCTCCGCCAGAGATTCGCTCGGGTGCCATGTAACTTTGACATCCGATGTTGGTTTTGGCAATGCTTGCCACCAGATTACCACTTACACCAAAGTCGCAGATTTTTACTTGCCCTCGGGTGTTTATGAGGATATTCGTGGGCTTGACGTCGCGGTGGATGATGTTGTGCTTATCCTTCAGCTCTTTGAGACCCGTTACAGTGCAGTACGTAATTTTACGAAGCACATTTTCCGGGATTCCTCCCGAGTAGAGTTTGTCGATAGAACCTCCATCCATATATTCGAGACACATATACACTGCGCTTTCTTGAAAGAAAGCCCCGAAAAATTCGATAATGTATGGGGACGCGCATTCGTGCAAGATTACCAATTCCTTCAATATGGTTGTCAACTTTGCCTCGTCCAACTCTAGGCGTATCTCTTTCATAGCCATAACCATACCGGTAGTAGACCCAACTTTAGCCTCGGTGTCCACCTTGTCTTGCGTGCCCGTAGGAACACCTGGCAAGGAAGCAGATTTGAATCCAGAAAGGCCAGGACCGAAGCGCGGAACCCTCGGTTTCGTATGCCTCACCTTGTAAACTGTGCCATAATTACCTTTCCCTAGCTCATCAAGCTTCTCTACTTCGTCAAGCGATATTCTAAACACGGACCCGTCCGAGAAGTTGACTCCCTTATTGGTAATAATCGCTTTACCCTTAAATGTCAGGTATCCTTTTTCAGAGTCGATGTACTCCTCGAATTGCTTCATTTGTGACATGTGGGCATTCCCGTTTTGAACGGGCATCGCTTGGGGGCCGGCATTGACACCGCCGGATACGGGAGAAGCAGGCGGAGCTCCGCCCATATCCCCAAGCTTAAAACCAAACCGCCTCTTGCCTGCCAAACCACCACCTGCTGGGGGCATCGAGGGTACCGAAGGGGCTGATTTTGGAAACGAGGGCGCGCCGGGTCTCTGAAGACCTCCAGGCATTTGAAGGCGTCCAGGTAGGCCGGCTATCACTGGACCGCCTGGGGAGGGCCCGCTGGGTGGGGTGGCCTGCTGTGAATTCAGAGGAGAGCTACCCTGACGCGACAGGTGGAAAGCTCGCATCTTTGCGTTAAGGTCTTCAGGTAGGCGTCCACTCGACATATGCGTAGCAGCGCCGGGGCGCCTTGCATTAGACAAAACGCCTAGGTGAGTAGAGGAAGCAGACATTGGATGACCCGGGTTTTGGGGATCGGAAACGGAGCGCAACGACGGCATTCTCTTAGGTGCCTCGGAGTTAATTTCGTTGGGCGTCTCGAGAGGTGTACTTGCTTCTGAAGAGTTAATAGAGCTAGGTGAGCCGGGGCTGCCCATGCCATCCCTATCGATCAGCTCATCAGGCGTTGCGGGCACCGAATTCGGATCGTCATGTATGCCAACCATGATGAAGAGAGGTTTTAGGGTAAAGGAAAGAAGGTATCTAGGGGTGCGCCCTCTACTATCATCACCGAGTAGTAGCTCTTGATAAAGTTTATCTATTGTTGGTACCGGAGTAGAAGTCGGTCTGGTGGGATTGGTATGCTGGTCGGCGGGGAATAGCGCAAACCGGCGTTTAATAAAAAAAAGATGACGATGGGGCAGCTCGGCGACCGAAAACGCAGGTCAGGTTGGGCGTCTAAAAGATCGAGAAAAAAAATTCTACATAAAAGTGGCAAAGGCGCAACACCGATTCGTCGGCACAGGGGTCTTGGGTCGTTCTACAATATAGTTATTTTTTTCATTAGCGGTCTATAGTCTTGTCCACGAAATCGGAGCTCATGCCGGACTCTTCGGGTAGACATGGTAAGGTAAGGTAATAAAGGTGGGAGGGTAGTGAGCGATTGGGTTCCATATCGGACAACCAAAGTTATTCGTCTGACAACCCGAAGCAAAGCACAGATAGGGCTGCACGAACCTAGTCAAATCCGAGACACTAGCTCAAGCTGCCCAATTGTGATATTCATGAGCTGTTAAACTCTTGGTTGTATGTAACAGCGGCTAATCTTTCCGTATGGGTACCTTAAGGGTCTTGGGGGAAAAGAGTAAGAGTGAGAGTGAGAGTGACAGAGAGGGTGTAGATAGTATGGAGTGGTGATAACTAGTATGTAAGAGATAGTAGCGAGAGGGATGTATGTATGAGATATGTATGTGTCTGTGGGATAATTAGGTTTTTTTTTTTTTTTTTTTTTTTTTTTGCTAAGAACGAACGTACGAAATACGAAGCGGCCGAGGCTTGTTGACAAAGAAGTTTGTAGGATTGTGGGTTGTGGAACCTTTTAGACGTGTCTTCTCTTCCTTGGACCCTCAAAACCAAGACCTTGGACACAATGGGGTTTAGGGATTTGGTAATCGACCTTGTTTAGATGCTTTAAATTTTTGTTCGGGTTTTTTTTTTTAAAAAAAAAAAAGTTGGATAGTTGGAGAGGGATGATTTAATGATGGAGACAGTAGTAACGGCGCTGTAGATTTTTAGTGGTTAGCTTGTGAAGGTTGCAAAAGGTTGCCCCGCGTTTCTAGTTTCAGAAATGCTGATTAACCTGCTATGGTCTTTCACGTGGCCATAGCTTACAGCTTCTTTAACAGATTCATCCAATCAAACAACTCCGATAGGATTAAATAATAAGTACGAAACAATGATAAAAGATGATGGGCCTATTCTAGCCGCAGATCATCAGAGATGGAATTCTCGTCAACTCGATCCATTTGCTTCCTTTTCCTCTCTAACCTACATCCTAAATATTTATCAATAATATGACCGCCGTCATTAATCTAAACAACAACGTACCCGCACGCTACGAGATTATGGCATGATGCTTAAACGATGCTAGCGACGAGAAGGAAAAATAAATCATTGACGTCATATATACGGGGCGGTCTGAAGAAGCGCGAGGCTCGAATAAGATAAACTACCGGTTGGACTGCGGTTGGAAAATATCGAAGCATGATTTGGGTGGGGGAGCATTATAATTATCACGAGCCAATTTGGAGATGCAGCCAGGTTACCAAGGAATGATTTGAGTACCCAATGCCGCAATACATCACGACTAACTCGTAAACCAATACCAACGCCGATAAAACCCGGTGATCTTTCCCTTTATAATAACTAGCCACCCCGCAAACGATGCTGTCAAAATGGTAATGCAACGTACGCAGATCTCGGGCTGCATAGAATTCCAACGCGATGTAAGCCATTCTCGCTAGTGAGGCGCACATTATTGATTGAGCAACGACTACGACCTACAATATTAAGGTAGGGGATATAGAGAGAGCCATTAGAACATTGAAGCTTCTAGCCAAGGAAATTTTAGCTGCATGTAGGGGACTAATGTACGTCAATACTATGGATTACCTCTTGGATGTAGTTGATGGAATTCATAAACTCGTGTTGGAGCATTATGTAATCCCCTCAAGCCACATATTCAGGTACCTATTACGTACCCCTGCATGCCATCACTTGCGTAAGGCAGTGAATACCTAGGTAGAAACTGATAAGGTCGAATAACGTCATCGCCACAATCGTCATCACTTCAACCCAATCACCCCCCAAAAATACAACACTGCCTTACTTATCTGTAGGCAGATATAGCTGATATGTAGGCAAGCAAGCAGGAATTCCGGTCCTACTCTTGACAGGTTGCATTGTTTATGGTAGACTGGAGGATCGGAGATGTAGCCATAAGACCGGCCATAAGACCGACCTTTCAAGATCTTGGTCTACCTAAGACTTACTATGCGGTAACATTTGCGTCGTTCATTGTGTGGTTGATGTGTTGGCTTTACTGGCCTTTGCTGCCCGTGGCTATATTCGGGTACTATTCAGTCAACCTCTCCGATGCCCAGAGTCCAAAAAAGACGTCATCGTATGTAGTTCGACAGCCATATCGTACCATTTGAAGCGTGTTGCGGGTAATATCGTTAAGTATTTTAGCTTAACTAAATAAAATAGCTTACCTAAAGTAAGCATATCCCAAGACGGTTAAAATACAAGATCATGTTAGACAACTTTGTATAAGTTCTACATGCGCCTCGGTCGGTGACTTGATGAATCCTTCGTTACTTCTAGTACCTACTAGAAGACGACTAAGTTAAACGGTTGGGAGCGATTAGCGGACGGATGGTTGCATTCCTTCAAGTCACCGGTCAAGCAGATACGGTAGCCTCTGCAAGCAATGTACCGAGTAGGCATTCTTGGCTAGAGTCGTCATTATTGCGCCCTGGCGTACTGGGGCGAAATCATAGCCACACTAATACACTAAGTGATAGGTAGTAGCTTTTAGCTGGCAGACTGGGCAGACTGGGCAGACTGGGCATTCGTACTAGTTACGCGCTAATCGCATCATTATCACGATACATATATCTGTCACTGATAACAAAACAACAAAGAAGGCATATTTTTTTCTAATTGATATGATTAGATATCTAACGACGGTATTAATATACGATGGTAGTACATAACCGAAATAAAAAGCGTTATAGCATACGGTTATAGTTGCTCCAGAATCTGTAAATGAGGTCTCCAATCTGTGTCTATGCGGTAAGACCGTTTTATTCTCTACGGATTACTACTCTAGCCATTTAACCCCCACACGTGCAACGACGAGACCCTGAGGGCCTGAGGGGGGCTGTTTTGATGTTCTGTAAAGGCCAATCAATTAGCGGAAAAGATCCCTCCGAAATTGTTTCACACAGTGGACCTGCAGGTCTTGCCGCACAGCTGCAACCCGGCCATGCACCGGGCGGCTTTAGCCAGCCTTGAAGAGGTACATGTATTACATACGGCGATTAGGTACTATGTTACCTGCCTACCTAGGTACACACGCTAGTCAACGTTAAGGTATGCGCTTCAATGTTTCACTGGTAACTTTATTGGGACTTATCTCGTTCGAGATCTCAGGGCGCAGGCTAAGATCAGCAAGTACTTTAACAGTAACCTTCGGAGCTTGAGCTCCTTCGCCTTTTCCTTTTTTATTTTCTTGTTTCTAATTCACTCAATTAGTTCTTCTGGGCACTGCTGCCAATAAAGAAAAAGCAGCTTCGGTCAAGTTGCCGTTTAATTATTCCCTTCTCCTTTATTTCCTCATCATCTTAGGTGCTTTTCTTTCAACCTTACCCAACCTTCTTTTTTCTTCACCTCGTATTTCTGACGAACTTTATCGCGTCACATCTTGACGGCTCTGCAGCTGGTCTGAACAGCCAGCACTAGATTTCTAGACAAAGTCGTCATATAATTACCTACAATCTCGTGCCGGAGATCAAGAGGCTGATCAACGTATTCCAAGAGAAATCATCCATCGAAAGTTGAATCCCGGTGTTTCTGTTTGGTCGTAGGATTACGAGTTTAACTACCAGTGTTTGCCAATAGTAAGACCAACGGCAACAGTAACACACTCTGTCCTTAGTCGATCTAGATCTCTCAAGTCAAGCAACATGATAGACCTATCAAGCGCAAGGCCAACCTCCTTCCGGGTCAACAATGCTTTAGTAAACTGGGCTCCCGGCATGCCGACGATGGCAATAGAAAACACTCACGACTCCCATCCTTCCATTGACCACTTGATCTTACTGGTCTTTGAGGCTGTGCTGGAGGTCGTCTGTGTCAGCTTGCCCGGATATATTATCGCAAGATTGGGACATTTCGACGCCGACAAGCAGAAGTTTCTAGCGAATCTCAACGTCATGCTATTTACGCCATGCCTAAGTATGCGCATATGGTCGGGCCTGTTCTTTTGGTAATAACAATACTAACAGATAGACAGTTTTCACCAAACTAGCATCACAGCTCAACGCCGACAAACTTATCGACCTTGCAGTTATACCTTTCATCTTTATCATCCAAACCAGCATATCTTACTTAGTATCCATATGCGTCTCGAAAGCATTCCGGTTTTCGAAGCGCCCGGCCAATTTTGTTACGGCTATGGGTGTATTTGGAAATTCAAACTCGCTACCAATTTCCCTCGTCATTTCGCTCTCGCAAACTCTAAAGGGGCTCCATTGGGACAGGATACCAGGCGACAACGATGATGAAGTAGCCGCACGCGGTATTTTATATCTCTTGATATTTCAGCAGCTTGGGCAATTGGTCAGATGGAGCTGGGGATATCACATTTTGCTAGCGCCCAAGAACAAGTACGAAGAATACCAGGATGAGACGGTAGAAGAGGGCAGATATAGAGACGAAGTGCCTCGAGACGAAGTTTTGATTCCAGGTCTTGACGGAAATGTTACCGAGAATGATGACCGCAACGACTCAGACAACTCAGACGACGGGGACGTATACGAACCGGCCGGTCGAACTCCAGTAGCTGGGACATCGGTAGCATCGCCCACCGATTCCGATGACGAAACTGCCGCGCCAAGAAAACGGACAGCAAAGGGGTATAGCAGTGGTACTAATTCCCCCAACGGTCACTCCGTAACAACCGGGCCCGGCGACATGACATTGTTTCCTCGTATGCGAGACTTGAGTGACACGGACATTCCAAGTGGAGTTAAGGGATGCTATGTGCGCGCGCGTCTCGGAATCAAGAAGGCTGCTACGTCTACTAAGCAACGCATCGTTCAGCTTTCTACACGCGCATACAAAGGTCTACCCAATCCGATCCAGGATGGTCTGGCTAGGGTATGGGGATGGTGGCTCCGAGTTTACAACTTCTTGTGGGAATTCATGAACCCACCACTGTGGGCTATGCTTATTGCCATCATCGTGGCTTCGGTGCCTGATCTGCAGCGACTATTCTTTCAAGAAGGGACATTCATCAACAACAGCGTAACCAGAGCAGTATCTCAGAGTGGCGGTGTCGCCGTACCTCTTATTCTGGTGGTGCTAGGTGCCAACCTAGCTCGAAACACGCAAGCCCAGAAGATTAGCGACCCCGAAGAACAACAGATTGGAAAACGCCTCCTTGTAGCCTCGCTCATTAGCCGCATGTTACTCCCTACCCTCATCATGGCACCTATTCTAGCGCTCTTCGCCAAATACGTCCCCGTTAGCATACTGGATGACCCAATATTCATTATCGTCTGCTTTCTGCTCACGGGTGCGCCGAGTGCTTTACAGCTGGCACAGATCTGTCAGATCAACGAGGTATACGAAGGAGTCATGTCAAAGATCCTGTTCCAGAGCTACGTTATCTGGTAAGTCATATATCATGCTAAATTTCATGAGGTCAAAGTATTAACGGTTTCTAGGATTCTCCCTTCAACATTAGTGCTTGTCATGATGGCGCTAGAGACGGTAGAATGGGCAAGATGATAAAAGTAGTCATTCGGCATCCAACCACTTGTACACTTGTATTATATAATGTGCGATATGCGGGAAAGGGGGAAGCAAGAAAAAATTAGCTTGAGCGATGGTCCGGCGTAAAGGTAGAAGTGTATTAGCTTTGCGTGTCTCAGTCATTGCTTCAGCTATTGCCTGAACATCCCGACCGAGTGCGAGACCGACTATATTGTGTCACGATGAGGTTTGTCACGGCGAAGACCGCTCAATATGATCGATACTCGTTGGAAGTCCAATGTACTTTTTGTACATAGAAGGATAGGCCCCTTAGAGATACTCCAAGTTCGGGCTCCGGGTGTTGGTTGACTCTTACCTAGGAGTTTTACCTAGGAGTTTTACCTAGGAGTTCGATAGCTCAAGTCAAGGTTCGGGAGTGTCGTAGCTATGCAAATATATAATTCTGTATACTATGCAATGGCAATAATTTTTGAATTAAACATAGCTAAATGACTGGAGTTGTCTAAATTCATTTAGGGCAACACATCTCGCGGCGTCATACGATTAGATAACATGGACCCCGCCATACGATATGGATGGAAATCACTAACAGGTATGTACCTTATGTACATCTGTAGTAGGTAGGTACATAGGTACGCTGTTTCTAATAAAAAATAATGTAACTTCCAATTCGTTCAATCTTCAACTTTAGGTACATTTTACTATTCTTCAAACCATCAAGGATTAATCTTTTAGCTCTCAGCCTTACATACCCCATTAACAATATCATTCAATTTCTTTTTTGTCCACTACTCAACATAGGTCGCAGAAAGAGACCCCGCCATCAAAAAAGCCAAAAACTGTACCCGCGGTCAAGAAAGATGGGTCAGGAGTCTTCGCATCTCATCGACCCGGACACGCCGCCAGAGACATTATCGGAGCGCAGTCTCCGTGCTGTCGCACAGCTCATCAAGGATGGCGGCGCAAAAAATATCGTTGTCATGACCGGCGCCGGTATCTCTACCGCGGCTGGAAGTGAGTCCGTCCATTCTTTTTACATTTTTTCTTCTCACTATGCAATTTATATATCGTATCTACCCAAGTTCTACGTAGCCAGCCTTATCACATATCACACTTACTTATCACGATGCAGTACCCGACTTTCGCTCCCCTAAGACGGGGCTGTATCACAATCTTTCTCGCTTCAACCTCCCGCATCCGGAGGCTGTCTTCGAGATCGACTTCTTCCGCACTAACCCGGAGCCCTTCTACCTACTAGCGAAGGAGCTTTACCCGGGAAACTTTAGCCCGACAGTCTCACATGCATTCATCGCCCTACTTGCTAAAAAGGGTCTTCTCCGCATGCTTTTCACCCAGAACATAGATTGCTTAGAGCGTGTTGCTGGTGTGCCTTCCGAGAAAATCGTTGAGGCTCACGGCAGTTTTGCTAAGCAGCGCTGTATCGACTGCCGTACCGAGTTCCCTGATGACCTGATGCGCGAGCACGTCAAGCGTGGCGAGGCTCCGCGATGTATCCGAAAGGACTGTGGGGGCCTCGTCAAGCCCGACATCGTCTTCTTTGGCGAGCAGCTCCCTGAGACGTTTTATAATAACATCTCGGTGCCTAACACCGCTGACCTAATGCTTGTCATGGGCACCAGCTTACTGGTACATCCGTTCGCCGGTCTACCGCAACGGGCACGTGAAGGTGTGCCGCGCGTACTTATCAACCGCGATCGTGTAGGCGATATGGGCTCGCGTGCAGACGACGTCTTAGTCCTAGGGGACTGCGACTCCGGGATCCGGAAGCTGGCGGATGAGCTGGGATGGGGCGACGAACTGGAGGCGACATGGAGAGCCGTAGTCGGAGAAAAGGAGGCAAACCGACAATTATCCAAGACAGAGAAGGAGGAGGAGATCCATGACGAGCTTGATCAGCTGGCTAGGGATATGGAGAATAAGTTGGGCATCTCCGAGGGCGGCGACGACAAATTCGAGGCTAACGTCGCGAAGCAGGGAGAGGGCACAACGACTGTTGGAACGCGCGAACCGGATCATGCTAAGGAAGGCATTAAGGAGAGCACTGCGCCTAGTGATGCAGCACAGCTCGTGGACGACGGCGAGACGGTTCCGGCGAAGAGCGCTGAGAGATTGGATCGAGAGGAAGGCCAGAAAGATGAGGGAAAGGACGTGGAAGCACGAGAGCAAGATAACGCGAAGATGAGCTATGAGCCACTGCAGCCTACGAAGGAGAAGCCTGTTACGGTGGACGACAGTGTCAAGGCGGAGGATAAGGGCGGGGGCGATGAGCCTGCGCTATGAGTTCGCCTTTGGTTATTTAGTGTGATATATACCTACGCATATGAGGTGGTGACAAGATTTCGCTATGGGCTTATGGTTTTGATGTGTGAATTGTCGGTTGTGGGTTATGTATAGATTATTATCTATAAAGACGGACGGGCGGGCGGCCGTGTATAGATGCGACAATATATACCCACTAGTATTCTGAGATAGAGATGAGGTGGGTTTTTGTTGCTCTTTAGTGTAGAGATATATATAAGCATCGATGTGTGAATGATACGAGTTGAAGGCGATATTAATACAACTGAGTGGGATTATTAGTTTGCTACGTACCTCTATGGAGCGATTAGGTTACGTATCTACCTAGGTTAGGTACCTAGGCATTGGATTATGTTGTTTTCCTGCTGTGTGTCGGAGCAAGAGAGTTTACAGTCGACGAATAGTGCCTCCTAATACTTTGGAAAAGGTTCTCCTAGGGGATATTACTTCTAGGAAGGCCGCATCCTACGAGACTGTCAGTAAAACGGTAAAATCTATTCATCACTTCTCAATGCCATAATTGTTTAAAACTGAGGCTAGGTTATAGAGGGTACCTTGGCGCATCTTTCTCTCTCCCGGCGAGTGATTATATTCAGTGGTAGCCGGTAGTAGTGAGATAAACATTTTCAACTTGATAACCTCAGGAGCTGTAGTAAGATGTGTTGGCAAGAATTAGAACTAATAATATTTTGCAGAGCTAACCTACCTAATCTACGATCTATAAGTCTGGTCATCATATATATCTAAGTTACATAGTTGTGTATCGTCATATGTGCTAATAGATCAAATATGAGGACCGCGTATGAAGTTTTTGGTTGCCATTCAGGCTTAGTATAACGGCAGCATCAGTCCGTGAGAACTCCGGTGTCATTTAACATTTTCCTGAAGAAATCCGGTTCCTGATACATTTATGAATCAAAATCGATATTCTATAGCCGGATAGATAGTTTTTACAAAGACTTTCTAATCTCATATGAGTAAGATACAAAGTGGCGCTTCTCTTCCAAGATACCGGTATATTACAATAACAGTAGGCAGGCCACATATTGTCTCATCACACACGCTATTGCCACCGAGACATGGATACAACGGCTACACTAGATATTAGTGCTTCTCACGCCAAGCTAACCCTTTTTAAAGAAGAGGTATATGATGATATTTGGAAATACCCAGACTGGCGGTCGGACTGCTTATTAGGACACGCGCCGGCGAACTTGACCTCTTTATAGGCAGGGACTAGCATCGGCAATGCTATCGCTTAACTACATACGGCAATTTGTACGAGAAGCTGGGTGTGCTGATTGCCTCGTCTATGCAGTTCTGCGGCTGTGATGCAAGGGGATGAGCTCGGAGACGGACTATTGGCTCGTCTGTATTGGTGGTGATAGTGTGGTTTGTTTCACCTAAGTCGTCCGGTCGGGACGAGGCGAGCCAACGAATCAAAAATAGGAATACGAGGTTGTCACATATATTTTACAAGCACATAATTATGAGTTTTGAGCGTCGGGGGCTAGATGAAGAGTTTAACCGCACGCGCTATTCGAACTACGGAATACTCCCTTTAGAATCATCATGGTTTGAAGTTTCGAGTCGCTAGTATTGGTTAGACGGTTTCAGCAGGGCTATTAAACGTGAGGATCCGGATGGCTCCGAGCTACAATATACGTACGGAATACATATGTCCCCCATCCCCGTTTGATATTTCTCAACCGTTGTTGATAAATTCAAACCTACCAATAACATCTTTAGATAAGACAAGGTAGAGATAAGTCTTCGAGGTAACATCCCGAGTTGAAAGGTTTCTATCTTTATTCTTCATTCGTATGGAATATGGAGTGGGTAAATTACCATAACGCCTTTTTAGCTAATAGCCTAATATAAACAAAGATGCCATACGAAGGGCTGTAAATTAGTTAAAGGCGGCCTTGCCGATAAGTCCTAAGAACTCATGCGTTAGGTAGGAGATAATATGCTATAATAGGATGACTAATTTATTCTCATTTTATATACATAACTTCATCCACATGGAATCTTGAAGACTTCGCTCACTTTGTTCATACTGATGAAAATCTCTAATGGTTCACTGTTCGCAGAAAAGCATGTGCGGAGTCTAAAGAACACTATCGGTATAATTCTAGCGCAAGCGGCCCCCTGCCAAGACAACCAAGGGTTGTCTATTCCCTGTCAAGTTGTTCCCCTGAATTTTATGGAGCCGTATCCCCTTGTATCCCTTTTCCTTTTTGGGGGTCCTGTGCCCTCACGATACATGGAATCAAGACATCAATTCTCATAATTCGAACCATAGTTCACTCATAGAACGTAGGTTGTTATTCGCCCTGCGGTTACCCATGCATAATGTGTAATTCGCCCCGTCGTGATCATATCAATGCCGCCTTACGCCACTTCTAATTCTCACTAACTACCCAAGTTTACTTCACAAGTTTCTATCCCTTCTTTACCTAACTGCTCTGTCAGGAACAGGAGAACCGTTGTGTGTCATCAGAAAGTAGACTTCTGGCTTGGCGACTTCGAAGAAATACTACCTCACACCACCCGCCGCGTGACAATTCAGGAATTGCAGGAGAAAAAAAAAACATTATCACGAATCCCTCCTAGGACCATATTACAAGCCTACGAGCTTATTCTTACCTTACCCTTACTATTTTCCGCAAATAGAAGCCAGCCGCTTCCAGATTTATCAAAGTTTCGGAGATCGCGCATGGCATCCTAACATACAACGTCGATTGCATTGTGACGCTGAGCTCTTGGTCGCTATTAGGATCGACATGTACTGCTAGCATCCTCGTTTCAACCCCGCTGTATCAACACGTCCCTGTCGCGCGCTCCTGGTTCCGAATCTGCGGTCCGAGCATATCCCTTCTGAATTCTGCACATAGTTAAACTTTTTTCTTGCTTCCTACTATTCTGTACAGTCATTACCGTCTTGGTTGTTAGGGAGAGAGTGTGTGCGCGCGCGCGTGTGTGTAAGAGTGAGAGTACGGTAATATTAGAGGTGGAAAGCAGCGCATGTATAATTGTGTGAAAGGAAACGATGGTCTCATTCTTTGGGTTTAAGCTCGGCGGCGAGAAAAAGAAGTGAGTCGGAATAAGTCTTGCGTAGTACATCTAACTAACAATATACAGAAGCCGAGAAGATGAAGAGGCTTCACCAACGCAGGTTCGTAGGAAACTTGTTAGAGAGCCTCTAGATGAGGAATTTCCCATGAGGGAGGATGGGAAAGCCGCACCTTATAGTGTCAACGTCTACTCGGTATCCCGTCCCAACACGTCTCATTCGGTCAAAATCACGGCTATGCAGGCGAAACCATCTCCCTACGGCGCAGACATGGCCAATGTAGTTGGTACGAACATATCCGAACTTCCTCAGCCAAGTTTTCCGGCTCTAAAGCAACATTCGTCGAATCCCATCTTGGGAAGTGGTAGTGGTTGGCAAAACACTCCGACTCAGGACATAGTGCCTCCAGTTCCTATGCGAAACCCTTCACGGCCAGCTACTCCTGTTCAGCAGCAACAGACAGTCTGGATGAATCCCCTCGAAATGCATTCTACCACAGGTCCACCGCCGTCCTTGGCATCAGCGCCCTTACCGTCGCTGAGCAAACATCAACTTAAACTGGAAATTCCTAATGATACGGCCCCCTTACCTAGGGAGGAGGATCCATCATTGCCTCCAGTACCTCTGCGGATAAGAAGGCCAAGCCCTGGTCCACACTCTGCCGAGTCGCCACAGAGAAGTCAATCGCCAAGTAAGCCGCCATCCCCTCCGCAGTCGATTAGAGGTGGAACGCCGGTCTTGGGACGGCCGCCATTTCCTAGGGACGACATGTTCCGTTCGTCAAGCAGAGGCAGTCACAGGAACGGACCGACTACTCTTAAAGAGGTACAAAATGTCAGGGATATGCCAAATCGCGGGCATTTTGGACCAGCGTCGATCCCTTCGCCTATAGCGACTCCCCGTGGTAGCGAAGATCGAGTTCAGGGCGGCCTAGCGAATATCTTGGGCGATCCCGGTATCCATATCCAGTCAGTCGGGGCAAGACGCGACACAGTAACTTCCTTTTCAACCCCCATCCTGTCCCAGAGACGAAGCCTTGAGATGCGAGTGGAGGAGCTCACGAGACCGCGCGTGGAAGAACCAATACAGCGTCCAAGGACATCGAACGGTCCCGAGATGCGCAAGCTCATGCGGCCTCCGCCGTTGAACCTCGACTCTCGCCCGAGAACCCCCGATCGCGCCGGCACTTATCCACCACCGTTCGCCATGAATCAGGGACCTCAGTCGCCGATGCAGAGTCCGCGTAGGATGCCGAGGGATAGAAATGGCCCGCCACCTGCTGCTGTCGGGGCGCGTAGGCCAAACACTAGAAATGTGCGCAGACCCGCCGCAGACGAGTACGAGATTCAGCCGTCGTCTCAGCCGTCGTCTCAACCACAGTCCCGATCTCAATCCCGATCTCAGTCCCGGGCCAGGAGAATGTCTCAGGACAGCATGGGTTCCATTTATGACCGGCCGACCTCCCCCGACAGCCCTCTAATGCCGCGCACGGGACCGCTGGCAGGAAGCCCATGCATCACGCCCATCGAAGCACCACTAGCACCACCACCGCTCAAGAACGCGGGCTCGCGGTCGCGTCTACAAGAAATGGAACTATTCCTTGCCGACGGAGACGAAGAAGAGGCCGAGTTAGACGAGCCACTGATCCCGCCACGCCTAGGTAACCGCAACGTTCCAACCCCAGATTCCACGATGTGGCCGATGCCCTCGCCGATCTCCTCCTCGTTCGATGATTACTCCTCGCGCGTTGGATCCCCGCTTGAGACACCGCCTCGCATGTTAGCGGATATGGCCAGGGGAGGTAACGTAATGATTGGTACGCGATCAGAATCGCCGTTTGGGATTCGGTCTTTTAATTTCAGCCGGCCAATGACGCCGACTCTAGGACATGCGCCGCTGCGCCACGAATTTAATCACCTTAATCATTATGGTGGTAGCAGTGGTAGCCATAATGTAATTATAATGCCGCCGAAGCGCTCCGAGACTGCCCCCTTATCACCTAGATTCCGCGACCCGCAGGCCTCGCCATCATTTAGTAAGCCGCTACCGCCGAAGTCAAATACGGTGTCTCCTAGCATGGGCCATAGGCACAACCGTAGCCTTAGAAGCCCGGCAATCGTGGGGGATGATTTCGGGGGCGGTAGGTTTATCTAACCTAGCCTGGTTATTGTCATGGTATATCATGGTGCGGCTGGCTGGCTAGCTGACTTCGATTCACGTACGACTATTAACAGACAGGCGGGGACTGATAACATTCGTTTTTAAGCTTCCGTTTCCTATTATTTCTCCCCTTTGTCTTTGGAATATCGCATCGCATTACATTACATTACACTATCACGTCATCTTCAGCCGAGATACCCCTTATATATTCGCACATACCCGTAACATTACCTTTACGTTACTATACTTTGCTCCCTTTGTCGATATATGGGATTCGCGATTCGAGATTCGAGCTGGGCGTTCGGAAGGGGGAAAGCAAAATGGAATTCTCATTTAATGTCTGCATCGGCATCAGCATTTAAGCATTGGCGGTTTGTATTTCGCCTACTGTATCGCATATGTATGTATAGCATCTGTTTGGAGGAAGAGAAAAGAGAAGGCTACGCTAGGATGCGCGGTTTGGATGGGATAGAAAGACGGGGCTTTTTTTGTTGGACTGGTTAAGCTATCTATGATTCTTGTATATTGTTAATGCGGACGGCATATATATATTACATATATTTTACCCTTAGGCTCTTGGTGAATTGAGGTTAGGACTATTCAGATCTTGTGGTTGAGGTTTACTATGTAGTTCCCCTATTCCCCTTTCAATATTCATCCATTACTATCGAACTTTGCGCTCACGGTATGTGAGAGGCGTTTTCCAGTTCGTCAGCGGGCTTTTACTATTGGAATGCCATAAGATTCATGTGGAATGTGCATATGCCACATGGCGACGGATTGTCAATATGAATAAGGCTGAGACTGTGAGGAAGCCTTCACGAAGGGTGGAGGATCTCTATGGGTTCAGTTACTAAGACTTTGAAATGGTAGATCACTTTGAAGTACAGGTCGAAGGTCATATCGGCAAATCTCCCCGTCCCTCTATGTAAGCCCCTTTTTTTACAGCCCAAATCTAGATCAGCCTAACGTCAACGATATATATCGGCCTTAATAGTTTATTAAGCCCTTGGGGCTCAATTTCATGCCCGTGAGAGATATTATATGGCAATCTCGATCGCCAACCAAGAAAGTCGCGATAATGCATATTTATATACGGGATTACACATGCTGCTACAGCTATCTTCCTCCAATGAACACGGTCGTATTATAATATCAAACTAGCGTCATAAGTAAATGTTGTCATATTTCACATGTCGCAGACATCCCGGCCGATCTTCACTCCATACGATCGTGATGGTGGAATTGCTCCGGGTCTGGCCTTCAGTGACGTCACATGCACGTATGAATAAGATCCTAGATTCCTAGGCAGACCATTGCTCAGAAATACAAAAAGGTCGATTAGATGAAGTTTCTACACTAATCACAGCTTCGATACAAAATAGTAAGCTCCAAGCTAAAATATACAGTACAACTCACAGCGAATACTTGTGATAATAATTAACAATGCCTGTCGAGGTCAAAAGCATAGACGAAATTAACGGCTTGAACGGCAGTCCTGAGCCGCCTGTCGTGTCGACGATACCGAGTGTGAAAGTGACGGTTGAGAGGAAACCGTTTCTTCAGCCAGATGATGACCAGAGGTTACCGCATACTGGTGTGTATTTTCACCTTCGACTGTACGGAATACCATCTCGCTAACTTACCCGCATAGGTACTGCTCGGGCCAACATAGCAGCGACTTATGAGAAGCCCTACGGAACAACGGAAGACGGATGGGCGAGACAGCACCAGGATAAAACAGTACTCCAGCAGCACTGCGAGTTCTTCGACTTCGTAAGTAGACTCTTTTACCCCTTTCTTTACTCTATCCCAACATACTAACCCCTTTCCCAGGACCACGACGGTGTAATCTGGCCGCAAGATACATTCCGGGGCTTCCACCGGCTCGGCTTCGGAATATTCCTCTCCCTACTCTCAGTCTTCATAATACACGCCAACTTCTCCTACCCGACGGTATCAGGGTGGCTTCCAGACCCATTCTTCCGAGTGTTCATCGCCAACGTGCACAAGGACAAACACGGTAGCGACACGGGGACGTTCGACACCGAGGGCCGGTTTATACCGCAGCGGTTCGAGGATATTTTTGCCAAGTATGGCAAGGGCCGCGATTATCTGACTATTTGGGATGTCGTGGACTTGCTTAAGGGGCAGAGGTGCATTATGGATCCTGTGGGGTGGTTTGGGGCTTTCTTTGAGTGTGAGTGAATATACCTACTTACATACCTGTTATTCCTGTTGTGTCGTGTCGGGGTGGTAAGAATACATGACTAATGCTCGAGATTATAGGGCTCGCGACGTACCTGATGCTGTGGCCGGCAGACGGCAAGATGAGGAAAGACGACATTAGGAGGATCTACGATGGGAGTATCTTCTATACCCTTGCGAACCAGCGAGCGGCTAAGAAATAGGCTTAAGCATGGTTCAATGATAGTGAAGGGAAGCTAGAGCGTTTGGACCAGACTTGCAAAAGACAGGTTCTCAACTCACAAGTTACAGTAGACGTAGCAACACGACGAAGGCAAATTTCTCCCTACATACCTAGGTACCTAGGCTAGGTAGGTAATCAATGTGTAAACTATCCTGTATTAATAGATAATAAATTATGGCATACAGTCGCATGACCTGAAAAGGGGCTTATCTAGCCCTCAGGTATACCATTCGGTTCATCAAGATATCGAAAACGCGAAGATGAATGTCAAAGCCAGTGTCTCTCCAATCTAAGAAGTCATCAAGTTTATTGGCTACGACTAGACAACAACGTATATTGGGACGAGATTTTACACTAGTTGCAGCACCTTAAACCAACACGCTTATACACTCCCAGTTCACTTATACGTATCGTCTATGAACAATTATTTCTTACCCTCCATATACCATCACAACCCGCCTCGCTATCCTCCTTGTGCAAACCAAGCCCCTATTATTTCCCATCTCAACCCTCAAACAAACCATCTCCTTAGCACCGCCCAAGCATATCACTTCAGACAGCACGCACACCGAGAACACGTCGACGAGCCTCAGCAGATTTTCCAGAAAGCCAAGGCCAGGAATTACATACCCAGCATAATACGTAGTAAGGCATTGTCGATAATTGGAAATAAAATATAAATCATCTAGGAGAGAGGCTGGACGTTAGCTATTCCGTCTCTCTAGAGAAGGCACAAGCACAAACTTGTTTCGGCAGCAATCGCTCGTAGCACGACATATTTGAGGTCCTCGAGTCTTAGGCTTCGTTTACCATGCGTAAGAATGGGACGTCCTAGTTATTTCAGGTATAGGCGAGCATCCTTTTCTGTGTATCATCCAAGCCACCATATAAGACCATATATGGCGACATAGCTACAATATATTGTAGCAACCATAGTAAAGGGGTATAAGCAAATATGTCTTTCCGGGATAGAGCCACGTCATGGTTTTACCTTAGGGTTGCCCACAGAGTCACCGAGAACACTTGACATCTTGAAAGAGATTATAGAACAATATTTTCATTGCATATACTGTCGAGCTAAACGCAGAAAAACACTCTGATGAGTACCTAGGTTAGCTAAAGGCATTGGTATCTTACGGCCCTCAATTCCCAACTCCCCCTCATGAACATTATCTAAGACCCAAGACACATAATCATATACAAGCCTAAACCGTATCATTAGTCGCCGGGGCCATACCCTGTTTCCTCGCTTCATTCAGCGCCTTAAGCTTCGCGGTTCCAAAGCCTGCCACGCCGTCCTCCTGGTTGTCACCGAGCCAGGGCTTCTTGGACTCGCCGAGGATGCTTCCCGCAAGGAAGTACACGATTAGGCCGACGATGATGCAAACGAAGGCGATCGGGTACATGAAGTGGATCGCATATCCGAACACATGAATGCCGATGATGGTACCCCAGAAGTTGGCCGTTAGCAACGAGATATTATAGAAAGCCGCAGAGGCGATGCGCAGGAGGAACGGCACCACCGAGTAGAAGAATGCGAGTACCAGCGTGTAGCCCACAAGGTACCCAGCCGCGGAGTTGCTCCACGTCGCCTGCTGGAAACTCTCGCGGTCGAAAATAGCCGCTTGAACGCCGTTGATAAGCATACCGAAGAGACCCATGAAAGACAGCACCTCGTACATGGGTCGCTTGCTGACATACCACTCCTCAAAAACGTTGGTAAGACCGTAGCATGTGGCTCCAACCAGAGCAAACAAATCACCCTTTAGCATATTTTCTCCGTCACCCCCATTAGTGCCCTGGATGTGGTCGCTAGCGAGTAGGATTCCCATACCACCGCAGCAGATTAGTATGCCGAGGATCTGGAAGATCTTGTACCGCACGCGCAATAGGAGGAATGAGATGATAACAACACACACGATGGCCCAAAAGTTGATCAACTGCGCGGACAGGATGTTCGTATAGCGGTAAGCCAGCACGGTGAAGTAGTTACCCTGAACATCGAGGAAGCTAAGAATGAAGTACTTCCAGCCATCCCGCAGCAAGATCTTGCCGTATTTTTTAAAGCCGTAGGTATAGAGCGTATACGTTAGGTAGATGAGCGATAGCAAGATGTAGGTGAAGACGGTCTGGAACGCTGGAATGGAAACGCCGCCGTTGGCTAGGAAGGTAGAAAAGGTGTTGGTAGCTGTGATGCACAGTGAGAGCGTCTGGCCTAGCAAGAGGACGATCCAGAAGTCGGTGGTAGTAAAGTATGAATACCAATGGAACTTCCTAGCTTCGATCTGCTGCAACCCGTGGCTGACGGCTTCGTTGGTAGCACGATCGGTGTTGGTGGCACCGTAACGGCTCTCGTTGGTGCCGCTACCGCCTGTTATTTCGACGGTAGTGGTAGGAGCCTGGAATTGGCTTGTTTTATTATAATCGTCCATTTCGAATTGCTTCATCCGACTATATCCTTGGTGTCGATGGGCTCGTTTAATAAATGTGTCTCGGAATGTCTGTACGGTGGTAGATGAGATATCTGAGAATCTCATACAAAATCGACAAGCGAGACGGGTATCCTGATTAAATGCAAATGCGCCAAATGGATTATAATTATGATCTGGTATCCAAATATCCCAGATTATATTCGTGTAAGTCTTTCTGTCGTCCCCCCTACTGCAAGCGCAAAGACTTCAAGTCGCCTGCAAATGATGTTACCTCGATGGGAGAGCGCACATAAGTCTATGCGCGCGGGCGGGATTTGAGATAATAGACAAGCAAAAGGTCATGAGATGAACTCGGTTCATAGGACGTATATAAGTCTAACTTATAGCCTGTCTATTTGCAAGACGCGAAGGGTTGATAGCTTAAGGCGGAATCGTTACTGAAGAAGAAAAAATTATATCGGGTCTGGTCGGTCTTGTCTAAGTTGGTCTTGTCTAAGTTGGTTTTGGTCTTGTAGATTAGACAAGATCTGGAAAGCGACCTCCGTGTATGGTGGGGTGCTCGTGGGGTATTACAGGCATACCACAGGCATACCACAGGCGTGCTTGCTTTCGTAAAATCTTTGAATTCGGGCCTTCTATTGGTTGGTGTTATCCCAGCCCAGGTTCTCTTTCAGCTAACTAACAAGGCTAGCCCTAGGCTAGACCCCGTGGTTACCTATCGCCGGTCTCCACTATATTAGCACATGTTTCCAGGCCTATGCAGTTGCTAAACTCTTATTAGCGCGGGATTCAGTCACTATCAATGAGTTTTCATGTTTAGGTACATAGTATTTACTTCCTATTATTACGAGTCAGTTTCCATGAAACTAAAGTCTTTAGTCTTTTTACAGTTGGCATCAATTAGATATCAAATAAATATATAATTCACTGAAGGCCTAGAAACCTTCGATACCGCAAATAACCAGCGTTTGAATAATACGACTGTAGGTACCTACCTTCTTCTTCTTGATAAGTCAGAATATTGAATGGAGAATTTTGATAACGTAAAGTCTCATCGCCATATTGCCAATCTTGTGTCCAATACACCAAGTAATCGATATCACCAGCTGAACTGAAAGCTGCCCATAAGCACGCCACATGGAAGACTAGGAACACGGTAAGCTTAAGCACACGCATATTAGCTTGCCGTGGCGTTCGTGGGGGATAATATACTTGTCGACTAGCATGGATATACTATACATACTGCTAAGTGCTTCACAAGGTTTCATAGTGTCTCTAAGCTATAATAATGTCCAAGTGTTTGACTTGTTGGTGCGACCATGTGATGCCTAAGTTTAAACCAAACCGCTATCTCGACGGAATTCACCTAAGGCTTATCTAGACCCCATAGAATATCTAGCCTTCTAGTATGAGCTGATTATGGGCAAGTTTCATGAGCTCACTGGGTATATTTGCATCAGGTATTTTAAGAGCTTTGCTAAAGTTAGAGCTACGTTTGAAATAGGAGAAGAGCCAAAGGTGCAATATGCGAATGCCTATCTTTTTATATAATCATCTCGACTTACTAGGATATAGGTTTACAGCTATAACACCTGCCTCGTCATTCCACAGACTATCAAGCTCTTCAGAAGAGCCTATAAATGATAGAGGAACCTACAGGTTCACGCAAGATCACAATAGATGCAACAATCATGGAAAACTCTGAAAGGCTGGCACTAGAGGGTTAATGGAATACTACATGTATCGGGGTAAAACCAATGTATCCTTATAAAACTCGTTCTCGTAAATATGGCTGGTGTAACTATATTCACGAGCGCCGTCAAGTTCCTTATAAACTAGGTAGCTAAGGGATAATCTATTATGGCCATTACTCTTAATAATTCAAATAGGAGATCCATACGACAAGCTATCATTGATAACTATGCGCACAGGCTATACTTGGTTCTGGCAGCTGGATGCTCTCGAAGAGCTTTGGCTGAAGATGACTATTCTATACAACTTAGCGAAATAGAAAACATCGCCCACCAAGAGGGCCTCCCTAGCAAGCGAGAAGTACATATATGATTCTTTTATGAATATTGGCTCGTGAATCTACATCTGGGTAGCCCCGAGAAGGCAACCTCCTTTATATAGGCACTGCGTGGAACTGCTCGGTGGGTTATACAAATACGATAATTAAGTATGCTAGCTTCAAGAGCAGTCTACTCGTAACCTACGTTCGATTAAAGGCTTCAGAAATGTGTTGAGCGAGAGGACTGGTGGCCTCCTATTTGCCTATCGGGGTTGGCAAGTCTCTGACATCAAGATAATGTGCTCTTCGCAAGTTAAGGCAGGGGCATTACTTCTCAACAGGGTACAGGAATTTACAACGTTGCTACTGATATTATTCATTGATATTGCAACTTAGATGAAAGTTTACCCCTTTAATATCCCGAGATCACGCTCCTAGACGGGAGTGATATAGACACTAACTACTCTGGATAGGTTGGGTTATCATGCCAATAGCCTAGTTGTATGCCTGCGTCATCATTCAATTGCCTGATAGGTGAGATAACATGTGGTATATAGAAATACCGTACGAAAATGCAGTAGTTATATCATTAAGACTCCCCAGTCCCATCAGCTCAGCGAGCACGCTCTCGTCCGACAACGTAACTTACCGACGAATAGCAAGGCAGCTAAACCCAAACCTCGGGCGGACGTCGGGGACCATATCATGCCGGATCAGCTGGAACGCAGAAGGAGGTCAGCACTCGCCATCGATTGGGCTGATTCGACCGCGGGCGCCGGATCCACCAGCGCGAGCTCGCAGGATCTTGGCGGCAGCCAGTTCTCGCATCAGTCGTTGGGCGCGAAGTCGAAGCACGTGCCTGGCGCTTTACCAATGACACCCGGAAATTACATCTTGATCTTGACGTGTTGGTGGCATACATAGATTTGTCGCCCGACCTATTAGACCTAAGATGGGGTCCCTAGATCGGAGTGTACTATGGCCCATAACGACTCTACTTGCCAGGCGGGTCTCCACAGATGCTCCCTAAGCCGGTGCCTTGGTCCTGGCGAGGCGAAGATGGAAAGATAGGACTGTGCATGTGGCACGGCATCCCAGACCTATCATGTCGCCTCCGAATACCAGCACTGGCTTCAGATCCTCGAACCTTACCTTTCTAGTTAACATACCTATATCACTCAAGTATATTGATCAACAAAACAGCTTTACGCATTTGCTTTCGGCCCATCTGCCGAATTTCGAATCCCTCAAGCGAAGATCGTAGATGTCATCGCTGAGCGTAAGCGAGGGGAGCTATGATTCGCATATGGACCCTTACGAGCTGCAAACGCGGGGAAGCCTTATTTGCTGGGTGAGTTGACCGAGGAAACAAAGAGGAAAATATCTTAGAGATCAGGTAGTGGGGGTCACCGCTGGCAAATGAGGTCTCCTAACGGCTCATACTGGATAGAGACTAGTCAAGAGTTAGTAGGGAAAGTTATACCTAGTCGCTTCTATGAACATACGGGATAGGCGATTGTGTTCGTACGCAAAATGTAATTACTTATAAATAGAAAAGCCCTGGATGTCATTGTTTAGTCAAGAAATAAGAATGTAGCCTCATGGGCCGTGACGCTATAAGATTGAATCAAACCTGCCCTCATTTAAAGGCTTTTATACGGCCGTAGGGATATCGAGATCACATAACTAATAAAGATAAAGTAGTTAAGTGAGCAGTCATGAGCTATTATAGATGACAAAGGCATGTATTCTCAAATACTATCTTAACCATGTTTGCCACTATGATAATTTAAATTTAATAATCTATCTGGCTACATAGTAGCTACTCCACTAGTCGTTGAGCGTACTGCAAGGCTATTCTCTTGCAGACATGGCGTACTCGGCCAAATTTGAAGCTCGGTATAATGACCACCTATCAAGGAGGATTAAAAATGCCCGAACTACTGATATGTGAATTCCTTTAAACCAGGTTAAGCGTAACCCTACGCGTTAATTTAGCCTGACCGGTCAGTAGGCACCCCGCGGACCGAGTCCATGGGAAGCGAGTTATTGGATCTATGAAGAGTATGTATATCGAGGGTAGTGGGTAATAAAAAGTGATAGATGGTGGCAATAACAACGCTTTGAGTATTAGATTTTCGATTTGTAGTGGGATCGGAATCGCTACTTAGACTACCTATCCTCAGGGGTGTTGTTGGGATGAGAGCGATATGGGGTCGTACATACATAACCGTAGAACTATGGAGGGGTCTAGTCTAGGAATTAGGAGCGCCATTGAACCGAAAGGAGCAGATTACCAATTCGGGAAGCTCGTGGGGAAAACATAACGGTTAGGCCCTCTCGATCGGCTCGCTGAAGGAACCCTCTTTTGTTGGCGGTCACCTCGACTCCTGAATCGTACTGTGTAAGAACCTTGTAATCCGATCAGGCCATTCATTAATTGATGACAATGGAAAAGCCATTTCAACTGGTCAAATCGACGGGCCATCCCACAAATTAGTATCTTCGGATATTTAGGGCCACTGAACCAGGTCAAATTTTGGCAAGACCCCGAATTTAATCGTCGCTAAGGGCGCTAAGCAGAAAATACATAAAGAAAATTGCGAGACGATGAATCATAACTCAAATTGTTGAAAGGGGTATTACATATCTGCTTACGAGACCTCGAGCGTCCGTCAGTTCTTGCTAACCCGAGAACATCCGGTTCCTTTACATTAGTAGACCGTAGCTATGGTATGGGAGGTATGCTGATACGTATGAAGGATAAAACGGGGGAGTGGAGAGTGAACGGTTGCGTGTTGGAGATGTGGATGGCAGACTTGATGTGGTGGTCTACAAGCCTAGGCTATCCAGATACTCGGGTTCCGGTTGCGATGACTTATTGCGCTATACCATCTTGCCCGGTTCCTAGGTATATTGAACAAATGCATTACGCTCTCTAATAGCCGCCGTACTGATGAACCATATCGTTGGGTGGCATATTTGGAGTTCACATCCACGTGAGCTTGGATAGCGAACCGCTAGTGGATGGTGTTCCCTTGTTTTCAGTAGACTTAAATGTCAATTATGCATAGAAATCCCTGCTTACGAGGTGCGAGATGCCAAGCCTACGTAGACGGTTAGCTCTTTTAGATCAGCGCTCGCGGCGCTTCTTGCATGCTGCAGGAGAGACGTTTTTAATGTGCTGCGTTGTCCTATACGTAAGGGGTGGTGTGAGGTAATGGCGGGCGACTGTTACAAGCACCGGGTCTGATGATCAATATGTCGAAAACGGTACTGGCGAGAACTAAGC
Organism: Daldinia loculata; assembly: GCF_022478755.1. Lineage (NCBI taxonomy): Eukaryota > Fungi > Ascomycota > Sordariomycetes > Xylariales > Hypoxylaceae > Daldinia > Daldinia loculata. The sequence continues at coordinate 73,885 of NW_026054890.1, forward strand.
GGGAGACATATCAACCTGAAAGGTTCTGTTCTAGAACTATTTCCCGCGGACCACGAAATAGACCGGATGGCGTCAGATAGGCGATATGTACATACACATGTAGCTCAACCGAAGTATCGAAGTATCGCTTACTGTTTGACTGGGATCTTGATCTCGTCCATGAGGCGACAGGCAAGGGGCTGGTACATTTCCATGTATGCATGCGCAAGATTTGGCTCGCCGTAAGGCCAGATTCGAACTTGGGGAAATTCCTCTCGCTTCGGTACTTATTAACCGAATGGAACTCGAAATTCGATCAGTTCGTTTTGTCATGCGGTCAGTTTCAATTATTTACGAATTACGAAGGGTTCGGCAGGCCAAATAGGGGCCCTGAAGTAGGTTGATGCTTGATGAGACGACCCCAACAAAGTATACTCCATAGCCATTAGCTCTTATATGTATGTGCGGACTTGTAGTCTTCGATAGCTGTGTAACGCTTCTATGTCGGTATGAACTGGCGGTATCCGCGCTGTGAAGGGGATATTTTTGGATACCGTTGCACCATATGAAGTATTCCTTCGAAGGGCAGAACAATGCTACATGACGGTGTTTACCACATGTAACGACAGAAAACCGCATACGAAGGATCCGAATATATGTTTTATATCTCTTTTCTGAAAGAAAGAAAAGATGACAGCTAGCAGTTGTAGTTGCTTGTCATTTCTTTTGCTCGAAATTAAAAGAGGACGATGTATAATCGGCGATAAGCAGTTAATAATAATAAGAGCATATTCAAAGAATCGGTCCGTGCTTTTCCCTTTTCGCCCAATATTAATCCGTAAAAAAATAAAAAATAAGATACCATCAATGGTAGGTAGTGACACGTTAATGCGTTATACTTACACGTATTCATATGTGTCCCTTTCTGGTTGTTCATGGGTCTAGAGGGATCGTATGTACCTAAGGTAGGTAGACGTGTAGGTAAACGTGTATGAAGCGGTCAAAGTCAAGATGAGGCTCGTGCTATTCAAGAGCGCCTAAAGAATTAATATGATTTGAAGTTTGAAACGTACCTGGAGCCTCAAGTTTCAGAAATTGACGAGATTTAGACTTAATTGAGATGTGGGGAGGAAAAAGAACTCATAACCGTATCTTAAAAGTACCTTAGGTACCTAACCTAGGTACCTTACCTACCTGTCTCCCGTGTGCAGTAGCTTCCCATACTGCCATGGAGAAGAATAGGTGGGTGCTATGGGTGCTGTGGGGGTCATGATACCTAATGCCTTAGTGCATGTAGGTACCTAATCAAACGGAACAACACACTTGTGAAATAGGCGGTTCAGACGGCAATAAACTCCGACGTTGGCTTTGTGCTTAGGTCTTTGATGACCTGTCTCTTTATTTTTATTCTAGTCATATTCCTTCCTGTTACAACACAACGATGACATAGATGACATAGGGGTAGATATCTTATTCTAAGCAAATTGGAAGCGTGCCTTTTGTGTAAATGTATTATTATGTGCCTTACTGGGTACTACCTAGGTATATTGGGTATGTAGGTTGTGTACCTAACATATCTGAGAACGTTTGAAGGATGGTGGATTCAATCGATGTACCTAAATAGCTGCAAGGTGACGACTGTTAAAAGTATGGAGTTGGCAAGGTTAAACGCAAATGTAGATTTTGGTTCCCGCTGATTACTAGCAGGCACCACCCTGTAGACCCTGCTCTGGTAGTTAGATTTCTAGGGTACCACCCTGAAAGCCCCTCAGCTTTGGCCTTTTCGATGGTAACTAGACCATTCGGGTTTTTATCTTTTCGAATTAACGGCCGCTTCCTAAAGCGAGGACTGTCGCACCACTGACTGTAGTAAAATTCGAATGGAACTTTTATAATGCTGTTTGGTTGTCCTCATTTCATTGATATACTGGTATATAATATAAGTCTTTAATATCATGGACTCGTTTCCGTTCTCTATTATTAATGACACATAGCCCGTAAGAGGTTCATATGTGTTTACCTAATTAATTGGATTGAGTCTGTCAATGCTAGACGCGACATGGTCAATTCGATAGCGGCTTACAGCCGCGAATAGATAAGCACAGAAATTGGATCTCGAATTTTCACCGTCTCATTCTCAGAGTCTTGGAGAAAAAGGGGGAGGGGGATAATAAGTTCCTTATGGGGATCGAATCATCAATGACAGCTGTCATTTGTGTAAGTGTGTGTGTGTAGAATACCTAGGTAGAATGCATGTGCCTAATGAGGTATGTAAGTACTGGAACTCTCATCGAATAGGTAGAAGGGACGACGAAGGATGTATGTACACATATAATGGCAATGTGTGTTCAGGATTTCTTTGAACCACTAGGCCTATTACGGCCTCATTCCCTTCCCCACATGTATTTTATCCTACCATCTTAGTCAACGTTGCCTCTTCAGTAATGGTCCCCTGGTAGTAAAATTTCCCTACAAGGAAGAGGATGATGTCCACCCTACAGAAGAAAGAAAAAACGTCTCGAAAAAATCCGCAGGACCAACTATGATTAACCAGTGAAATACTACCTAATCTGTGCCCCATTGAAAATCATCACCATCGTCTGGTCCACCATTGCGCATGGAAGTTTACAAACGTTGTAAATAATACTGGAGAGTCCAGCAAGGACCACACCAACGGGATGCTAGGTAAAGTTCTTACCTGCCTACCTAGGTACATGTATGTACGTCTCGAGATACATATATGGACGTATGTAGGTACTTGGATCTCGTACTTGTAGGTACTCGCTAACCAAGTAGCCCAGTAAATAATTTATGAGGAAGGAGGTAGCATCACCGTACTAGATAAGTATAGTACACGGAGTACGGGAAGTACCTCTTAACCCCCCCAATTCCCCATTCTGACCCGGTCTGGTTGATCAACTACAACTTGTCCCCCCTCCGATAATTTCTCTTATTAGGTACTCTCCTATTAATTACTTGAAGGTAGCCATCTCCCGTTACCGTTGCCGCCTCCCTTTTCTTAATCCACGTCTCGTCTTCCGTCGCGTGTGTGCAGCGCAATTGTGTGGTGCAGTCTTTTTTCTTTTTTCAACCTCATTTTCTTATCTTCTTCCTCATAGAACCAGAACCTGGCGAATATCCCTTCGCTAAGCTAACCGGGTGTCGCCTAAAGAAGTAATATTTGGGCTAAAGATTTCTGGTAAGTTGCGAAACGAGAGACATTTTATTGCATATGATTTTTGTTGTCAATTTTCTCGGTTTTTTTTTCCCGCCCCCTCTCGCGCGACCACTACCGAACTCTTTGCGTTTACGCGCTTGGAGGGGAATAAAGAGACAGCGACATCAGTACCCGAGGCGGGAGGCCTTTTAGAGTTTTTTTTTTTTTTTTTTTGTTGTTGTCGGCTGCTGTCAATACCGGCCTTGATCCCTACAGTCGGATTCAGAACAATAAATTCATGAAGAGGGAATGCCCGCCAACAAGGAATACGGAAACCACTCATGCCTATGATTACTCTTCCTACCTTAGCCATCAGACGTCGATTTATTTAGCACAATATACTTAGTGTTGTTTATTATCCGTGCCGTTGATTGTCAAACTACCAAATGGTCATGGCAAAGCTAACCCTAAATATATAGGAGAATCAATAGTCCCTTGCGTCAAAGACGTTGTCGACTATCCACCTGAATTTCGATAATCTACCTAATCAAGATTCAACTATCGACGTCAAGTCAACCTCAAAAAGTGGACATAATGTCGCAGCAATACTACGGAGATTCTCAATGGGCGGGCGCCGGTCCATCCCAAACAACTTGGGATCATCAGACTCCTCCGCCGCCACCAGCGCGATCTGGTAAGTCCCAAGATCGATTATAGTGATTATCTAGGCCATATTAGTTAACGCGATTATATTAGGTGCGAGCTCTGCCATCCCACGCGAAGTCGAGTCGATCGCATTTGCCTACCAATTTGAGGGTACGTAAAAAAGAAAAGAAAAAAAAGAAAAAAAGAAAATAGAACGTAGACGGAATAAGAAGCGCACGTATCAAGACATTTCGCACGGCCGAAATCTTCGTCGAAACATTCATCGTTGATATCGGTCTAAGCAAATCGTACACGCGTGATAATGCCTTATCCTCTACGATTGTTCTTATGGCTACATTTTTATACTGACGAAATTGGTTTGCAGAGGTTGAGCGAGCTGTCGATAATCTGGTTAAGAGCGGGAAGTTGTACGGCCCGCCAGGGCGACGTGAGTTTACCCCGATGATGGCTCTAAAACGAAACAAGGCACACTGAATATGTCACGGAGATTGGGTGGGAGTTCGTCTGGGAATTGGTACTAATTGCCATGTAGATGGACGGGCTGCGTCTGGTCATGGCCCGCGGCCGCATTCCGTGGAGTTTGGCGACCCGCGAGCCGGCCACCCTGGTCCGAACCTGCAGAATTTCTATGCCGCGCAACGACACCAGCCTTCGCGCGGTTCCAACGAGGCGGAACAAATGATGCAGGCCAAGCGGAGGATGGCGGCTCAACGGGAGCGAGAGCTTCGCAACTATCATCAAGAGCAGCAATTTAACCGAAGTAGGCCGCCCTCTTCTGTATAGCACAAAATTTGCATCGCAAATCAAGAAAAGAAAATTCTTTCGGCGGGGTCAATCTGTTCCCTATTTTCCCTGACTTCACACGCGATGTTTCTACTATGTCTTGAATCCATGTAAACCCTGTTTCGATATGTTACCATGAGTCCTCGGATCACTGCACATCTGACATACCCTTGCGAAGAGACGCTAACTCCCCGTCTTTACAGATGTTCTTTCTGATGTTTCTTATAACAGCAAGCCTGATCGCGCTCTAAGCCCTAGCAGCATGTCCGAAGACGAACGTCGTGATTTGATCGCACGCCAGCGTAGTGCGCTTTTCGGTGGCGAGGGTAGCTATCCCGATGAATCCAGCGTGACTCGATCCGGAGTACCTGGCTTGCCTACTGGTACCTCTGGTCACCGTGGCCCTTCCCCCTTAGCTTACGACTACGGACGACAGGGCGTTTCCAACGCCTCCGAAGGCGCATCGCAGCCTAATGAGACGCAGGGTCTCTCCCGTGCTAACAGCAACGCCAGCCCTCAGTCGAACCCGCCGGCTAATATGGGTATCTTCGATAGCGCTGTCGGCCAGCAAGCTAATCGCACCAGCAACTCATCCCCAACTGGTGGATCCCCGCCTCGGGCTGGAGGCATCCCTAAGCCGGGTCAGAGCGGGAACGCGGTAGCCCCTATCGGCACTCGTCCGTCGGCGGCTTCTCAGGCTACCAATCCGGCCTTGAACAAGCGTTCGACAACTCCTTTGCCGTCGCCGTTAAGCCACGGCTTCACTGCCTCGAGCAATGGAGATGACATTAACCAAGGCGTCTCAACTACTTCCGCTCCTTCTAACCCGCCTAGTGCTGCAGCAGACGGATACAACGGATGGAGCAACCGCTCGGGTGTTTGGGGAAGCAAATCAAACTTGGGGGTTCAGGCTAGCGTTTGGGGTTAGGAAACAAAGTGGTGTCACGGAGACCTAAGCGATGAGGTGCTAACCTGAGCATTCATGGCTAGAGATACCATCAAGGGTGAATGATTGAATTGGCACAAAATCGGTGTTCAGGTTGATTAGGCATGGGGTGAGGGATACGTATATCCAGCATCAGCATGGGTGTTCAGGCCTTTGACGACACGGAAACAAAGATTTGGTAAAACAGGGGCGGAAAACAATTTTTCGTTTTGGAGTTATCTGCGATTCTGCTTTTTCTACGACCTACGATACCTCCATTTCTCGAGCCTTTCAACTAACAGGCATTGCAACACCCCTCTACAAGAACGAATATATAAGGCGGCTTGGTTCCTTATTAGCACCTGCAAAGGTTGGGCTGGATGGAAGCACCGAAAAGAGCGGACGGGAAATTCTATGAAAATGACATGGCAAATGGTGCAAGGTTAGGGACAAGGGCAGTGGCGGTTTGTGTTTGCGGTTGCGATCTTTTCTCTCGGTCTTTGGTTGCGTGTCGGAATGGAAATCCCCGGGTCGAAATATTTTCCCATTAATGCGATATTACAGAAAACAGTTGGAGGTCATATAGGCAGGACTCGATGGTTTATTGAGGGCAATTCGGAGTTGCGCTGGGTGGACCAGGGGGCGCTGCCTGCCCTCCAACTGTTGTATTAATCTCAACAATCGAAGGGGTTTGGATGGATGAAAGGGCATCAACTACATCAGGGGTGTTTTTTTGTCGGCGGCATGGCGGTGTTTTTCCTCACGTTGAATTTTAAAATGGGCCGGCTAATGGAAGATGGTTGCGCGTAGAGTTTGGCTTTTTTATCATCGCGTCTATTTCACGGTGCCTTACGTGTAAGCATTAGGGAGAGATACATTGCGCTATCGTGGTGGTAGGTAGGTAGGTGGTTGCGTCCGCATGAGGGAGTTTAGCACATCGATCGGGCATCACAATCTGGTAAAATGGACAGGCACATCTATGGCATTATACTGGGTTATGAGCTTCTGGGTTTTGGGTCATTTCCGTGATATGTACCTATGATCTACGCGCCGTGACCAGTCCAGTCCGTCTGAGACCTCGTTGGTTGAATTTGAAGCCAACCTAGGTTGGTACCTGAGTAGGGTGGGTTATAACTTATAAAGAGCCATCGACGTATGTGTTTAGTAAGCCTTCTCTATGAAGTTACCTTGACTACCTAGTTACTTTATATTTAAGTTAGTGAGTCTACGCATTAGCTCTACTCCCCCTTCCTCGATGAGATTATACTACGGTACTATATGCGTACCTCACACTACGAACGAGTTAATGAGGTCTACATGATAGACCAAGAATCAGGAGTAATATTAAATGCACCCCGTTTCATAAGGTCACGAGGAAAGGTATCAAGGATTAAGTTCAAGCCTATTTGGATCCTACTATAATATTGCTTGGAGGATGGAGTAAAATGAACCCCATAAGAGTCACCGTACCATATGGATACTGGGGAAAGGCTAAGCACACGGGTTACGAATGGCACATTAAGAGGTACCTATACTTGAATATTGACTATCAAAGGTATTGCTCGAGATTTCAAGCAAAGGAATTTTACATGTTGAGGCTAGATAAGCTACGAAAAGAATATGACAAGTATGATTGAGCTCGTTTATACGAGTTTCGTGTGTGATGGACTTAAGAGTCTAAAGATGAATTATATCTTTTCCCATTCCCATTCCCATTTTCCTTGGTATAAGCTTACAGAGCCTTGGCTTTTCATGCTAGACTAATACCCTCTCCCATATGTACGAGGCAATCTAATGGCTTGGGTAAGTTGTTTCTGAGTAGATACCTACCTACCTTATATGGATTATGTGCGTCTCCTCTCTCGAGTCTTTGAGGGTCTGAACTGGGAGTCCAAAGTCGTTCAACTGATAGGTCTAGTGTGAGCAATCGCGACATCTTGCTTTTCATATAGTGGCTTTTTCATACTCGAATGATGAAGGCCATGCTTTATAACTAGGTGTGTACTTTCGAATGTCTTGGTAGTTATATGTTTAATTATATGCGAGTAAAGACTCTAGCCTAGTTGACTATCGGTATTTCGCTCCAAGAATCTATGATGAGGCCGTGAGAAGGGAGCTAAGTCGTGCCTATTTATTTGCTACTTCGGTGTGTAAGGGGTACTTACCAAGGGACTAATGTATGTAATCGACCGAAGTAATCAAAAACTTCTTTTTTTGATACTCAATGTTGCTGATAACTTGTGGTTGTTCCGGAACATTCTAGGCTGTTGCTGGCGCATCACTCTTGGTACTTCCTTTAATCTACGTTGTAGTATGTTAACCGCATCTGGCTTCGTAAGAGATGGAACGCGATAATCATATTAAACATTGATGTACTAGCTTGACTACATACCTAGGTAGTTATGGTCATCCCTTCTCATTACCCAAGTTAGAGTGCTTATGAGGGCTAAGAGTAATATATGAGTATCCTTATCGTACTCACCCACGTTCAATTCAATTTAGCTACCTTAGGTAAGGTACCTAACCTATGTAAGCTATAGGTGCGGCGTGGATAGCTTCGTCTTCTAAAATGAAATTTTTTTTTTTCAATACATCGTCTTACCATAAGGGCCTTCAACATCATTTTGAAGATCGTCTAGCTTAAATACTTGGTATCTGGTAATACTATTTAAATTGCAAATTTATGTAAAGTATAAGTCTTATAAATATCATATCGCGTGTATTTAAATGCGAGGTTACTGATGCGGTGCTGTATGTGCTTGGAACTTACTGGTAGGTTTAAACTTGGGGGAAAAAACAAACGCCCTTTATTGTAGAGAAAGTTAAGATAGTTTAGCCATACCTTTTATGTATATATATGTTCATGAATTCTTTCTTGGGAACATGATTTTCAGTCTAGCCTTCAACATGGGACTCGTGATTCCCATGATACGAGGGGGAGTAATCCCCGAGTTATGGAGCCGCTTGGTCCCAGCTTTAACTTAGCGAGATATCGTCAATTGTACCCCGGGGATGATCAGTGGTCGGCAGGATAGGAATAGGCTGTGTTGCTCACCGCCTACACATACGCCCACCCCATAGGCCTAGATTAGGAGACTTCATACCCCTTAAATTCATGTCATTTTACGTCTCATCAATACTGGTAGTACAAGTTATTATATTCATTTCGTTCATTCATGCGCTCATTACACTTCGGCATATCCTAGTCGGTTGGTTGGATCCCAATCACCGTAGCTGCGGCACTTAGATCCATCATATCGTCCGCGCGGAGTGCTTTCGTAGCCCATATTACCACTCCGTGCCCGTCGATAGCAAACAAACCAGACTGCTGCCATTTATTCCCCATGACTGTTGACGGCCCCTCGCCTTCATCTGCCGACTCGGTGCTAGGAGCGCCTTGTTTGAAGCTGCTCGTCCGCTGAACGGAATTAGCTACTTTTATGCCCAGCCAACCCTTCTCCTTCCAGCCCTGTATTTGCGTGGTGGGGTTGAACATGTACCATATACTTCCTAGCCCTAACCCCCACGCGGCGTAGATGGCGCGGTCTTCGTCGATGACTACTTCGACGTTCCACGCGCCGCCCAGTATGTCAAGCCACTTGCGCGTTGCATCTCGTGAAGAATGTGACACGGCTATGCATCTCAGTCTGCCTTGGTTTTTTATGGCGAGGTCTCTGAGAGCTAAGAAGGACTTTTGCGCAACTGTGATTTCAATCTAGTTAGTATTAAGCGGGTGTGTGACAGTGGGGGCCGAGCCATACAGGCGCATCCTACGCAGCGGAGGAAGAGAACTATGGTTGGCTTTCCGCCACCGAAGGAAAGTTGGCGATCTCTATCAATGGGAGCTAGGTCACCCGGTTTAGGACACTCAGCGACGGGAACCGGCGGAGGAACTGGCGATAACCAGGCTTGCGCAGTAAGGGGAAGTTTTTTTGTACTCATCCAGGCCGGCCAGCCTGAATTAGACCCTTCCAAGTCATCGAGACCTGGCACGGAACCGTCGTTGGGTTTGCTGGATTTGGACGAAGAAAAGTCTAGAGCGTCGCTCGACAGCCCAACCTTTTTCATCGCCAGCTTCGTAGTCAAGCTTGTAAACATCTTGAATTCTCACGATCTGCGCTAGAAGAATAGGGTAAATGAAATCAATGCAATAGTAAATGGGTAGAGAATAGGATTACAATAGCTATACAGTATAGATCTTATGAGAAACGTCAAACGAAAGAAACGTGCCCGGCGCCAGGACACAAGGCTGATGGAACTCCTTGATACAGGGACCGTCTCAACCATTTCTGGTGATTTGAGGCTAGTCTGAAGATTAAAACCCCTGGCTGGACCCCTTGAATTTCACGAGGCTGATGCCAAGCATGCGTCGAAGGCTTGTGAATTTAGACTAATCGGGATTGGTAACAGTTCAATTGCGGTAGCAGATACGCGGGGTTGGCCAAGAGCTTGAGACGATCCTGGCAGCCCTGGTTATTGAATTCCTCCGTCTTATGCATACATGTGTAGAAGAGGACGGATAAATCTTCTATCGTGTACGGCGCTTCGGTGCTCTCAGCCCCTGAACAACTGGTCTTTAAATGGAGACCGAGCCTGCACATCGTAACCTTGGAATACTGGTGGTTTCAAGTTAAGACATGGAAGTCTTTTACAAGAACTCGAGGGTGTTTCTTTGTCGACGACATGCTCGCCGTAGGAGTTAATTTCGCCAGCGGAAGAGGAATTGCGATGAGTCCTCGGAGTTCTAATTCCGCAGCAACAAGATTTCGGACGTCAAGAGCACTTGGTAGTTAATATCTGCACCTCATTATTCCGACCATTGTTGTGTTTATGATTATTCGATGGTGATTATATGAGGGTAGCTTCCCAGTGACAAATGATTCATCGTAAGACCCGAGCTTCAGCACAGAATAGCTAGGCCTCCAAGTCTAGAACGCTTAGTTATTGTCCCGGCTAGATGTCGGTAGTATCAAGGAAATTGTACTTTGAATTCTTCCATATCTATGTTGCCAAAAGGAGACAACATGGGTTGGTCCGGTGGATCGAAGTAGATAGGTTAAGCGCACCTTACTGTCATAATAGGAAAGTAATAGGAAAGTAGACGGGATAGCCGGCTGAGGTGTAACCAAGAGAACCCCAACTAAGCTATTGAAAATCGATGTCAGCGCTGGTTCGTTGCTTGCTTAAGTTAATAGCATCTCTACTGTAAGCTACCCAGATAAGTTCCGCTATTTTCTAGTGATCACGCCAAATCGGAGAACAAGTCGAGGTGCGGGCGAAGAATCTACTCGTCCTCTTCTTCACTGTTAGCTTATGACGACAATATCTAATGAAGCCTATGTACTTGTCCGAATAAATTATGTCAGATTCGCTGACTGATGAGGCGTAGTGCACAAATAGCCATTCTAACTTTAGGCCAACCTATCCGGTTTAAAATAAAATACTTTAGGTAGTTCGTCGAGATTTCGAAGCATTTACCAATGAGCCGGACTCCTAGTTAGTACGTACCTAGATATGTTAGGTACATGTACCTACACACAGGGAGATGGGCCAAGAAGATCTAGGCTGATATCCCCATCAGTACATTACATAGGTACCTAAGGTAGGAATTAGTGCATGACGTCAAAGAGAATAACCACTTACATGTGTGTATATAGAGAAGTTTGTAGCACGAAAACGTAGAACTTCGGATACTTCCCAAAATGCAATAAATCTCATCTGGCCATGCTCAGCTTTTCGTAGCTAGTTCAGTCCGCCACTTCTTTCAAAGTGTCCTAAATAGGCGAGGACAAGGATGCGTGGCTCACAAGTTGCAGGTGACAGGCTGACGAGGTCGGTTACATCACTTGTATTCCGTACTCTGCATAGTGTACTACCATCCATAATCGTTCATGTTGTCATATCGGCGGCGGGTCTCTAAGGGCTCTTTATCTCTCTTTATAGTTGGTCCTATGACGATTGTACTTATACATTTCTTCTTTGCGACTTGACATCTGGGGACTTATAACTTACAAGTTGTAAAAGAACTCCACGAGCCTCATGACGGACGACTTGACCAACATTAGCTAGTTGTTGGCGAATTAGCAAGGAATTCAACGCAGTCTGGCGGTTTAGCGACTGATCGACAGGGACATGGGCTATTCCATGTGCTTGGTTCGCATTTCGACTAAAGAACGTCTCGGTCAGATTGGAGATCTCACCGGACGCTTGGGTTGGATTTAAACGTCATTCATTGAAATATCATACCTACCTAAGCTAAGAGTAAAAGAAAGTCGACCTTACGCTTGAAGAATTACACATGTTATGTTACACATCGGCCGATATGAAGGTGGCGAAGGTAGATTTCAGAGACTTGGCTGCTTGGGTTCTTATTGCAGTACACTACTTCGTAGACTTATTAAATAATTAGATAGGAGACTTAGCTGCCTACCTACCTACCTACGTATATTATGTTAGGTTAGGTACGTATAGTAGTTTCTTTGTAGGATGTAGATGATGTTGTAGGTATCATGTTGGAAAGCGGCGAAAAGGATTGGATGCTACTAATGTATGCATCTGGGGAATCACTGGAGGAAATAAATCATTCGATGCAAAATGCAAAATGCAAAATGCAAACAGACGCGAACCTGCCTAGTAAATTAATAGGAGCTCATTAATAATACTCTTGCCAGTTTAGGTCCGGTAAGAGAAAACATTCAAGAAAGAACATGAAATCAATACTAATTGTAAATACCTCTTTCCACATCCAGTCTTTGTAAGTACCTAGTTAACCTAACTCTCTAAAAGGTATAGATTACCTCATATCAACATTTGGTCGTATCGGATATGTAGGTACATGCATTAGGTACCTCTTTATGTCACTGTAACCCGTAGCCCGTATTGGGAACTATAATAGCCTAGGTCGGACGATGCGAGGAGTTCGGTAGTAGCCTACCCCCTACTTTAGTAGGCATGTATCGACCTACTTTTATGGTCTTCAATTCGCGGATACGAGTCGCAGCCATAGCTTTGACATACATATACTTATACAATTTCACTTGGTTGGCTACGAAATGTAGGTTTACACTGCCTACTAGGTCTAGGTAGTTATTTAGTTAATCGATCTGCGTTTATTATTCTAACATGGAATTTATAACAGTTCGTAACGTGAGGTCTCTAACAGGTATCTTCAACGCCGTTGCGGTCCCCTTAAACCCCGAATACCCTGTTGACCCCCTTTCTCCATGTTGGTGTGTCTCTGCCGTCTAAGTACTTGCAATGCTTGCCACATGCTATTAGAATGTAACACAGGGCACAGGTATGTACATATGTAGGTACCTACATACAAGAAGGCAGGCCATATTAGAGGTAGAATTGAAGCCCGTGCCTCTTAGCGTGCTCCTGTAAGTACCTACAGGTACCTAAGGTAAGGTACATGTATGGCCTGTATGACCACTAAAATCTAGAGCACGCGCCACGCTCCGCACGCTAGCCCCCTCATAGTTCGGACCAGTGAGACTTACGCTTACCCATTATGTAGGTACTGCCATACTGCCATACCTCCGTATTACGCACAGGCGAGGGAGACCTTAGTGGGCAAAGGAGGCAGGTACCAGGAACTTCAGACAGGGGAGGCAGGCTCTGGGACGACCCGCCTTATACCCTCCGATAAACACATTATATCATTGCTTCCAGGGCTATTCCGAGCTCTAGCTAGTAACTGCATACTAGCGTACGGGCCATCGCACATTGTACATTGCACATTGCACATTGCAGAGAGAAAGAGACAAGCGCTGCATCTGCAATGCACTTTCACTTCATCACCCTTCCGCCAAATGCCAACTTAACCTACACCTAACATTGAACCTAACCTAACTTTAAATCTTCACTGCCTACATCACGCCTACCTAACCCATTGAATTGTTACCTCCTACTTATATACTGTTTACTTTTTTATTTTATTTTTTCTTGCTTGGCTCCCGTGTTGGAAACCGCCTTCTGCCTTACCACTTACCTCGTTACCACCGCTTCTGCATCCTATCCTATCCCTATAGTAGATGCTTGTTACGACTTCTGTATCTCCTCTACCGATCCTCCTTCTCCTTCCTCTCCCCACTCCTTTTCCTTCTCCCTCTCCGTAAAAGTGGAAGTGGAAGTGGAAGTGGAAAGCTATAACGGGTAGAGAACGGGCAGCAATAACGGCGGTTAGGCGGTTAGACGGCTAGATCGTTTCTTCTCTTTTTATTCTGCTTTTTCTGGCGATACCCCCTTTATACCACACACGTCGACTCGTGTGCCTCTGTTGCTTATTTCAATCGTTCCCTCAATTGAATCTTTTGTCCCTTTCTTCCCTTTAGCGCGTCTGGCCTCCCTAACCAATAGTAGATGCTCTCAGTTCATGCGAGTGTGCTCGGCGATTGATCCCATCGATATTCCTCGAGCGCTGAGAATCTTGTCCTTATGAACTTTCCGTCCTCTATTACGCCGCGGTGAAGACATTCCATAATCTTCTATATTCATAACGAACCCGGGCTCGTTCCGAACTTGAGCGCACAAAAGTGAGCTGTTGACGGAGAACCACCCAACTCGCTCCTTTTTTGGCCTCGCGTTGCCGATCCTCCGATTTCCTGTTATCATTGTCCTTGCCGCTTCTATCGGTAGACCAACTGCTCAAGTCGACATTTACCTCCGGTCGTAAAGGCTTCGGTTCACGATCGTCGACTTGTTGCCGCGGACGATAACAACGGACGAAAGACAGGTCGTATTTGTCGTCGATAGTCGCGTGTCTAGTCACTCGTTTGACTATCCCCAGCCAAGTTCCTTTCGGTTGTTTGTGCGGGGCCCATCTTTAATGGACGGCCGGCCTATAACGGCAGACTCGAAACATAATTACCCATCTCAACCTCTTTGGACCCGGTCAACTTCAAGTCCAGCCGTGCCGAGATTAAGTTCCTTCTCTCCCACAAACCCGGACCCGCTTCTTGCCTCTCAGTACTTGTCAACTCAGGTTGACTGGATCCCAATATTTTTCCCTCAGCAGTCGTCACTTTACCAGGCACAGCTTCTTCAATATAACAAGCTCATAGCACCAGGACGAGGTGGTGGTCTCCAAACCGCTCCCTTGCCTTCGTTGTTATCAGCTCAGAACATCCACGTCGGATCTAGATCTCGTTCCTCTTCCAAGGTATCCAATAAGGATTCTCGCGCTAGGCAGAGCTCCCAGAATTGCCATGCTACTAGAGGCAACCATAACACTAGTAAAGCCGATCGCGCGCTTATAACAGGCAAGGACGCGCCGCCCAAGATGCCGCCTAAGAAATCAGATCTGGCCCAGCCCCTCTCTCTGAGGCCGAAGCCGTCTGTTTCTTCTTCGAATTTACCTGCGCATTCCAATTCCGTCCCCTCGACTCCTCAACAGCACGCGCGCAAATTTTCTTTCGAGTCTAGAGATCACTCACCCAATGCCAACCAATCCCATTCCCCTCGATCCGCATATTCCGAGACTAATGGAGCCGTTCCCTCCTTGCGCCCCTTGCCGCCGCGGCATGGCGGTTGCAAATACGAGACTGGTCTTAAACATTCCCGTCGGAGAATACCGTACAGCATAGGAACGGATTTGTTGGAGAGAATGGATTTGCAGACCATAAAGAGCAAACTATCTGAAGATGATGAACGAAGGCTCACCACAGATATGCGTGAGCTCTATGACCGGTTACAACCGACAGAAAAAGTTGAGATAAAGAGGCGTATGTTAGTGCAGAAGCTAGAGAAGCTCCTCAATGATTCTTGGCCAGGACACGATATTCGTGTGCATCTATTTGGCTCATCGGGAAACCTGCTATGCTCGGATGATTCTGATGGTTCGTAATTTGTAACCTAATAAGTGTTTGCGCAACTGACCGTTTGCTAGTGGATATATGCATAGTGACTCCATGGAAGGAGCTTGAAGGTGTTTGCATGTTAGCAGAATTACTAGCGAAACGTGAGTGTTAGTGCTCTGGGTTCTCATGCTCTTTTTGCTAATATGTTTTTTAGATGGGATGGAGAGGGTTGTTTGCGTGTCTTCGGCCAAAGTCCCGATCGTCAAGATATGGGATCCTGAGCTAGAATTGTCATGCGACATGAACGTCAACAATACCCTAGCACTGGAGAATACCCGCATGATCAAAACATATGTCCAGCTCGACGACCGCGTACGACCTCTCGCTATGATAGTAAAGTACTGGACACGGCGACGAATTGTTAACGACGCTGGTAAGTATTATCTGTTATAAATTCATAATTTTCACTAACGGCCAGCAGCATTTGGTGGAACACTAAGCTCATATACATGGATATGCATGATCATCGCATTTTTACAGCTGCGCCAACCTCCCGTTCTGCCTGCATTACACCAGCGGGCACACCAGAAGCTTCCCGGAAAAGCCGGTGAGATAGTTTCATTTTCCGACGACGTGGACAAACTGCGAGGGTTTGGAAGCAAAAATAAGTCTTCTCTAGGGGAGTTATTGTTTCAATTCTTCCGATTTTATGCCCATGAGTTCGACTATAGTACGGATGTGCTGTCCGTTCGACTGGGCAAGATTATCACCAAAAAGGAAAAGAAGTGGCATTTTGCGTTAAACAACCAACTTTGTGTTGAGGAACCGTTCAACATCAATCGAAACCTTGGTAACACGGCCGATGATACCGCTTTTCGAGGTCTTCATAGTGAGCTCCGTCGTGCTTTTGACCTAATCGCGGAAGGGAAGCTCGAAGAGTGCTGTGAGCAATATGAATACCCGAAAGAGGAAGAGAGGATATTTCAAAAACCGGCGCAGGTATCTCGTCCCATATTAGTGCGAAGTGCTTCTCAGCAGCAATCCAACCGTGGAGGCCGTGGGGCGGGATTTCGGAATGGAAATCGACAGCAAGGCCAGCATCGAAACAATGGCAACAGCAATAGTAATAGTCGGCGAGCGTCGTCTAGTGTACCTTATGACAACAACGGGAGCCCGATGTTCATCCCGACTGCTTACCCGATTATGACGCATCAAGACGCCCTCATGTACATGCAACAGCAGCCGACAGATTTGATGGCGCAGACGATCAACGCCTTGACATTACAGGAGAACAACCTTAGATTTCTCCAATACGCCCAGTCGCAGGCATTTAATATACAGCATAGTCAGATGATGCAGGGTAATACCCCGCAAACGCAATCTTCATCGGCGGAGCGTTCTAGGACGAACTCATTCGATACACCTCCTTTGAGTGCGCCCCTTCGCCCGGAAATACGCCCTGAGATGTATTATTATCAGATGCAGATTCCGCACGCGTTCTACGCACAGCAAGGCTTCCCCACGTACCCGTCGTCACCCTCGACCGGACACGCCGCTGAATTTCGACGGAGTTCCCACCGTTCGACGGCTGCCAGCGATACTAGTCACACTGTGTCCGGAAGCGCCTTGAGGTCACAGTCCCAACCGGCCTCGCGAACTGTTCCTGGTATGCCGACTGCTCAGGGCTTGGCAGGGACTGGTCAGATACCTAATGGGGTTACTAGTGTTCCTGCTCGCCATATCAACGGAGTCCCCATGCCCAGCTTCATTCCGGACGAGGGGCAGGATATCGAACAGAGCGGATCAACGACGAATACTCCACCGGAGGAAGAAAAAGGTTATAGTTATCGCGCAGACACATCTAGCCCACCTCGGCGAACGAGCGCCGCAACCAGTAGCGTACCTGCATTTGGCGACCTTGGAGCTCAATCTTCAACAGGTCAGAGCCGAGGTCGTTTATCGTCCGACCAACTGCCTCAGTCGATACTGGATAGAATTAAGCAAAATTCATCTCGTTCTCCTTCACCGCTCAGTCAAAACAGAGTCTATGCTGCTAATAGGAATTCTGCCCCTCTTGCTTCTGGGCCGTTCCCTGCGGCTGCTGGATCGCAAATTCGTGAGATAACCCCTTTGGTTGTTAACGGCTCTATGTCAAAGCTCGCGAACGGCAGCTCGCCCCGACAGCCCTCGCAGAGTGAGATTGCACCCACCCTGTACACCGGTTATGACAATCCACTTCACATCAACCAGCAGCTAGAGGTGACTGGTTCCGTCGTTGGAACCCCGTCAAGTCGTACCTCTACGTCTCTAAAAACGAATTCACCATCGTCAGATCGGCCGGTCGTTGTCAATGGTTCATCGAATGCTTGCGCCGTAATGACCAATCAGGTACCAGCGTCCCAGTTTCCTCACGATGTGGCTACGAATCAAATAGGTAGTCACATCCATGCTATGAATATGCCTACAGTTCCCGTTGGATTTGACAACGCGGGTAACGTCTCTGGGTTCAGCGCGCATGCCTTGCAGCGCTTTCCTATTCGTGCATCACCCAATGCACTCATTGCGCAACTTGACCTTGCGACGGAAAACCGTCTACAAGCGACTGAGCTCTCGCATCTTTCGCCAGTATATGAGACTAACAGTCCTTCCCCAAGTTTCACGCGAAGATTGGAGTTACCTTACGATCAGGCACCAGCAGTCCCAACTACTATGGCGTATAGTCAACCGGATTTCCAAGCTGAGCCGTCTAAAGCCAAACAAAAATCGCTGGTTGAGACGTCGCCTAGAGTCGATGGGCCGATGCCCCTACATCCGAGAGTAAATGGCTTGTCAAGGGAAAATGGACACACGCGAGGCGTCAAAAGTGAGAGTGACAATGCTAGTACCGGATGGCAGAAGATGAGTAGGGGAAGGAAGAAGGGCAATGACACGAAGGCACGAAGCGAGGCGTATCCGCAGAGCGAGCAGTTACCAAAGAACGATTCCGAGAGGAAAGGAGGCTGAGTCGTGAATCTTGACGGACTTTGGATATGGCCCAAATGACGAATTGACGGACATGTGTTGTCTCGGTGCGAATCTCGTATTTGAGATATCTGGCAGTATATTGGACATGGTTGGAGACCAGGTTATCTTCACATGGTTAACATCTCCAGTCGGTTTGTTCAGGTTCACGAGCTTCAGTCATCGGTCTACTCATCGAGGATGATTATACTCGTTTATACGCTAACAACTTAAGATCATGTGGTATTTAAGTTGAAACGATGGATTCTCAGGAGCCAGCGCTTCGCATCAGGCTGAGAGTTCGGATTGGATGTGTAGGGACCAAGGCGAGGGGTCACGATGGTTGCGTCATATGCATAATGCCGGGTTAGGTATGCTATATTTGGCTATCCTATGAAGCATGATACATTTTCAAGGATACCAATGAAGAGCACGAAAGGGGGAAGCTCGTCCGACTGGAGTTTAGTTATCGGACCTATTTCCTTACGATTTGTACATCGCGCCAGGGGGCCGGACACCAAAGGGACACTTGAGAGGAGTCATAGGGCATATATATTAGAGCATCATACGGTGTGCGGGGCCCCTCGATATCCACAGAAAAGATCACGGAAAGGCTTGGGCGGTAGGGTCAACTTCCACGGTCACAGTTCTATCAACCGAATCAAGTGATTTGGCTGGCAGTTGAGGAAGAGGGGAGGAGGGGAATTCTTTTTCTTATGTGTCCCAAGGGTAACGGAAGACAACTCAACGAAGACGGGCATACCCTCAGATAGACGGTAACGGAAGTAGGCATGACAAAGAATAAATAAAGACAAAAAGTATAAAAGTAGAGGTAGAGAAGTTAGTATGGCGTGCTCATGTGCCGTGTATGTATAGGTGATGATGTATGTGGTGAACATGTGCTGTGAAGGATCTTTTGCAGGCTTTTGGGCTTGGGCTTGGGACTGGGCCGGTAGGTTGAGTTTGTGTTTCTGGCATGTGCCTGTGGTACTAACTGGGTAAGTATCCGGTGTTGTGGGACCTAGTTAACGGAGATGTGTGCTTGGGGGTGTGTGACGCTAGATCTCGGGACAGCATGTAAACTTCGTACGCCGATATGATATATCTGAGATTTATGATAGGTATATCCTGCTTGGTCAAACTTGTGGGTAGGTATATCTTGCTAAATATATTTCCCTAGTCTTTAGAGGTCTATTGTCGCTCGCTTGGGAAACTAGCGGTGGATTTCTGTTGTCACCTAATATATACGATCACATCGGTTGGTTACACGGCATCTTAGGGAAACGAGATGATGGATAGCTATAGCTAGTACCAATAATTGTCTAGGCGTCTTAGTGGGCTTGACACTGGTCTACTTACCACAAAGTGATTTTGGGTTGGGTGTCTACCTAGGTAAGGCAACGAATTATGTCTGCTTATCCTTTTTCCATGCTAGAGAGCACATATAGTATCATCATTGCTCACCTTCTCTTAAACGAACTTCCTATACGATCTTAAGTTTTCAATAAATATCCGGTACAGCACATTCGAAGATCTCCGAAGAGGTCAGGATACTCGTACATATCATCAAGGCCCACCTTGGTAGTCACAGGCTCTTCCATACGCTCAATCTTGTCCCTCCATTCCCTGATTTTGGGCTTCCACCGCTCCGCAATTTCTGTCCCTTCCCGGATCATCCCCAGGCCTTCTAGCCCCTGGCACTGCATCACGTTTTCCAGCATGAGCTGTCTCCAGCTGCTGGTAGCAATGCCCAAGTCCCCAATGTTGTCAGCGAATTCTGGTCCCGCTCCCGCCGCCTTCCTGGCTTTTATCCAGTGCGGCCGCCAGCGAGTGCTCTTCATAAGCCATATAAGCCCTATGGTGTGGTTGAAATAAGACCGGGACTCTTCCATTCCTCGTCGTGCATAGGGACCCTCAGGGTGGTAAATAATATCCCGTCGTGGGTCATATGATCCAACCCGCCTCTCAAGATCACTAACAGTTTCGAAACATGCGACCCAAACGTCGGGGAGGCAGTATTTGATATACTCGAACCTAGTGTCGACCTTGAGTCTCCTCCGGAACGAGAAGTCTGTCTCAGAGTCAAAGAAGGGATCAAAGTCAGGCCCGAACAGCTCGCCGTAGATAGCCAGGTTGAAGAACGTCTCGTTAACGTCGACGTAGATAGTATACGCGTCGTCAACGCCGCCATACCAGAAATTCGGGGTGGCGTACCACTGGTCTCCGATGCACTTGTCGATGAGGTCGGAAACGGGGTTGATAACGGAGAAACGCAAGGCATGAAGCTCGCGGATACGAGCCATGGTTAGGCCGCAGTGGCGCAAGGCCAGGTCCATGAGGTGGTCAGCGCCGCGGGGCATGCCAGCAGCTAACTCGGCCTCGTTCTCATCGGACTTCCGGGCCCAGGTGCCGAGCTCGCGGGCCGTAGCACAGATCAGGAAGAATGGGTCGGGCCGAAAGAATACGCGGCTAGAGGCGTGGGCGAGGTGCAGGATAACGTTGGGTGATGCGGCATTCGTACATTTCCTCAGTGTACGACATGTTGAAGATAGGTTTACGTAGTCCTCAATGTTGTGTAAGAACTCGGGGAGCATGACAAGGATATCAGTTGGGAGATCTAGCAGCCCTAGGGAGGTACTAGGTGTGGTTGAAGCCATAGCGTTGGTATTTACGTTATTAAGTATGACTCGGTTAGTATGTATGTATTCACTTATTTTAATCAAGTTGAAGATTAGAAAGGATTGTTGACTTATAGTCGGTTGATATGTTAGGTACTTTAGGTAGTTGACTACCTTAGTAATAAATAATTAACAGGTATGTACCTAATATATGTAGTACTGTGTTACACAGCTACCGGGAGTGACTAATAAGGCGAAGCGGCAGGTGACGTATTAAGAGCTTATGCAAGAGCTTATTACAATTGTAAGTTTGTTACTCAATTGTGTTCTTTCATCTTATTTGCATTCTCGACATATCAATTATATAACACTGGGACGATTAACGGGGCGTGGCAACGGCGCACGGGACCGGTCCTCACGGACGCTGGCCGATTTCATGCAGACTTTTCGGACTTTATTTACTGCTGACATCGAGGCTTAAAGCGAAACAACCTAAGATCTGAGTCTAAACTACAAGCCGAGATGAGAGGACGCGATTAATATAAGTTTAATATATCAAAGGCTACATACACCAAGTTGCTCCCGCAGCCTTATGCCATTCTGTCTTACGGGTTATTAATCGTGCGCATCTTTGCTTGCTTAAGGCTGGATGTCTCATTTTCGGGGTTTATTTGTTACTTTTTAGTGCTTGACGAAGCACGTACCTCAAAAGCTCGCGGCAGACGTCAAATCTTATTCTTTATTGATCCTCTTAGAAGTTAGCGGTCAAAAGCAGCGGAGCCAGCTCCTTTTCATCTAAATTACCTTTCTTAATATCAGCCAGGGCTAACCCTCTAAGATTCCCCAAGCAGCCCAAGAAGCCAAGGTACCATAGTAGTATCGGTGCGCTCTAGGTCTAGGATTCATAGGAACGTGCAGCTAAAACGCCGGCGTTTGCCTCCTTAGCTGCCAACTTCGATTGACCCTGCAGAGACGGACACAGTGACACACAAGCCGCCCCTTCAGGCTTCGAGAAAGTCATTAGTTAATCAGATCGACCTTATGAGCTGACTAGATGTCACTAAAACAGGAAATTTCACATGGCCAAATCTAGTTCGTCCCTAGTCGGCGGAGACATTTCAACAAAAATTTGCCCGTGGGTCGGGCGCACTCTTAATACCTGCCTAATTCTTTTTACCCTCTACCGAGAGGCTCTGTTGGTATATCATGCGCCGATCGTGCACGACTTTTTGCTATCGTTGTCGCTATAACACCATCATGATGATGGCTAATTGAGAGCGTCATTACATAATAGTGCCACTCTGCCGCTGTCATCACCTCTGCTATTGGTAGCTGTAACAGATTAATAGGAGCCAACAACATTACTTCGTCATCTGTCAATTTATGAAGGCCTAGGTCAGCCTCAACACCAATGCCCTATCTCCCGCAGCTCCCGCCAACCCGCGAGGGACCTGAACTAGGACAGACGTCGATCTACATTTTTGGACAGGGGGTCACAACCAGGGGGAGACAAGGTCCCCCTTATCAAAAAACACTTTCCGGTAGTCGATCGGCATACACGCGAAATTGCTCAGAACAGCAACATAGTGTTTTCCATGGCAAAAGGCTCTGTAAAACTCGAAGCACATTGGGGCATATTGAAGTGGCGTTCAAGGGCAAAGGCGCTAGGGATGCACCTCATAACTTGGTACCGGCTGAGAAGGGGGAGGGTCGCCTAGTAATCCGTAGGATATATAGCAACTAGCACCTCTCCCTCTTGGGATTTCTTGTAGAAGCACACAAGTTCTGTCGTTAACTTCCTATCCTCAGTCCAGTCAGTGCGGTTTCTGGTTCCCAATAGACCATCGGGGTTCTCTTGCATAGTCTACATACACTCGTTCACTCCAGTAAAACCATCTCAAGCAAAATGTACGTCCTCGCCGCCCTCACTTTCGCTTCCGCGGCCCTCGCGGTGCCCTTCCCTCTTAGAAGGGCATACGGTACGGGTGCGCCATCCTACCCGGCTATCCCTACACCCGTTCCTACATTTCCCGGTACTGCACCGACTGGCGGATCGACAGCCTTGCCAACCGTAGTTGATCCAACAACGTCGTCGTACCATGTTACCGTCACGTATGCGACCAGCTCTTCGGTTCTCACGTCTGCAGTGCCATTCCCAACAAGTTCCCTAGAGACATCTGTCTCATCGCTATCTTCATCTCTCCCTATTTCTCAGCCGGAGCCTACGCCGTCTGTGTCTCAGCCAGCCGACGTGCCCTCTTCATTCCCAACGTTTCCGGCTTCTTTCCCGACGTTCCCCGGAACTGCCCCGGGAACTGCACCAGGAACCGTACCTACTGGCGGTTTCCCTCAGCAGCCGGCTACCTCCCAGTACTCCGTGAGCGTTAGCTACTCCCGGACCAACCCCGGCTACCCAGTTGCCACGCCCAACTAAGCTATACGCCTACAATGAGAAGACACGCGGCACGCCCCCCTCGGAAAAGAAAAGAAAAATTTGATTCGCAAGATCGAAGACGACCCTCTACCGCATCATGAATCTTCGCTTCTACGCCAATTCATTTCGTACGACTTGACTCGTCGCCTCGTGCCGCTCAGGGAAAGGGGTGCGAGGACTTAAATCAACTAGGCTGGCTCAAGGCCGCCGCTGGAGATCGATGATAGCGCTGAATGCGCGGTTTGGTGATAATGTTTCTTGTATATAGGATTTTGCCATATAGCCTCTTGAATAGATGCCTACGTGTATATGCGTGGTTGCTTTCTGATACTTATACTTGCTGAATTGTGATATCGACTTGGGGTTTCGGCTGAGTTATAGAGATGGACTTGTGTAATCCCAGTACTATTCCAATTCTCTGGTCAAGGGAAATTAAATGGCAGTGTCACAAGTTCCCAGCTTCATACTGAAGTAACGGTAAAACCCAGGATTTCTCATTATTCTCATTTTGTACGTATGTTGGCTTCAACTAGATTCATATCATGATAAGTCGTAGCACATATGATTTATTAGGGAGAGAACTTGAAATATAATGAAGATAAGCATCCAACCGTAATTAGATCGTTCATTCACTTGTGTTTTATTCTATCTCCTAAGTCCTTTTATTCAAAATATCGAATCTTAGTCACGGTTAACTTACATTATATCTGTGTTTGTAATTCTCATAACTTTAGGTACACAAGGTCGCATAGTTCCGCCAACTCACACCACTGTTATATCTGATATTGTTGAGAATAGGCAGGCATTCATATCGTTAGTTAGAAACCGTATGTCCTGTTTAGGCGCCCCGAAAGTAGTTTCGTTTGAGAGTTAGTAGTATGTCAATGGTCTACGTGAGGTAATTAAGTAATAGTTGCCTCTGGAGCTGAGAATAAGCCCCGGAAGGTGTTAAAATATAAGGGCTTAAGTTTTAAAAACATGAAGTGATGAAGACCGCCTATGATAGGTCCTAAATATGACGATAGTAATTAATATTGAAACTACCGAGAACCATAATGCCAAACAGCGCGGCTATGCTAGTTTTAGCCAAGTCTTACCTTTATATATAGGTACCTACCTCCTAGGTATCTACGAGTCAAAGCGAGGGAAGAGAAACTTGCTGTTTTGACTTAACACATTGTTCACTATAAATTAGTATAGCAGTTGCCATGATAATAAGGTGGACGCAGCAATTATACCTGAAAACATGTTTATACAGAACTAGGACATCTAGAGCTTCAGGGAAACGCTGACGAAAGAAATATTTGTGAACGGGGCTTTTGTCTACCACAAGTTCTATACTGGAATTGCCGAACGGGAGCGAGATTGTCGGTAATAAGATAGGATTACTGACAGGAGTTTCATCTCTTCTTCGAAGTCGACCAGAGTTAACAATAGGAGCAATAGGGATAGAATTTCTATCTGGAATCACTTTGATGGTTTGGTTTGGAAAAGGTTCTTCCATGTTTAAACCTGAAGTGACTAACTTAGTTCTTTCTAATATCACAAGCAATGAATTAATATTTTCTTCATGATGAATAACTATAAATTATGGTAAGTTGTTTCTATTCGAACGGTTGGTTTTTGATATTTACTTATTATTACTCATTATAATAAAGCGATATCTGAACTATCTGTTTCCTCCTCGTTTTCCCACCATGGGAAATTATTAATTAAATCAGGGACATATTCTATTGTAGTACGGATAAGAAACTCACTTTATGTATGTCCTCAAGTGCCAGGGAGACACGGTACATTGTTCGTTTAAATTAGATTGGCTAAAACCTTTGCACTATTCCTGAGATGGTATATCTTGAGTCTTTTCATAGTCTTGATTTGTGAATACTATTAGTGGGGTGTCTCGCTGGCACTTGAGGACATACATATGTCTACTTTAAGAAACTTCGGAACACTATGCAATTGCGGGGTCCCCAATCGGCACCGGAAACCCGGTTAGTGTATCTTATACGAATACGAATGTTGATTGGAAGACACTTAGACGCCGCCTCGTGAGGAGCTAAGGAAGCAACCCGAATACGCGAACGGGAGCGAACGAGCACAACATAATCTCACATTCGCGTAGGTTACCTTACATAAATATTGCGTCGTCAACTCTGAGCCTTAAACTTGAGAGACCCAGAAACAGTGTCGTATCCCATCAGTTATTATAAGTTTGGACAAAGGAGCATTGCTAAGGCGGGACAAAAACAAGGAATAATTCTTGAGATATCCGGAGTTCGAAGAGAAGAAAATGGCAACTACACTTCAGGGAACAACGGTTCTGGTGACCGGCGCAGGCGGCGGGTTGGGCAAAGTGATCGCAACGGCTTACCTGGATGCCGGTGCCAACGTGGCTGTCTGCGACATTAACGAGGAGCGACTAGCTTCAGCTCGGACCGAGCTGGAAGGGACAGGACGCTTCGCCGCCTTTAACACAGACATTACGAACGAAGAGGCCGTGACCAAGCTCGTAGCCGACGTCGTGGATAAGTTCGGCCGCCTCGATATCCTCGTCAGCAACGCCGGCATGGCGGACAAGTTCGACCCCGTCGGTTCTGTAACCAAGGAGACTTGGGACAGAATCATCAACCTTAACCTGACCGGCTCGTTCCTCGTCTTTAAGGCCGGTGTCAATGCCATGGAGAAGCAGTCCCCACCAGGCGGAACCATCATCCAGATTGGCTCGACGTCGAGCTACCACGGCATGTCATCTGGTGTCGCTTATACGGTTGGTCTACACTTCTTCTTTATTTATTATCCAAGCCGTTTGACCCCGTCCCTCCTAACAACTCCCCTTCTGTTATGAGAGCCCAACCCAACGCCCTATGTAGATAGATAACTAACAGCTAACACGTTTCACCTCTAGGCCAGCAAACACGGCGTAACCGCCCTAGTAAAGAGCACAGCAGGATACTACGCGGCGAAGGGAATCTACGCGATCGGGCTACTGCTCGGCGGTATGACCGACACCAACATCCAGGACAGTTTCGCGGCGCTAGGCGGATTCAACACCGAGGCTTACACGCAGAGCGTGTCCGCGAATTTCAAGCCCGAGATGGCTGTTAAGACGAACGATGTCGCTAAGTACTGTGTGTTCCTCGCTGATCGGGGGATCGCCGAGTCGTCTAACGGGTCGTTGATTAACTTTAACAAGAACTACCCTAACGCGTAAAAATGTGTTGGGGGTTGTGTTTGTAAATATATTTTGAATAAAGCGATATACTTTGATGACTTGCATCTATTTTAGAGTTACTTGGTTGGACTGTTTGCGTTGCGAGGGTTGTTTGATTGTGTAAGCGGGAATGAATCTGGCCCTCTACCTTAGATACCTTAAAGTACCTAGGTAGGGCGAGAGATATCTTACTAATCTCTCCAGCATGGGTTCCTACAATAGCATATCATCTGGACAATGCCACGAGGTCCCTGGCGCTCTGGTCAAGTGTTTCACTGCTCGGGATTCTGACCATCCAGCTTGGCTTATATATAGGTACCTATCAGCGTAGTTCTCGACGCTTACATAGTAGGTAGCTTACATAGTACGTCTTTATCCAAATTTAGAACACGGGGAACAAACATATGCGAATAAAACAGGATATTGTATTTAAAATGAAACCGGTAAATTTATGATATGTTTACCTGTTTATATGCTTTGCAAGTAGAAGAATTATTGGGTTGGGTTATAGGTACTACCTAGTGCTAAATGGCTTGCAGCTAGGAGGACTTACGGAATACATATAAGGCATATATGTTCAATTAGGGATGTTGCTTACCTTCCACTGTTAGAGAGTATTGATCATTTATATGTATTATCGGGCTGGTAGGCTGCGTCTGTGGCGATATTTCGTTAGCTAGCCGCGTCTTCATTAGTAGTCCGTCTAAGCAAAGAAAACCTGTCAACTGGGTGAAGCAATGCTCCATCTATTATTTGCTTCAAGAATACATGATGGCGACCTAATTTCCGACCCTATACGAGGTCCCTAGTAAAATCCAAATATTATGTTATGCTAGTTTCCTGTTTGAAGCTAAAGAAAGGATGTAGATCTTGCCGGTAAAGGAGACGACGACAATATCAAGCTAAAGCTCCCCTGAATACTCGTAGTCGCACCGCCAAGTCGCCGCCTGTCATCTTAACTTGAGCTCGTCGAGAATAGTTGTGATAGTAGGTAGCTCCCCTTAACCCCTGATGCCAAGTGAATCCAGACATCTTGGCCCGGCTATAGAGATACGGATCTATAGGAGAGCTTGGTTAGAGTCCGCTCCCTCCTCCCTCCGCCGAGCGTACGGGTAGGCAGGCATCGGGAGCTAAGAGTACGTTCTTATTTGACTAGTTAATGTAATATAGTCATACTCTACGGCGAGATCGACCAAAGCTTCCTCTAAACAAGACTTGAGCTAAGGGGGTATATCCTAGACGCTTCATTCCGGATTTTCCACGGGTGAGGGTGACGTTTTTCGGGATAAACAAGGATGGATCATTTTGGACAGTTAATCATGAGTCAATAGTGCTATTTTGACATTCCCAGCAACATGGAAGACATGCTAACCTAGTATCTTGATGTTTTGTTATGCTATTGATATAATTGTTTCCTCATTGGCCTGTGGAACTGGCGTGCAAATAGATCAAATAAAGTTGCTGTAGCTAGGAGGTGGCCAACGTCCAAAGATCCCGTAGCTTAGTGATTGTTAATTGGTTCGATACAATATCGTCTTGTTTGATGTTCGCTAGGACTTCAAACGCTCAACTTGAGACGAAAAAAAAAGGTGCGCGCTAACATAAATACATAATAGACTACTGAACCCCTGTCCTTCTCCAGAATCCCGTGCTCAGTAAAAAGCAGATGGTCTAGAACACAACTAGCTCATTGCTGCCAATATTCAGGGACTCTGGGGAGAATGTGTCGTTCTCATTGGCTCGCGAACATAGCACTACCGGACCCGTGCTTTGGGGTCATCAGAATTTCAAAGATGCTTAAAGCGAACTGCTAAAATAAAATAGTGATGATGTGTAACTTAAACAGGAATGTATATTGCTGCAATTAGAAATATAAGATCCTGATCTCCTGTGCCTCTTGGAGGTGTCTGGTTGTAAATTCCACCTTCTTAATGCAATTTCTAGGTATATTATCACACCAACCAACACTCGTGCTGAAGAGCCAAGAACACCAGGATTTCGAAAGGGGCAGAATGGCCTGATAATTATCCAAGAACAGACAGTGAACCGCTTATGCTCCTAGGTAGGTACCAGAGTACCAGTAGTCCAACATTAGGAAATTCAACCATTGATTTGGCAGCAGATAATTCTCTTTGCGTTTAACTACGCTTTGGGATATTATTCGTCTCGTTTCCTCGCCTGCCCAACCTAGTTGATTAGCTCTCGCGAGGGAAGAGATAGAAAGGAAGACGTCGTTCTGAACCACCACTACAGTACGCCTTGTTGACTCTAAGACACGTGGGTTCTGGGCATCAATGCTTTGATATTCCTGTAAATTCCACTTGCGGTGTAAGCTAAAATTTGATAGCGGTGCGAATGGGTGATTCCTCTGGACTCATTACTATTGGTAGAACCACGTAAGGGTCGACGTAGGCTACCAAAGTCGATGCTTATGGGGGCTCACAGGGTCCCAGAGAATCCGCTTACATACCTACCTAGGTACTTGCCTCTAGTAAGCCATCGAAACGTCGGCCAAGAGAGACGGGCGCCAACTATTCTATCTTGCAAGAGTCAGCGATTTAAAGAAGCCTCACCTGGCAACTCCTGCGTCTTTCCGTGTGAGACGTTGTCGTAAATCGAGTCTTGGCCTGCTTGGCTATTTCATGTCATCGCCTATGTACGCTCAGGACTCTCATCTTATCTCGCTGGGGCCTCGACGATATGTACTCTCCTTGGCTCGATGAACCCCGAATTCCATGGGGTACCTTAGGTACCTTAGGTAGCTCCATAAAGTCCGGATTCGAGTGATGAGATACTTACCGTAGTTTCGGTATCCAAGCCTACTATCCTCGATGTTGTTACAATGCCAATATCAACTACCCCTTCGAGGCTGAAGTTTCGGCCAAGGAAATAAGCAGCGTAGTTTTATTCAGTGGTTGCATCCTACTGAATATATATTGGGGCGATGCTCGTCGTCCCTCAGATGTAGCCCAGGCGGGAACCAGTCTTTCGGAAATTTTTCGCTCTTCTTTTCTTTTCGCTTCTTTACGATTTATATCCTTGTTGCGCTCCGGGAGCCTTTTCGCATTTTTATATTACTTTCTCTCGTTAGGTACCTATTTCGGTCTTTCACTCTTACTCAAGATATTCGATTCTTAGTTGTTTAGTCAATATGTCATCCGCCATTTCGCGATTTCTCTTCCTAGCCGCGTCTGTGACGCCGGTATTTGGGTTTTGCGGTTCGCACACGCATCTCGACCGAAGAGCAGAAGGAGAGGAGGTACCGATCTCGACATTTGGGTATACCGGCTTGATAGGACCTCTTCTCTGGACTCAGCTGGACACTGCCGCCAATGGACTATGCTCAACGGGCAGCAATCAGTCCCCAATCGATATGGCCGATGGACAATTCACCCTCATTCCGGCATCCGACGTTGAGTTAACCGTTCCAGACGTTACAGAAGGTACAACCTTTGAAAACCTCGGGTCGACAGTGGAGGTTGTGATGAAAGATGTCGGAGGGACGTTCGTCCTCGAAGGAAAGAACTACACATTAGAGCAATTCCATTTCCATCACCCCAGCGAGCATCTCAACGATGGCGTCAGCATGCCGAGTAAGTAGATAGCACCTAGGATTCATGTTACTTGGCTAACATGTATAATAGTGGAAATGCACATGGTATTCACCACGGAGGCGGAGGAAATTGCCGTGATCGGTATCTACGTCGACCTTGTAGATTCCCCGACAGTTCTTCAGCTTCATCTTCACCCCCGAAGAGCCCCATCGACTCTACTCGAAACCATCTTCTCTTCCATCGGAGAAATTGCCACCCCCGGTACCTCAACGAAGACCAAGCCTCTGGCTATGTCGGAATTGGTCACGCAGCTAAAGGCGGGTAGCTTCCAGCGGTATTCCGGCTCCCTCACGACCCCGCCCTGTTCCGAGGGTGTCGCCTGGTCTGTAGCGACTGAAAAGCTCCGGTTGTCCAAAACGACTTTCCAGGCAGTGCGTGATGTTGTTGGATTCAACTCCCGATACCCGCAGAACAACCTCGGTGAACAGAACCTGCTTGCGATGGCATCAGCCGCCGTAGCTCCCTCTGCCCCCGCGAATTCCACCGCGAATTCCACCGTAGCCCGAAGGCGATGGGTCATGTAAACGGAGGTGTCTTGAGGTGATAGGTTCCATCTTATATGGGATTTTGGATTACACTGTAAACATACTTGGCGATACTCTTGATTTTAAGAGGATTCACTTAAAATCTGTATGAAAATACATAATATATAGGCTGGTATAAAATATTATATGTAATTATAAAAGAGGACTGCAAAGACAAGTAATTTAAAGTTAAAAATGAAAAAGTTGAGGGCGCTTGGTGTTATATTAAGCTCAAACCAAGCACTTGACACTCTGTCTTGGATATTCTTGGATATTCTTGGGTATTCTTGGCAGGTCCTCAAGTTCTAAGGTTGCCAAGGTCAACTGCTTCCGTGATGTTTTAACTAGTGCAAAGTTTAAGATGCATAGGCGTGTTTTGCAGGTATGTGGGTTTTCTCTGACCCCCCCTCTGACCCCGCCAACCCACTAGGTTCATGTTAGGTTAATCAAATATTGAGTTTGTACCTGCGCCGAGATTTCGTCATTGTAATTTTTCTCAACCCCCCAAAATTATTTTTCAATTTAACGTCGGTTAGATGTATGCAGTATATCTTCTGATATAAAGCATCATTTAACATGGATGTAAAGATAGGTCAGCTACTTTAGCACTTGGAATTAATAACTGATCTAGCTTGGAACATCTCCCAAATAATCTAAAGAGAATCACTTGAGAGCAATATGGCGTCATTCTTGGAGCGGACGACAGTCAACTCCAAGGTTCAGCTAGCCGCAACAGCCATTGCTTCTGGAGCTGTCGTCGCGGGGACAATCCTAGGGTACCAACGTCTACAGCGAAAGGAGCGCATCAATCAGCTTAAGGAATCGATCCCTTCGTTGCCCGATGAGGAAAAGGTGAGAGTTGTTCTCTTGAATACCTAATTTACTTGTAGGAATAGTATACTGACCAGCGCAAGGTAGCTTACCAGCTTTGACGGCACCTCGACAACCGATAAAGAAGATCTCCGAAATCAGCTACTCGCGAAACGAGCACAAGCCGGCGACTACGACGACGAACTGATACTCGAACAGCTTGCACGGAACCGCGTTTTCCTCAAGCCGGAGGGTCTCGAAAAGCTACGAAAAGCCTTCGTTATAATAGTTGGCTGTGGAGGTGTGGGCTCGCACTGCACGGCGGCTCTAACACGATCGGGTGTCTCCAAGATTCGCTTGATCGATTTCGACCAGGTAACGCTAAGCTCCCTAAACCGCCACGCCGTTGCGACGCTGGCCGACGTAGGCACGCCCAAAGTTCAATGCCTAAAGCGACGGCTTTTAGCTATAACCCCATGGGTACATTTCGATCTGCGGCAGGAAAAGTTTTGGGATCAAGCAGCTGATAGACTGTTGGAGCCGTGGGAGAACGGACAGAAGCCTGATTATGTCGTAGATGCGATCGACAACATTGATACCAAAGTTGCCTTACTAAAATACTGCCACGATCATAACTTGCCGGTAATATCATCCATGGGGGCAGGATGTAAGAGCGATCCAACTCGAATTATCGTGGGTGATATCGGAACTAGTACCGACGACGGTCTCTCGAGATCTACCCGGCGACGCCTAAAACTGCTTGGAGTCACCAAGGGAATTCCAACTGTGTACTCGACAGAGAAGACAGGCGAAGGGAAGGCCGAGTTGCTCCCGCTTCCCGAGGACGAATTTCAGAAGGGTGAAGTAGGTGATCTAGGAGTGCTGCCAGATTTCAGAGTGCGGATACTACCGGTTTTAGGCACCATGCCAGCCGTGTTTGGATACACAGCAGCAAACCATGTCATACTCTCTGTCACTGGTAAGTACCTCTTATCATATCATGTTTTTCTATATGCGGGCTAATATTTAATAGGATATCCACTGGACTATGTTCCGGCAAAGGGCCGCGAGAAAATGTACGAGGGGCTCCTTGCCGCAGTCCAGGGAGGGGAAGAGAAACTCCTCCGCCACATGACCGGTGGCGACCCTAGCATCACCTTGGGCCTAAAAATACCTATCACAACAGGAGACATGGCGTTCCTAGTCGAAGAGATCTTCAAGGGCCGAAGCGCCATAAGCGGACTCACAACTCGACTGACTTTAGTGAGGTGGCGAAGGCCGGCGGACTCCATACTGATAAGGATTGGGGAGGGCACCGACGAGCAGAAGTCGTCGAACGTCAAACTTTCGGACCTCGTTTGCATGACTAAGGAAGAGAGCATAAGGCACGACAAACAGGTTCTTCGAGGAACTGAGAAGCCTGAAGAGGTATACGATGCGGCCACGGTAGAGAAGGTGGAGGCATTACTTCGCGATACTGCCAAGTATGAGAAATACAGGTAATATCAATCAATTCCTCTGCTGCGCCGTCTCACGACCGACGTAGCAGTGGGTATTTTCTCATTATGGTCTTAAGCCGCCTCCCGACAACCAACTATGAAATGTCGTGCTGCTCTACTTGGCTAGCTCTAGAACTTGTCATAAACGCCTCCATACCCAGAACGCCTTAATTACCTAATGCCTTACAGTTTACCTTCACTCCGTAGTCCTTCCCATAGCGCCACCGCAGCAAGGCATTTTGCGTCGCGCGCGCCTTCTCTCCATAGATCTCTCATCGGGACTAACTTAAGCGTGATCATCTCCCCGTGATCCCGGAGCCCTGTCAGTTTACCGGTCCATTCCTTAAGGGTTTCACGCGGCACCCGCCGTTCGTGCATGAATATCGGAATATGTTCGTCGCATCCCCCAGCTGAGGGATACATAGCCTGAGGCAGGTTCTCGTCGCCTTCACCCTCGCCTCCATTCTCATCTCCATTTGCATCTTCATTTCCTTTGCTTTCGATAGGACTAGTAGTAGCATTGCTTTCGATAGGACTAGTAGTAGCAACCAAGTCGCTTAGACACCGTAGCTCCGAAGCGGGGATCTCAAGCCCAAGCTCTTCCTTAATCTCCTGCGCTGCGGTCCCCGCGAACGTGCCCCCCTCGTCCACCATGCCCGCGGGCAACTCGACAAATGCTAGACTACCGGCTGGAATGCGGGCCTGCACCGTTAACACTACGTACCGCTCATCGTCTTCGTGGCCCGCGGGCACGTCGTCCGGTACTAGCATGACGAGCATAGCGACGCTCGGCCCGCGCAGGAATATGCTACCCGGCAAGGTCTCGCCGGCACTGTTCTTGATCTCGGCAATAAGTTTCAAGAATCCGAGGCGCTGACGCGGAGCCCGGCCGAATAGGTCGAAGCTCTGGATTGTGATGCCGCGTAGAGTGTACGGGTCCAGATGGAAGGGGTGCGCGGCGTTGGTGTGCTGGAGGGAGAGGGAGTGGGTTAGGGTGGTGAGCCAGTTCTGTTTTCTCATTCGTTAACATGTATTTCAGTTGATTATGAGGTACGAAGTAGTTTATATAAATTATAAATAAGAGCAATAAGAAAAAGTTAGCTTACATTAAAATGTGAGAACCCCAAGAGTTTCTCTTCAGAGAGGCCCTCGGGGAGCTTGACTGGTATGTTGGGCTTGATGAGCGTTATCGTCGCCATCGTGCGTCTAAGTATCTCACTTGGGATTATTCGGCGATGGGTTGATTGATGTAGGAATCTCGTTGGTTGAAGTTGAGATGCTTTACTAAATGTAATGCGCATTTGAGTTTAAGTCGCTGTAAGATTTGATGGTAAGATAGGTATCTATATATATGTAGAGGTAGGCATATTTGCGTGCCTGTTTGGCTGTCTGCCTTGCAATTGTATTGTACCTTGGATTCTGGGATGACGTCTGCTCTGTTCAGGAATACTCATTTCTTTGAACATTTGCATATAAGAAACTAAGGGGCATACAACAAGGATTTTAGCTTGCCTCATTCATCAGCATAATAGTTCATTTTTAATGATGCTGTTCTAATTCCTTCTCGTATAGGTATTTCTATTAGTTAAACCTTGTGAAACAACTTACTTGCAGCTAAACTTACGCCTAGATGCTCTTTGTCTGTGTGACATGCGGCTGTGTGACCAATAATATGCTAGGGCTACTGCCGGCTTTTTGCCGAATTCACATCAACAGCAATTTGCTATATAAGTACAAATTGCTGAAAAATTGGCATCCAACATTATCATCTAATGTCATATCCGGTATAGTGTAACGGCTAACATACCTCGTTTTCACCGAGGAGCTCGGGGTTCGATTCCCCGTACCGGAGTTTCCTTTTTGCAGTTTTTATTATTGTACATTGATAATGTCAACCAACCATTAAGCATCAATTTTTCTTAGTTGTTTTTTTATTTGATAATTTCTTTTCGTTGCTTCTACTTTTCGACTTTTCGCAATGCTTTGCCTGTTTGAATGCAACTCTTTCGGCTGATGTATTCTGAATGTGTGCACTGCCTACCGATCTATGGTTGGATAGACTGAAATGCATGAAGAAAAGTAAATCTGGTAGATGATTTTTTTTTACCATATTGTTCTGTCATTTGGACATATGAAGAGGTGAGCCTTGACCGTAGCTCTTTGTACGGATACAAGTCCGCATTTGGCCTTGCTGCTTAAGACATATCTTGAAAAGGGGCTACGTCGTGACTATTACTGGAAAGGCTGACGCCTATTGTCGAACGCCAATCTACTCATTAAGATGCTACTCACTTCAGGAGAATGATAACCGCTATATCATCTCCCTTCTAAATTTATACATATTCCGCGGTCATTGTTGCCAAGGGTAGTAAGGATACTAGAAATAAGTTGAATAAGTTGAATATGGATGCTATAAGCTAGAGCCAATACCTCAGGTTAGGTACCTACCTGGCATTCAAGAAACGACTCAGCCGCAACGGGTAGTAACATGGAGTATGCCTCACCCCCTAACGACACCCCTTCCCCCTTAGACAAGCCCTAAAGCCTCATAGCACATCACCCTAAACCAAATTACTACCGCTCCTAGTCTTCACAATCTCCCCCGTCGCATTCCTATCCTTCATCAAATACAAATACGCCTCCGCCACATCCTCCACCGTCGCCGCCCTACCCGTCGGGACCTTCTCCGCGACAGCCCTAGCCTGCCCCTCCAACTGCTCGGCCGTCAACCCCATCGCCCCCCATAGTCCCGTGATCACGAACCCCGGCTCTACGGCGTTGACACGAACGGGCTTGAGATCGACCGCCAAGTTGCGCGCGAGCCCCGTTAGACCCGCCGCTACGTACGCGATCATGCTCCACCCGGGGTTCGGCCGGTCGGCAATGCCGCCCGTGGAGATCGTCAGGCTGCACTCGTTGCTCTTGGCGAGGCGGCGCGCGGTTACTTTGCCCAGCAGCAGGGGCAGTTCCATGCGGAAATGCGCTACCTGCCGGATCTTCTCCAGCGTGATGTCCTGCACGTCCGCGGTTAGTAGCGGATCTCCCGCCGTGAGGACGACATGGTCGATGGGCTGCGGTTTCTCAGCCTCGATGAATAGTGCTTCCAGGTCCTCTTCTACGGAGTCCTTGGATAGGTCGCAGGCTATGCCTGCTACTTGTGCGGTAGGGTATGCGGCCTTGACTTCGGCTAGGGCTGTCGCGGCGGACTTGGGCGAAGAGCCGGACAGCGTGACGCGAGCGCCGGCTTCGATGGAGCCCTCGACTACCCCGCGGCCAATGCCACTGCTGCCGCCGATGACGAGGACGTGCTTGCCAGCGAGCTTGTTGTACTTGGCCATTGAGGTATTGTTTCGTAGGTTTATATATATGGATAAAGGGGTTGTGATTCCGAGTTTGCTAGTGTCTCGACTCTGAGAAGTTTGATGTGAGCTATGGTCTTCATCTCGGCGGCGGCCCCTCCTATTTATCTACGTCTAGCAGATTATTACCCTACCCCCTTCTCCCCTCTTCCTGCACAATATTGGAGGTCGTAATTCACCGTCATATCATGTGATAGGTTATCGATCTAGGTAGAAAGGCGTAAGGTTTGTCATGGCACCACATTCTGTAATCAGGGGCTGCCGTAAGCTGATTACACATGCGCAACTAATTTCGCCGTTCACCTTGAAAGCTTTACGCTTCATAAGCAAGTCATGTTTTTTATAACGAACTATCTAGTAGTTGTTTCCACATGGGGTTTCTTAAAACCGTGTAGCTGCGGCGGCGGGTGGCATTATTTCCGCTGCTCTGCAGATGACACCAGTAAGAACATGAACGGAGTGGACGGGATTAGCGGTGATTGACGGGAGGACGGGGGTAGCTATCGGGGATGAAATACGGAGTTACTGCTTTTGGATGATGCTATCATGTACGTCCACGGATATAATTCGCATAAGACTACCTAATGCTTGTCAGCTGAAGGGGAAATGCTATAGTACCAAAGTTGCATATTGCATGAAGTCTATTGAGTCAGATTGGCAACTCTGATGATCACTTAAAACTCATGAACTCGGCCTAGTAGCACGTATTCCTGATTCTAACACCAATTCCCTTTCCTCCCACACCACCAAGAATGCCATCGTATATCAGCAAGACTAGAAGCTATGTCTCTACATAGGAAATTCGGTCCTAAATAAAGACGAAGGGGCAATACATGTAACGACCTAGCAGAATCATCGTACAAGCGAGATTTTGTGTTCGAGCTTATTGCGAAAAGTATGTTCGGCAGTGGAAAGTTCCCATCATGATAACTTCAGGTTGTACCAGTGGGCATCAGGTTGTTCTTTTAATACCCTTGCTGGAATCTATTCAAGTCGCGTTTTTGCTGCGCTGTCGGTGATGTACGACGGAGATCCTCCAGGGGTGGTTGACCGGGATCTCTACATAGTCGAAACTGCTCATAGAGTCCACCTATCCGAAAGTTAGCTGCATCCTCATTGTACCATATATTCTTACCTTTTTTGTTCTTACGCTCTCGCCAACCGACAACTTGGTACAGTCCGTCGTACCGGATACCACATTCAGGGAGCCAGCGATTGTTGTTAGAGGAATGAGGCCCACCGGAACGTAAGACGCGCACGGGGTGTCTTGTCTGTAGCGAAGCCTTTAGAGCCTTTGTGCCAGCGCTGGACGGTACTGATTGAAAGGGGTCTTCATTTTTGTGGCTGTTTGAGCCGGAGTAGTAGAGTATGTCACCTTGGTCGTTGTCGAGGTCATCGTATACGTTAGAAACCACGATAGAATAAGTACCTGCTTCAGTAGAACTTCAATGATTGTCAGTGATTGCCTCTTTGGATGGTTATCGAGAAAGCCGTGGAAA
The DNA here is from genome assembly GCF_022478755.1 of Daldinia loculata. Lineage (NCBI taxonomy): Eukaryota > Fungi > Ascomycota > Sordariomycetes > Xylariales > Hypoxylaceae > Daldinia > Daldinia loculata. The sequence goes on from NW_026054890.1 coordinate 111,763, forward strand.
CATTTAACCAGTTAGATTAATTAAGAAACCTAGATTCCCAAGAGAAGGGAAGAATAGGGGATGACGAATCTGCAATGGCACTTACCCGGCAATTCCTCCCATTCGCGCACCGTGGGCACCACGATGAAGCGCAACCAACTGGTTAGCAAACCAAGCCCCGACAGGAATATTGTTATGCCCAAACACCTTGGCTGATCTCTTAGGCACACGTGGATTCAGCTGGTAGGATATTCTACCTTTAGGGCCACGAGCGACCACAATCCCGTGCATGATGCCGTGTTCCCCATAAATGGGATGGTTTGGTGGTGGTAGCTGGCTCTGAATAATGGGAACTTCCTCTCCAGCTTCAGGAATTACCTCTTCTTCGGCTGCGTCTTCCGAGACTACCTCATCCGCACCCCAGTTCTCAGACTCCCACTTTTCATACAAAGCACCAGCACTATTCTTCATGTCTTCGGGGTAGAGTAGATCAGGGTTGTTTATAATTAGTTGGAGCATTTTGGGTGTTGTGGTCTTCTCTTTAATCTCAGGAGTCATCTCAATAGTATCTAGCCATTGTAGATAGGCTCTTCCCTTTTTAAGGAGGTCTTTACACTCTGAACCATCCTCAGATGTTACAACCCGTTTAAACTTTCGGCTCTTGACACCAAGGGTGGCGATAGTGAATCTGTTATAGTAATTTATGTGTTGAAGCTGCGCGGCTCTGCTACTGCCGACAGCAAATACGTCGACAGTGGCCATTTCGATTGCCTAGGGAGGAAGAGTGGTCGATACCATAGAAAGAGAAGTGTAATTAAATTGAAATTAAATGGAATGATATGATATGATATGATATGATATAATACGGTCGTAGCTTGAATTTAGAATAAGTGTAAGATTTTGAGGGTATACTTGCAAGATGAAGTGCCTGACAAAGTTTCTTCTGAAAGGTATGATCCGCTAAACCTTCTTACTGTACTAATTATGGCGCTATAGATGCAGAAAGGGGTCATCAGACTGAGCAAGTTACCTAGATACTTAAGAGGTCGTGTGATGTTTGTTATTGGAAAGCTCGATGTTAGTGAAGCCAATATAGTGGTTTGCGTAGAACTTTAAGGCATCGCTCTAGTATTAGGGTTCGAATTATAAAGAAGAATTAGAAGAATGAGAAGAATATGGAATCGACATAAGAAATTTAAGAAGGGGACATTTACGACTCGGGGGAGACAGTACATTATGTACGCAATGTAGAGCAGACCAGCTATGGTTTATAAGTTAATATAAGGTAGGTACTTTTCACGGCTTCAAGTGATCATCTGTCAATGCGTTAACAATTTGTACAAGGTAAGAAACTTAACCTATATATTAATATGATTGCTCATAATCATATGCAGTATAGATAAAAGCTGGTTGCACTGCGCCTTTTGGATCTTATTACTCATTGGTGAGATCTGTTGACCCGTCGACTTGCTTTTTCCTATACGTATTGAAAATGGGCTGTCACTTTCATTACACTCCTACCTAAGTACCTGGGTTTTAAGATTTATGACAATACATTGAAGTATTACACATCTATTATACATACCTTAGGTGTAGATGTAGATATATATTAGGCATTTAGGCAGACACGGTGTAACACACTGGCACTCCTGTCCATTGATGCTTTGACTCCTTGAAAATCTCTGCGCCATCGTATGCAAAACCCCGAACCCGAGCGTGACGTAAGTCTGTACCAAGTACAAGCAGATCTATTAGTAGATACCTCGCTTCTAGTTCTACCCTAAGAAGTTTTTAATATTACCTCCAACATTTTTCAGATCCAGCAAGAATGTGTCGTGGCCAAACAGACTCTGTTCCTCGCTTAGCTCTACATGCGTTACGTTTCTATTGCCGGTGAGGCGAATAGCATTGGCAACTTCTCGTTGCTGCCAAGCGGGAAACAAGATGTCGCTTGCTACGCCCATCACCAGGGTTGGGGTATCCCTCAGCGGCGATAAACCTTCAATCAAATCTTGAGGGGGACGGGAGTCGCCTGGTATGGGTGAACTGGAATCATCTACGTATGTTCCAGGTTGCTCAGAATACGGCGAGTCGGGTAATGTGAGGCTACAATACCGGTCATTTGTTTCGGGGGATGATCCGGATTGAATGAGCCTCTCACGCTCGGCTCGTCGTTGGGTGGCTGCCTGTTGATTTTCAAGACCCAAGTCAAATAGATCCATGGCCTTGCTGACATATAGGAGGCTGTTTGGGTCATATGTCAGACAAAACTTCTCGCCCGCATGGTCTAAATATGTCTCAATTAAGAAATCCGGACATAATGCAGGCGGTTTTGTCGGGTCAGCTCTCCTACGACCAAACCGTTGCTCCCACTCGGGTCCGGACCGATATGTCACCGTGGCGATCTCTCTGGCTAACTTCATCCCGGCGTGCGGCGGGACTTTGCCATAGTAAAACCCGCGATTCCAGTTAGGGTCCATCATGAGCACTTGCCGCTGCGTGTGACGCATTGCAACACTGTAGGGATGGCTTCGTGCGCAGCCGCTGATGGATACTATACGGCTCACCCGTGAAGGAAACAGTACACCGGCTGCCAGAGACTGCATTCCTCCCATACTAGACCCAACGCTTGCGTATAGTTTCTCAACACCTAGATGACCTAAGAGCCGGAACTGTGCCCTCACCATATCCTCCATCGTAAGTATTGGAAATCGAGTGGCATATCTCTGACCGTCAGCAGGATCAATGCTGCTTGGCCCAGTGGATCCGAAACAGCCTCCAATGACATTTGTACATATCACAAAATACTTATCCGTATCGAGACAGGCCCCTGGGCCGATAAACTTCTCCCACCATCCAGGTTGAAGGTTGCTCTCGGTCGAGTGGGCATGCGACGAAGCTGATAGACCCGTATGTAGTAATATCACATTGGACTTGTCTGAGTTTAGCTTTCCCCATGTTTCGTAGGCGACATCGAATTTCGGTAGTCTTCCTCCCCAGTCTAACGAGAGAGGATCTTCGCAATGAAATACCTCGGTGGCTCCGGTGGTATATGCGGGCTCCGGCCCCGTCGAGAGAGATTTCGCCTCCAGCGTCGCCGATCGTGTCTCTATCGCATCGAGGCAAGGAAATGCCATAGCAGGGTTGGAGGCTTCTCCTTGGCTTGTGCTAGCACGCCTGGGAGGCTGGGAATGCAGTAATCGCGTGCCATACTGTAGAGAGGGAGTTTTGAGGGATGCTAATAGCGAAGGCCGAGTTCGGAGTAAAAAGGTGGGAGGTCGCGCGTTGATGATGGGTTGTAGAATGGTAGTGACGCGTCGCAGGTCTGCCGCGCTATGACCTCGGATTCTCATGATGACTTATTGAATAGCAGGAAAGTATAGAAGCCCAAGAATGGACAGCTGCTTAGATATTGTTCTGAGATCCATGATCCAAGTTAGAAGAGATTAAAGCTTAGCTTTAAAGCTTAGCTTGCGTAAATTGAATAGTGCTATCTCACGTGTTTTTTCTTTTAGTTGGACTTCTAGAACATGGAATCCCCCGCTTTCCCCAAATTTTTAAGCTATAAGCGCTAGTATAATCGATAAGATAAAAACGCGCCTTGAAAAACTTATGATGTCACGAAATGACATACGTAATGCCCACGCCTCTTAGTACCTAGCATCATCTATCGTGAGATTGATTTGCCTGACATAAGAAGCTTGTGTTACTAGGAAGTATGAGAACCGAGTGGAAGCAATCCGGTTAGATGTACCTATAATGTATACAGGTAATGTATTACGCCGTGCATGCAATAATCAATCTTAAAATAGGTTGTATGTACAACAATTATCCTATTTCTTAATGACATAAATATGTCAGTTCGCCGAGAGCATGCGTGCATATACATACACACGCACTTGACGTATGTATTTAGATACTCGAGGTTCCAGTTTTCTTGTAGCTGTATCTCTGCCATCTCCACTTATTCTAGGCTGCGGCAGGGCAAGTATTAAACTGCACTGTGCTTTATCAACCTTCCTTCTTTCTTTGATCAACATGTTTGACCTTGTTGACGTTATTTTATTTCTCTTAATTTCAATAGTCTTTAGCTCTCAGCTCCTTAGTATTCGTAATAGAACTATGGATAATCCAAACCCACCTGCACCCATCTTCAACCCTAGGGGAAGGAGACGGCCTCTGATACCAAACTTGAATCGGCACCAGCCTCCACGTGAAAAGCCGCGATTCTTCACAAGCACCTATGAGGTTACGCCAGAAGATATAACCGAGGTGAAAGATATCTTGGTAAAGGCTAGGAATCTACCTCTTGAACTTGTCGATATGATCTTAGACGATGCCGAGTATTGGGTTTGTTCTTCCACTATCATCGATCATGACGATTCCGAGTCGGGTCGCATCTCCATCCATGGTGCACGTGAAGGAGAAAACCAATTCCTGGTCAGCAAGGCTTCATAAGAATCTTAACTTCATCTTGTTCTCGGCTAACGTGTGATCATAGCTTCGCACCAAGCCGCTTGGGCTTACTAAATGGTCACCTTCTAGTCAAGATCTGTGGAGAGTAGAAGCTACTCCTAAGCAGCTCGAGAAGGAATACCCTCAGTCTGATCTGCAAAAACTTGCAGAGGGGCCTCTGCCCACGTTAGAACATCCATTTCGAAAAGTTGTTTTCGATATTGAGAGTTGCGACCAGGGTTGGAGTAGCCATCATGACGACCATGGCACTTATCTCAGCTCCTTTACGTGGTTTGAGGCGGGGTTAGAGCGCTTCGATAAGAACAACGAATGTGAGAGAAATTCTAAGCCACATTGGAGACGTAACCTGCGTTACTTACTTAACCATATAATAGGCCTGCCGGATTGTCCAGATCGGAAATACAACGATAACTCCAATGACTTAGATATCCCAACATGCGCGATACGCCCAATTTGGCCCTCAGTGGTACACGACCAAGGCGGCGCCAGTGGTCCACGGTATCATCATGATTTGCTTGCTGATAAGAATCACGAGATACAGCGCAACAAACACGCTGTAGGTGAATTACAACACCACCACGTCGAGTGGGCCTGGGATGACAATATTGACCCGGAATCCTTGGAGACGGAACGCCTAAATGAAATTGGCCGGGGATCAGGCACTGGTAACGGTGAGTTCGTTAGGAACTTGAAATTTGGGGATATGATCACTGTCTGGGGTCACGCAAGATTTCCGGGATGGACGAATAGCGTCAAAAAGGTCGGGGTCAAGGTTTATTGGACGCTATAATTTGCCTTTCGACCCTGGGGTAGAGCCGTGATGGTGCTTATGCTCTCTGTTACTTGGACATCCACAATCCTTTTATACCTTATACCTAGGTCACTAATAAAATAAACGAAGTATTTGCCTTACCACCGAACGTTCTATTCTACTAAGGACTTCATCTGATCGAAAAACTCGGCTACCTTATGAGGTAGGTACCTAACGTACCTAACGTAACCGGCCCTGGTATCTGATTCCCCAAGGAGGACGATAGAATGTACTATGCTGGAACATTGTTCGTCTCTAACACCATTAATTACGTCATGATACTGCTCTTACGCCCAGGAAAGGCAAGCTCATTTATCTTATTCTATAAAAATCTTGATTATAATGCAATATTAATACAATAGTTATATGATCAAAGTTGGACTTTACCACCCTTGAGCTCCTGTAAGTCCTTACCCCTGAACGGAACATATACCTTCTCGCCGGGAGGCAGCCAATAAATCGCATCGGCTTCTTTTCCATTTTCCTTCGCCGCCTTCTCAATAGCCTCCGGATCGATCCCCTCAGACCTCAGACGTCCCTTCTGAACCTTCATCGTACCCGTGTACTCGAGCTGCTTGACGACTCTTAAAAATATCGGCACCGCGTACCGGGGGAGATTCGCAAGACAATGCTCTGTCAGCCCCTTTAGATCTAAGCCCTTCCCACTGGCTATATCCTCAGCCTTAATAGACGTTCCCTCCGTCGCAACTACAGCCGCGCACCCGGCTCGCCCGTCTGCGTTGGGAACTAGGACGCCGTACACACTCGCCTCAGCAATTTGTGGGAATGCGCCTACGACGTCGCCGACTTCGGTTGTCGACACGTTCTCCGAGTGCCAGCGGAACGTGTCGCCAAGGCGGTCTACGAAAAACAGCCGGCCCTCCGCGTCTATGCGCATCGCGTCGCCCGTTCGGAACCACAGGTCCCCTTTGCTGAACACGTCTGCGACTAACCGCTTCTGACCGGCTTGTGGGTTGCCGTGATACACTGGCGGTGTAGTCTTCGCCGGATCGATGCGATGGATGGTCTCTCCCGGCTCATCGGTATTGCACCGAATCGCGAAGCCTTTTGCGTCTCGCACGATATCCTGCGTGTCCGGATCGATGCGCACGCGCGCTTCGCTGCCGCCGTTGATCAAATGCCATAGCGGACCTCTTATAGCTATCGCGCCCCGCGAGTACTCGTTCCGGCTTGAGTTACTAAGCAACCCGACCCCGTCCGTCGAGGCGTAAAACTCGTGGATGACTTCGATGCCGAAGCGTTCCCGGAACGTCTCCCATATATCTGGCCGCATACCGTTGCCCCATGCCATACGGACATTGTTATCGGTGTCGAGAGGGCTGGGCGGCGCGTTTAGCAGATACCTACATAATTCGCCTACGTATTGGATAATCGAGGCTTTCGACGAGCGGACCTCGGGCCAGAACGTGTTGTGAGAGAACTTGCGCGATAGGACTAATGTGCCTCCTGTATGGATACAGGAGGCGCAGGCGAGGCCCTGGGCGGAGGCGTGGTAAAGCGGGAGGCACGTGTATATTCTAACGCCGGGCTTGATGCCTAGTCTGCCTCCAGCTTGCTTTATGAGCACATAGCGCCCCCGATTTACGACTGTGCCTTTAGGTTTGCCCGTGGTACCGGATGTGTAGATAAGACATGCTATATCCGTGGGCTTTATATCTTCGCGGCGTGAGGCGGGGAGTGGCTCTGTGTCTGCGAGAGCGCTTAGAGATGAAGGGTTGTAGTAAACCGTCTGGATATTGGCTGAGGTGAGGTCTTCTTCAACGGGGGAAATGAGATGGCGGACGTCTGAATCCGCAAGCATGTACCGAGCACCGCTAAGCTTGACGCAATGAATAAGCGATTCGGCTGTCAAGTTGTAATTTATAAAAGCCACCGAGGCGCCAATCCCCTCGAGGGCAAGCCAGAGCAGAATATACTCGGGGCTGTTAACGCCATTTAGCGCGACCATCTCGCCCTTCTTAATCCCCAGATCCTTGAGCAACCAATTGCCAACAGGTTGTAGGGCCTGGTAGAATTCACGAAAGGTCCACTCACGACCCTCGAAAATGAGGAAGGTAAGATCACCCATGGGGGTATTGGCGCGATCCTCAAAGGTATGGTAAAGGAGCAACTTTCCTTTCCGGGCTTCCTCGGTGATGAGCCTTAACAGCAAAGCGGCACGCAGCTTATTGCTTCCCTGAGCTAAATCGTTCATTATATGAAAGCGAGCGTCCATGTAGGCCGCGAGGGCAACACTGCCTGCAGCGGCCGCGGCTATAGGAACTAGAATTGATCAGTATTAACTATTTAACTATAGCTATGTATGAATGATTGAGATAGTTTAGGTCCATACTTACAAGCCATTTTTAGATATTAGAACTTGATGATGATATTTTTAGATACTGGGTAGGTAAACATAGAGTTTGAGACCAAGATAGGTACGAAGTATTGTCAAAACATTGATCACAGTGCCAAGAGTAACTTCTGGCTGGTGTTTTATCCGATAGCTTTCTTCATATTTGTTTCTAATTCGACTGTAAGATAGCACGGTGGTACTGCAGATGACTGCGTGGCTTAAAAAGAGAGACGAATGTCTCAGATCGACTGGCCGAGGTAACTCGATCGTGTTCGTGACGTGAAGTGGGCAAGTCTTTAATACAGTAACACGTCGGGTTTCGGTAACATACAAGGGGTAGATTCCGGAGCATGAGTGGAGTCGGGACGGCATTGTGCATTTTTCACGTCCGCTAGAGTCGTATCCCCTTATCAATCCTACGTTTCTCTCAATGTCACCATTTGGAAACTATACGGCGCTTCGTGGTTTAACTGCAGCTCAAGTATCACTAGAAAAAAAAATATATGCATTGGGTACTTAGCTGATGAAGTTGGCTGATGGTGTTACACGCGTGGTCATTCTCACCCAAGTTGCCTTAGGTACCTAATTTAACTTATACCTAGCCTAGGTTAGTGAAGCAAGTTGGTCCATTACTTAGTGCTCTAGGAAGACTAGCAAGTGGATGATATAATTTATATAATTTAAACCCCGAAAAATAAATAAAGCGGTTCTTCGGTAGCGTAGTTAAATTTATATCTAGGTCGAGATTGTTCTTACCTAATATGTAATGAGGAAGCTTGATACTAATAGAATGAGATCGTTAACCTAGACACTCTAGGCACTTGAGGTAAAACAGACTGGGAAACGTACTGGAGTTATATTAGTGATGTACGTTTTCTGTTTAGGGATCATAATGAAATACAGCTCCTTATATGAACTAGCTAGCTGCCCCCATCGAAACTAGGGTAGATGATTTATTAAACATACTGCTAAGATTGATGGTTAATAAACATGTTGTCGATGTTGTCAATGGTGGGAAACTAAGGATAATTATGGTTATCATTGAAAGTTGACTAAATATATCATCTGGATGGCTCATTGAATAGACAAGACCGTTTTCTTGCTCGATAATAAGCAGGATTAGATGCCACTGCGAGAAGGCACGGAGGAAAAACAAATGTATTGGAAAATAACAACAAGATTTAGGATCTAAACCAGGACTATTGGTAGATATATCTCCTAGGAGGTATGCAACTCCTTAGGTTAGGTAATTTAGTCCCCTAAGATGGGTATATGTTCTATTCCAGTCAGCCGGGTACTGTATAAGAAAAAGATGGGTTAATTTACAATCCTGATGGCAATGGTATAAATAACCGGTGGGTGGGTTTGATTAAGTAGTATCTAGGCCAGTAACAGTACCTTTTTTCTTAAATAATTACCTACCTAAGTAATTCAGTAGCATACCCAAGGCATAATTATAATGAGGTGGACAATCTACCAACTGTAGCGTTGCTAAGGTGCCTTAGATGCCTTAGATACATTAGGTAGGTACGTTAATATCTGAATAAACACATCTGAATAAACGGCGCTACAAAGACAGTACGCTCCTTCCACATTGCTTCCCACCTGGTACGTTAAGATTCTCGACGTGTTGACGCGTTGACGCGTTGACCGCCTTCAATAACTTTTTATCGCCGCCTACATTCGGCAATATTGCTTTGGAATTTCTTCACACACTGAAATTCATCCTTAAGGCGTTTATCTTCCACCGGCATCAGTTTTCCCCTTTGTCTCTTTCACACTTCCCTAGTCAATTCTATCCTGAACAGAAAATGGGTTCTCAAAACAAAACCGTGTCCCAAAGCCCCCTCCAACGCCTACCCATTGAGCTGAAGAGATATGTCATGATAAAGCTTGATATTACCTCTCTTTACGCACTTGTCACTACTTGCAAAGTCTTCTACAATATCCACAAGAGCGACAGAGGCTTCATTCTTCGCGCAATCACTACAAATGCTCTAGGTGACGCCCTCCCATCGGCTCTGGCCTTACACGTAGCAAGGCGTACCGACTGGGAAACAGAATCGCCCGCATATTCTCGTGATGAGCTTATGGATCAGATCCACAAGTTTGGCAGCACATATCTCGATCGGAATAATAAGACATTGATTTTCCCGGAAGACTTCTCTTTCTCCTTGGCTTGGGAGCTCGTTTCTTTCCACTCCATCGTCGAGAATTTTGCTCTGAAATTAATGGAGGAAACATTGTCAGACATGTACTTCCACAATTTTCGGGGTCACCCAATTCCAAAACCTACAAGCACAGAAATTGCCAGAGTACAGCTTACATTCTATTGTATGGAGATATCTCGAGAACTTCTCCCTTTCCACGTTAGCGGGCCGGACAGTCATCTGGATAATGAACGACCATGGGAAATGCTCTGGCACTATTTCGCACCATGGGAGAATCGAATCGCTGAAGTGATTACCTATTTCCTAGATAAATGTCTTGATAATGCTATCAGTCGAGGTAAGTCCAAGCTGGCTACATTATACTCCTATATTACAGACTAAGGAAATATATAGGATCTATCAACATGGGAGACTCAGCTTACTACGAGTGGTATACTGCTTTGGGATTGCGTGGCTTTGATAAATTAGCCGACGACGAGTTTGTATCTCGCAATGCCGCCACTATCGAAACCAACCGATACCCATTCCGTTGCATTTGTTATTTCGCACTTGGTGTATCTGGTTTTACATGGTTGCGACCTGTTGGAGAAACCCTCATGGTCCGATCTTTCAACATAGACCACCTCTTAGCAAGATTTCCCCAGGAAGAAAACGGGGCATGCGATAACTGGTACTTCACGATCATCTCAGAGCAGCACAATCCTCAATATACTGACTCACAGCCCCTTCCTTCGGAAACCGCTTGGTGGGACCGTGCTCGAATCAATACCGTATTTCCAGGTATTCTTCCCAGTACAGCAGAGATTCAAGACATGGCAGGAGGCAACGAATACATTGGGAATTCTTTCGAGCCGGAAGTCGACCATTGCAAAGAGATTGGCTATTAGGGAACCGGCTGGATACTATACTTCGCATTCCTTATACCTAATACGTACTTAGTACGGCCGTCAAGTCGTTGGATTACTCGTCGTTGAGGCTTGGGAGGTTTCGCGGGTCGTCGTTAACGTACCGGAACGGGGCTAACCCAATAGTTAGTAAGGGCAAAGGTGACTCGGACATGAGATGGACGGTTTATGGTATATTATGGGCGATTTATGGTCCTTGAATTCATGGCCTGGAGTGCGAAGTTGTAGTAGGTAGTGAGTCTTCTTGTTGGGTTGATCGGGCGCATATGGTTTCGAGAGTTGGAAGACACATGATATAAGCTTCATACCCTATGAATGCATAAATCAGCCAGGAATATCAAAAGCTTCGAGTACATTGAAAGTTACATGATAACTAGGTAACTAAGGGGCATTCGCATTATTAAGTACTTTCAATCACTCCTATTCTGTCTAGATTTTGACTCTCGCACAAGTCGACCTTATATACAAGCGGTACGTCAGCGTTCAACTGATCAGTAAATAAATTTCCAACTTTTCTAACGATAACAAAATTAAACACTACCCTTTTATCCAAAGACACTACTTCCTCAAGCTGATCCGACACGGATAACCATCAGCAGGATGCGCCCCTCCGGATTGCGTCTGATAAGCGCGCTCGTTGTTAACACTCTTAACCTTGCTCGTAGGGTGCAAGCGATCCCATTCATCATACGCATGCCTAATGCCAAACTCACGCACAGTAAGCGCCAGCGTGATTTTCACATCGAGCATAGCTAGAGTCTGACCCAAGCAATTTCGCGGCCCATGCTCAAAGGGTCGCCAACCCCCCTTAACGGGGTACAGTGGGTCCCCCGGCTCCACGAGCCAGCGCTCGGGTATGAATTTCATTGCCGAAGGCCAGTACTTCGGGTTGCGCTGTACGGCTGAATGTAGAATCCACATATTTGTTCCCTCGGTCGGATACCTGTTGCCCCTGTCGTCCTGGAGATACACGCCAGGTTGGCCGCCACGCATCGCGGACGCAGGAGGGAAGAGACGTAGAGATTCTTTAATGACTGCCGTGGTGTAGGGGAGTTGGTTGAGCAGATGGGGCCGTTCGCGCATTGTGTTAGCCGTTTCGGTAATGTCCGTACCAAACACGGCATCATGCTCGGCGCGGAGCTTAGCCATGGCTTCGGGGTGGGATTGTAAGAGGTAGAAACAATAACAGATTGTGGATGATGTAGAATCATGGCCAGCAAAGAGGAACAGGCGTATTTGCACTGTGGCCCAGTCCCTGAAAGCTGAGTCAAGTTTCTTGGGGCGCGGCTTGTCCTTTTGCTGGGCCATGTAACCTGCTAAGGCAAGATGGATGATAGAGCGCGACGAGGCGGCTGTCTCATCCTCGGCCCATTCGGTATAGCGCTTATCAAGTTCCTGGGCTATGTAGTTGTTCATCTGGTAGCTATTGTACCATTGCACAAAGGGGCGAGCTGGGTTCCATCTAATTAGAAGATTCCACTCGTTGTCAAGGACATGCCAACGAATTTGCCGGCGCAATGCCGATGCTAGGGGGTTGAACTGCTGTTGGGAGTGAAGTCGCGAGTCCAAGGTTACGGCACCAATGACATCCATCATGTACCAGCAAGTCACATCGTCTAGAGAGAACATTTTACCTTTTCGAGCATGTTCTCTCAAAACATCGATGTAGACTTCAGCCTCGTCTACAACGTGAGAAGTCTGTTGTAAAATGTAGCTGGCACTAAAGCCTGAGTTGAAGAGTGAACGAGAACGCTTCCATTCGGGCCCATTCATAGTGAACAAGTTCGCGCCACCAGCTAATGGATTAAAAAAGGCATGTAGAATGGGCGGCTTAGGCAAGTCGTATTCCTGGCAAGCTTGCACAGCAAGCACAGGCGAGCAAATAACCATCATAGGGTCAGCAAACGGCCACATGTCCAGATAGATGATGGAATCGGCATCATTTTTCTCATTTGCACAGCACAAAGCCTCAAAGGCATCAGGCTGCTGTGTATCTTCAGGCAGCGTTTTCAAAACTGATGGAACGGCAAGGAGATGTCCCAGGATGGAATTCCATGGTGGCATCGGCTACGCGACGATCGCATTAGAATTAGCAAAAGCAAGAAGAATCAGGCAGCCACGGGATGATATCATACCATTCCTTGCTGGCGGAGACGGTAGAAGGTAAGTCTGGCTTGGTAGCCTTTGACCAGTAAATAGAAGAGCGCACTGGCACAGGCAACTAGCCCAGCCGTGGTTACACGTCCCGCACCGAACAGTTCGTCGCCGATCATAGTAAAGCCGAGGTTATAAATAGCGGTAAAAGGAAAGAGTAACAAAAGCCAATGTTTAACACATGAAGTGAAAGAATCCTTATTAGTGATGTCGCGGGCGGGATTGTCTACATGCAAGGGATACCAATATCGCTAGGATGTAAGGTAATTGAGCGTGGGGTGAACGTAGTAGAGAATGGCAGTAATGGCGAATACTATAAAGGAACCAACGGCGGCATTGGTTATTCGGTTAGAAAGCGCGAAATTATCATTACTCTCGGATTACTTTTAATGTTCTTAGAGTTGCAGACGTAGTAGCGAGTAGTGATGAGGCGTCCTAGAGCCCTACTAGGGCTCTATATATTGACCAGATAGTAACTATTCAAGTAGTGAATAGGAGTTCGCCGGGCACTTACAGTACTACCATAGATAGATTACGGGCTTACATTAATCGGGCTCGAAAGAAATATAATAACAGAGTTATCTATTTATCAAGGAGGTTGCCTACATAACGACACTCCTCTTTAAAACTTGGTTATCTTAATGCTAAATGAGTGGTCATAGGACTGTTGCTGGGTTAATTAGGAGGTATTTTAGCAAGAATATAAGGTATATAATTCAGGCGTCCTCTTCACTTATAAATAGCCTTGGTTCGTAAATCAAGCTAGGTAATATACCCCTTTTCATGTAATTTCATTATTTGAGATATCTCCTATTTACAGTAGGCCGACAGTCCTATGCCGATATAAGGCGCCTCCATCCTTGCGCGAAAGGGCGAAGGCGATCTGGGGGCTAGATGTAACGAATATCTTCACCGCTAGAATGCTAGAAACTTAGGGGTACAATAACATCAATGCTGAAGAGGAAGTCCAGGCAATCGAGAAACATTGGAGATCAAGAAAAAGATATGAAGAAACTCTGGACTCCCGACAAAGTTGAAATCCTCGAACAGCCTAGAAACTGTAGCACGATGCGTTTTGCTTGTCATGGCAGAATAGATTCAACTGCTCTACGAAAGAGTTGTCTCATTGTAGGGAATAACGGGAAAGACAAGTTTACTATTGCCGATTTCAATAAGGTTGAATGGTTGACGGCGTATAGTACATTGCTTACATGGAAATAAGCTTCTTAACGTATGGAAATATAGGCTCTAGTGTAAAATAAGGCCGACATCGGCTCATTCGCCTAAGATCTATAAACCCGAAGATGTCACTAACTACAAAGGTAATTCTGTGAAACGGCAAGACGGGAGCTCGGACGTTGGTGGATCACCTCCGCACCGGCAATTATCGGCTTCCGTGTGGAAGTGACTCTATCGGGCAGCTCAAAGGTTGCCCTTTTTTAATCTAGTTTAATATACAACCTTGGATAACATATCTGATTCTCCAATGCCCTAAGATATAGTAATCGTCACCATTTACAGGTAGAATCGCTTTTTATAAACCTGATCCCACCCTTTCATCAAAACTCGATTGAAAATCTGACAGCCCTTCCATTGATAGATCCTATCTACGCTGTACCGGAGAGCCGAGTCGTCACCGCTATTCATTATGGGCGCATATTTCGAAGAAATCCCAAGACAAAGCCTCATCGATTGGATGTTGGCACAGAAGGTTTTCTGGATAGCTACAGCACCACTATCGGGAAAAGGACATGTTAATCTTTCACCAAAAGGGGGCCAGTATTTTGGTGTCCCCGACACTAAAACTTTTTGGTTTTTGGATTTGACAGGAAGTGGAAACGAGGTCTGCTATGGCTTCTTCAATCAAGAGATCATGCAATTAACTAACCTTAAACAAGACCATATCACATCTTCTGGAGCCGGGTAACGGCCGTGTAACTATACTATTCAATGCCTTCGAAGGGCCGCCCCGTATCGTGAGGCTTTGGGGAAAAGGCCGCGTACTTGAAAATGGAACACCAGAGTTTGACAGCATTGTGCAAAGGGAGAACATCGAGGTCCTCCCAGGCACGCGGTCAGTCATTGTGGTAGACATCCACCAAGTCGGCACCTCATGCGGTTACTCGGTGCCAATATTCGACTTCAAGGAATTCCGGACTACCCTCAACGACTTCTTCAAGCGCAAGGAAGACAAGTTCCTCGAAGGCAACGAGAAAGAGAGTATGGACCACTACTGGGCCCTCAAAAACGCTTGGAGTATGGACGGACTCCCAGGTATGCCGCGGGGTCTGAAAGCCGCGCGTTCCTACGCTATTGAACCTGTCAAAAAGATGGTTGGACCCCTAGCTCCTAAGAACGGCGTAAACCTAGGTGCGCGCAGCGGATTCCTACTTGAACATTTTATCATCATAGTACTGGCTCTCTTACTCGCTATTGCGTTGGCTACACATCCTGCTTTCCAGCATCATGCCCAGACACGGATACGGGACGTGATACTACAGGTCAAGGCCGTGCCAGGCGCGCTTCCGAGTTCTGTTAGATTTATGGAGTAATGATCGACGCGGGAACGAGTCCATATTGCACCACCATTTTCTTAAGGGTGCAGAGCCACTTTATAAGAGTCTATTTTGGAAGTATTGGGTATGCATTCGTTTAGTTACTCTTTTATACTGGGCACTTAAATCGACCTGGATAGTGGATACGTTCCTTTTTAGTCAACGTCGTAGATAACTTCGGTATCAACGTGTCTCTCTCTTGACTATGATCATTACTAAGACCGTCATGATAAATTCTTAATGGAATTTGGAAGATGCAATTCGCCTTCATAATTAAATTATCCCACCATATAATCCGTCTGCCACAAGCAAAATGCTAACCAGTCGCCCACCCCCTGAGCGCCGTGTACTTGTTCGGAGTACAAGGGCCGTCATCGTTCAGTACCTTATGCTCCGGAATCGCGCCGTCCTTCGTGGGGACCTGAAGAAAGATAGTCTCTGAGACACCCGGGAAATAGTTGCCATGGCCCTCACGGCTGACCTCCGGTGTATCCGTGGCAAATAGCAGGCCCATCTCTCCCGGTGTTGTCGCGACGGTGACAGAGCTATTGTCCGGTAGTGTTATAACCGCTAGTCCATTAAGGACAACAATCCATCTGCCTTATGTGAGAACTTTACTCATCAAGCCTTACATCTAGGGCTAGGTAATATTTCTAAATACATAAGTATAAAACACTTACTGGTTTCTAGGTGTATTATGGACTCCGCTGTCAAAACCCGCCGGGATCACGTTATACGTAATGTTGCTAACATCTCCTAGAAACGTAGTCTGTGATCCGGCAATGCCCGTTTGGCTGGATGAGACAAATGGCGCGTCAAGCTCCCAGCATTCAAAACGGGAATTGCCATCCTTGGCGCCAATAGCCGTTACGTTGAGGCTAGTTGCTAGCACTACGTCGAAAGCAGCGAAGAAGGATAGGTAAAGCGAGGAAAGACTCATCGCCATCTTGTCGGTAAGGTATTGAAGTGAAATCTAAGTCGTCTCGGGGGATCACCGATGTAATCTTTCGAGGAAATCTGTCAAAGGATGTGCCCGACGATCGAAGGACATTTTATCCTAGGTATCAATCGCCCGACAAGGGGGTCCAAAATCAGTCCTCCGCTTTGCTGATGGATCCAAAGGCCGAGGATGAGTTTTATGGCCCTATACCGAATTGTCGAATTTACGATAACCTATTTGACCCATTAAGCACAAGGCATGTATCATGTATCATAGGATACGACGTTATCTAACTCATATAAATTTAGTAGAGACTTGCTAGACTTGCTAGAAGGGTATTTTGTACTTGGCCGTCTTGGCTTAGTTAGGTGGGGTTATTTTGGATTATTTTGGATCCATGTCTGGCGGTGAATTTTCTACTGCAACCCTTATACTACCTAAAGGCTAACTACCTCTTACATAGTATACTACGTTTAGTACTCCCGAGGGATACGTGTCTCGGCTTAGCAAAGGCTTGGAGAATCATTTAGACGGTCTCTTTCTTGTAGGATCGGCATAGAGACATTCACAGCGTTAGGGGCCACTTACGTCTGTAGTTTTACATACATAACAACGGAAAATTGAAATCAACCGTTGAATAGGTTACCACGGTTTTCGAAGTCTCGCCAATACCCGGTAATCCGGAAAGCCCCTGTCGAGCCCCGTATGACGTATTAAATATATGCTGTTGGTCCCCTTCACCGCCAATATCAGAATCTGCCAATACATACCTACGCAACTCGACGTTCATCAAACGAATCAGGAGCTAGTAGGTTTAAGCCGTGCTTCTCGTTAAACCAACGACATTTTAGTCGCTTCTTCATTACCTTAGTATCTAGGTTAGTGGCCTCCTTGTGGCGGTCTTTGATAAAGTGCCTCTTCTAGTGCACCTTGTGCATGACGAGCTACTTGCTATCCGCTATGGGTATATATTCAACTAGTACCGATAACCTCACACGTCGCTCGCTTTTCGCGTCGTGTTGGTTTTGGAGCTATGAACCTGAGTGAATCGGTACCTATCATCGTGGGATTATATGTGTCGAGTTGAGTGAACACGCGACACTTTGCTCTAATCCGCCCAATACTATTCCCGTAAGTGCACTGACTCTTAGCCGTTTCCCGACCATTCTATCTAGTAAATAGGCAATTTCAATACCCCTTAGATATTCCGCCTTAGTGGATGTTGTGGGACCAAGTAATACTAAGGCCGCATCCTTTTCGTCGGTGTCTTGATACTCCTGAGATGTCTTTTTCTTGGGAGTCCTATGTCCCGAGTGGTGAGTGTGAACAAGGTCCCCGGGGTCGGCCTTTCGCGCAATACTTTCGAGCGCTCCGGTGACGTTATCGTATGCAAGCCATACCGCTGATCTTTACGAAGGTAAAAATTTACACCTATTAGTATCCGTACTGCCCACCTTATTGGACTAGGCATATTAATACTCGTCAAGCCGCAATATTTAAACGAAGTAAAAGAAGTACGCCAATCACACTCATAATGGGGGGTATGATATTTAGTAGGTAAGGGGCATACATCTACCAAGGCATCCGGGGCCGAGACAGGTCCCTTAAGCCTTTCGGTTTACACAGGAACCTGTGATCCTTTTTTCAGCTATACTGCTACAATAGTCTCTGGGATGTAACACTACTTGCGTTATCTTCTGCAACCCACGGACGCTCCCTCATAGACGCATGTCGGGTCTACATGATGAAGTTGGTATCATTGTTCTGGCAGCACGCATTGTACCCCTCGCCTGTTATAGACAGCTCGCTACACTACTATTACATACATACTTCGAGCAGTAATGTTACTATAAAACGAAGGGAGGCCAGGCCATAAGAGGATGTTATGTCCTTTGGACAGCCTTGTTCTTCTGACATCTATTTAAAGGAGTGACATAGACCAAGATGTCACATATCATAGAAAATGGCGCGTCCTGACGCAAATCATAACTTATTATGAGTCTTAGCGCTCCTCAAGACAGTAAGTAGCACGAAACCCGAATATTAGCCCCCGTGACATTGATCTGGGATTACTTAGTTGAAGCCCAAAGCTCACAGAGAGTATCATGGATATTCAAGCGCTGGATTGATGCCATCCGCCCTCTTGTTATGCTCTAGCCACTAGACCGTTGGTGGAATCCTTTATCAGTATTGATACATGGGTAATTATCACTCACTCCTGGAGAGAAACGTGAGGGTTCTTCAATTGCCGGTAGCTTCCGATAGGAATGTCTCCAGTCTCTGGAACTGGGTCACCGGAACAGGCAACATTTACCGCAGAGAAACGAGGTTTCTTTATGAACCGGATCTCTGTGCGGTTGGCTGTCACGATAACTATGGAATGGTATGGTTAGAATCACTTGTTGAAACTATCGCCATAAAGTTGTTACGTTGCTTTAAGAAGGTATGAATACCAGCCCCCCGGGTTTTCTTACACGCTGACAAGTATTAGACATCTAGACGGGGCCAGATATTCGTCTTCTCAGAAAATATGCTTCGAGTCTTAACGAGTTCTCTGATTACAGCACTTGTCCTCGCGCTACTACTTATTCCCGTCATTGTCATTCCAGCTGTGGACAGCACAAGTTCCCAGATGTTTTGCGTCTTGGTATCTACAGTATTGTTTACAATCACATTGTCTGGTCCCATGAATGCGAAGCCAGCTGAAGTTTTCAGCGCAGGTGCTACGTAAGTTAGAATGACGCCCCTGAGTGAAACCACGACTAATGCTCACTACCTACCTAGGTATGCTGCTTTGTTGGTTGTCTTTCTGGTTACTACTAGAAACGAGGGATGAGAAACTCTTCGCCTGTTAACGAATTGGTATAGCAATTTGAATTCAGGGGCTTAAAAATTCAAAAATAAGGAAATTTTAATCATGTCATTTTATACAAGGTTTTGTTATTAGTTAGTAAACACTTGACTTACCTTTTTATCCATGCCTAAGAAAAGCTTGCAATGGTTCGCAATTCGAGAATATTCGTAGTTGCATGGTTAGAAGTATCACGGGGATTACTTTAAATATGGAAGCCGAAATCATGGCAGAGGTGTTCGCGCACCGTTCTGGAGGTATTGGAAAGGGGATGCTATCGTTATTTTCCTATCATTTGAATACTAGCGCTTTTACAGCATATATCAGAAGGGGGATAATACAGATACATAAGAACCAGGCGAGCTTGTGTTAAAGTTCCAAATCCCACACCTACAGCCAAATTTCAATATTGTACTCGCAGACAAGAGGTATTCTTTAGAATATTTTACGAATGTTTATACACATCAGCCCCTATGCTGGTCCGTCATATCAAGCTACCTTTTAGTCCTCTGCATTCTTTTAGTCCTCTGTATTCTTTTAGAGATCACCTGTTTCATCCGGGATACGTCCGGTTCAGAACCACTCGAACTAGTAGTCCCTTGGGCAGTAATCAATTGAGACCTTTGTGAGCCAAGATCCGACAGGATTGTAGCCCTTGAACCTGTGGCTGTTGTTGTTTCTGAGTTGGCTGTGTCACAAAGGTGTCCGACGCATTGTTTCTTTGTTCGTCCCGGCGCACGCTTGGTTGCTCCGCCGCTTGTTTTCTCATCTGGGCCCTTCTATTCTGTTCCGACTCCAGAGCGCTTCGTTCTTCTATGAGATGTGTCAATATGTCCTTTAGTTCCTAAGTATAATTTCGGATTACCATAGCGATGACGAAACTAGAAATACCGGTGAAGATAATATGAGGTATACTATTTTCTTATTGGATATCATAGTATCATGGCTATGGCGTGGCTATGTTAACCGCATAGTAATCCTCATCCATTCAACTAGAGAACTAACAAGTTGAGCACCTATCTACCCCCTAAGTTACATGCATGGCCCCTTTATATTTAAACCAATCAAAAGCTTCGATGCTTCAAAGTTATTTGCTTCGTAGCTATTTGTCAATTTAATAGGAGATATTGTGACATATGCCTAATACTTCCCAGGACAGTATTAGCCTTGTGATAGAGTAGGTAGATACACAATTTGGTGATTGGCGCCAGCGCATCACATCGTGTGCTTAGATAGTATACATAAATACTGAGTCCCAAACATGGGGCTATTTAATTATATTTTTCTAGAGCATTGATATTCTACGTATTTCCAAGTTCTAAGAATTATAACTTGCACAGTCGCTAGGAGTTGTTCGAATTGCTCGATATGGATATGATCGGATACGCAGCAATTGCGAGTCGCATGTCAAATTCATCTGACCTTACCTTACTTCGTAGTTTCTCATCTCTTAACTATCAGAATATTCTATACCTCCAGGCCGAATTGACGCATATAGAACAGCTATGGCGAGAGAAGGAGGTGGAAATCCAAAATAGCATAAATGAAGACATGAGAGAGAGGTCTCCTCATGACTGGGCAGAACTTTAGAAAGACGCAGAGGTCTGGGCCTAATTTTTACAGCTGAGAAACAAATTGAAGGAATATAGTGCGTTCTACCCCCCCTAATGTCGTTCCGCTACCTAATAGAATAGCAGACGAGGCCTTGATCCAACAGCACATAGTTGCACATTTTGAGAAGCCGTCCAAGCGGAGTTTGAAAGTATTAAATCACATTTTGGACGATAATTCAAAACGTGTCTTTCTAATTGGAAAGGAATATACAA
This sequence comes from Daldinia loculata, assembly GCF_022478755.1. Taxonomy (NCBI): domain Eukaryota; kingdom Fungi; phylum Ascomycota; class Sordariomycetes; order Xylariales; family Hypoxylaceae; genus Daldinia; species Daldinia loculata. The sequence goes on from NW_026054890.1 coordinate 132,787, forward strand.
CATGGTCTGACGCAGAAATCTCAAATTAAGGAACTGGGTTTTATCAGGGGAGTCAAATAACTTCAAGTATCTTATACATATTACGGTAGTGCTTCTACTCGGATACCCCTTATATCTGCCTAGTTTTTACACCAAGTCCTCCAGTACGGTACATGCTGTCCCGGCTCCCATAGCAGCGTATTTTCCAACCGAGCCGCAAATGTCGTATTGGGCATTTTAAACTCGATCGAGTTCTGTAGCCCGGGACTTGAAACCGTACCGTTCTCCCAGGTAGCGAAAGCGGACGCGTTTACATTCACACGACCGCCATGCGGGTACTTCCATCTAAACACGTCGTCGAGCCCGCACACGGCATAGTACACAGCCGTAACGTCCCAGACCGGGTGCTTCTGGTTGTACCCGATGTTGGTACGCAGAGCGTATCCGAGCGGATTCTGGGTGGGGTCTAGCTCAGTGGTAATGCGGCGGCCGAGGATGGTGTTTTCGCCAACTCCATCCCAGGCAAATGTCAGTTTGCCCGGCCACCAGTTTAATACTTTTTGAGCGAGAGTTTCGTTATGCGTGTTCGTGTTATAGGAATATCCCACGTCGTTGGCTTGCACGACGAGTTCGCGCACTTTAGAAGCGAGTAGTTCAGCCCCTGTATATGGGGATATTTGGTCGGGGCCAGAGTTAAGGAGATTGAACACGTTGTCGAAGAAGCCGATTACGGCAAGAGTAATTGAATCGTCCGCTGATGTAGAGAGGAGATAGCGGTACGATGAAACTATTCGAGTGAAGCTGTATATTAGACGTAGTCCCCTTACACATCGTAACTCTAGGTGGATGAAATCACTGCCGCACCTGGATCAGGGGTATTGGTTCCATCTCGCACATCTTCAGTGAAGTTATAGGTCAGCCCCGTAACGTAGGCTCCAAACTCTGGGTACTCTGGTAATCGTGTCTGTGATAGAATATATTAACCACAATCTGACTTATTCCATTTCAGCGATTCATGACATACCAAATTGTCAACAGGCTTTTGGATCGCTATTGGGATCTGTGGATACCCGAAGTAAGTGTTAATCGCATCGATAGCTGGAGGAACATATCGACTATTGACGCCTACATATCCGTTGTTACTGTTAATGAACATACGCTACGTAGCACAAGGTCGAGAATTTGGAGGATATATACTTGACATGACTCCAATTAGTTCAACCTGTCCCCAGTTCTGAAGTATACCACTTAAGCCAATTGCCAAGGGGTCGTCATCAAATGACAAGAGGTCCGTGTCGATGATGAGTCTTTTCTTGTTGGACAAGGCAGCGACTATAAAGACATGTAGTACCAAAAAGCTTAAGAGCTTCATTTTGAAGACTTAGATATTCGGACTGCTAGAGAAGACTTGAAGATATATCTAAGTCGGTCAGTAAGAGGTCAATGGAATATCGAGTCGTATCGCCTATAACGCGTGTGCTGACTAAATGAGGGGCGTTTGTTTCTTCTGGGGATCAGATCCTTTGGATTCTAGTTCCGTTATCATGGCGGATCCAACCATACAATCAAGAGCAAATCCTAGACCTCGCTCATGCATGCTTATAAACAGCCTAGCTTCTACGACACCCTAGCTGGTCCGTTATGGCATCCTTGCAGGCATACAGCACGTGCTGAAAAAGAAGTCCACATTCGAGTTGTCCCTATAATTCGACGACGAAGACAACCCGACGTGATGAACCTTGTTCGTAAACCTAGCTACTCTAGCAAAGGGAAAGGTTACCCCTAAACTGGCTGCACTAAGACAAGCTTCCAACCCTTGGATATTATCATGGCTACCCAAAATATGCCTTTGATGTTCTGATGGAGGCGGTCTGCTGACTTAATGGCTGTGTGCTCTTTGTCGCCCTGAGAAAAGGGGAAGTAGGAAACTCGGGACTCAGATGATCGTTCGAATTACTTTAGGTACCTAATGGATAAAAACTTCTCGACCTTGAAAACCTCGCATAAATATATTACATTTGAATTCCATAGTTACAAGTCGCCGTCACATCACGATCAATACTGCTGTTGCGGAATAAAATCGTTTCGTTGTCCATGCGCTATGCAAACGTAAGCTACCTTTTATGGATCGCGAGGCGATGTAGCACATCACCAACCAAGTCCTATGACTAGACCCGACCTGCTAATACATAGCGGACGCCTAGCTACGAAGACGCATAGAAGCAGCCTTTCAATGGCCCCTATTTTCGAATCGGGCCATCTCGATCCGGCGTACTTAATAATTTTCCGTATCCTGCCACAAATGAACCACATCCTAGAGGCCGAGTGCGCATAATCATCGATGCTAGATAGAAAATGGATGAAAGCCCCGTAGTCTGGTGGCCTTAACGTAGTCACTTGCCGCTCCCCTAACGCCGGTCCCAAATTGATGCCTTGTTACAAAAAGACTGGTATCTGAAGATACGAAAGCTGGACGAGCTTATTATAGAATGAGGACAAAGGGAAAGAACTCGTGAATGTGTAAAGGATGGATGTCAATATGTACCTAGGTAGGTGGTCAGTTATGTTGATACCGGGCAGAAAACATTAATTTGACTGTGCAATAGCTAAGTTGATCATCGCTCGAGTCTTGGTTGCGGTTGCCACCCGTTTATATAAGCCATTAAGCCCATACCGATAAGGACAACTCCCATCATGGATGCATAAGGTATGCTGTTTGCCAATGCCTGATCGCGTGGTAAAAGCCCGGACGTCGTAGAATGTGGCGTAATGGTATTGGCCCTTGAGAGCGTGGGTTGGTCAATGGTTTCGCTAGAATCTGACTGGCCCTGGCTTGAGCCTGGAGGTAACGTTCCAGCCACAGTGGACAAGTCCTCAGATGTCACACTTGCATCGTTAGATTTCTCGATAGCACGGGAATCCGATAGAGCTTTCTCTCGTGCAGCAGCTTCTTTAGCTTCAGCATCTCTTCGAATCTGCAAAGCCATTTCTGCTAGACTCTTGCGGTCTGCATCTCTTTCAGCTTCAGCTGTCTCCGCCCGCTGCTTGAAAGCATCGAGCTGCTGTCGTAGATCCCTGATTTCTAACACCATTGACTCAATCTGAGTATGTAACTGCGTGGCGGAAGCTTCGATGGCTTCAGCTTGCAGAGCTGTTTTGTTAGTGTCGCTGAGAATATTATCGGTAGCAGACGATACTTCATCTATAGGTGGTTCGAAGGCTTCTTCCAATGCGGTCTCCTGAGCTTCTGACTTCACAGGAACACCATTTGTCTGTATATTAGAGTTCTCTTCTAATCTTCTGGCCAACTCCTCGGCAAGCTCTCGAGCTCGTCGCTCTTTCTGCAAGGTCTCCTCAAGGTCTCGCATACGTGAACTCTGATTTTCTATTTCCCGCTTCGCGTTACTCAAGGCTTCTGTCAAGTGTAGGATCTGGCTCATCCCGTCCTGTCGGATCGGTGACATGTTCTGGCTGGGCTGTTTAGGCCGCTCGGTGATACCTCGCTTTAGAGATGGAACATCTGGTTTCTCGGGCAAAGGTTGTTGTGGTGGTGGCGCTGGAGGATCGGAGAATCGTGTTTTATTATCGGATCTGAATGATATCCCATTCCCATTGATTATTTGTGACCGTGGCTGCTCAGCTACTTCGGGTTTCTCGATATCCTTAATATCATCTTTCGTCAGAAGTCCTTGGACAAACTGATTTGTTCGACCTAGATCTTGCGATTGAAGACGCTGATTCCGCATCTCATGCTAGGAATAGTTAGATGCTGATCTAGTATGAGAAATGGGTCTTGCTTACCTGAAGCCGCTTTACAATCTGCTCGGTGCTAATAGGCGAAAAGAACAGACCTCGTTGATGAGCCATGACGTTTCCTTGGGACCCCATCATACTACCGCCCGCAACAATCCGTCCGTTACTCGCCATAGAAGCTTGGCTTCCCGTTCTAGGCCGAGCAGGCAAACCACCTTGCGGACCCATCATCATCATCGAGCCATTCGCAGGATCGAGATCGCCGAAATTCATATCGAGAAGATTACTCGAAGGGCTCAAGAAACCTGCATGTTCAACCTTCGCCGCCACTTTATGATGCACAATGGTCTTCTGATCCTCACTAACGATATCAATACCTAGTTCTAAATGATCGTTGGTTTGCAATTCATGTGGCTCGGACTCGCGATTCTCTTGTGACAATCGTGTACCATTGACAAAAGTACCGTTCGAAGACTTAACATCGCGAATCCAGATCTTTCCCTGGCGGTCCGCCCAGATCTCTGCGTGTTGGCGAGAAAGGACTTTCGAGTCGAAGAAACCATTAACTGGTGTGGGAACTGTCTTTGCGTTCGTCTGACGACCAATCCTAAGGGTCTCAGGAGAAAACGGGACAGATATCGTTTTGCGCTCGAATGTTCCGTTGAGAGACAAGAGATATAATACAGGCTGGTTCCCGCCGGTTAAGGAATCAGCCATAGGACGGGACATTCCTTGCTGCGCTCCAATCATGCCTTGGGAAGGTAATACTGGTGAAGGTGAATGCATCGGCGCAGATCCATTTATGCCACCAACCAACTGCGGGCGTCCTGCAGACATTCTTACAAAATCAGACTGGGCATCTGGTTTCGGAGTCGGCCACGGGGCTTTCGGCTGGGGTCGCTTTCGTGTTCCGGTACCATTATTCCACGCGCCCATGTCACCCGAAGTTGGTACAGAGTTGCCATTCGTTTGGGAGCCGGTGGTAGCGATAGTTGAGGTAGATGATACGGATGAAGTCGAAGAAATGGAAGAGGAAGAGTTGTTTCGCTGCAAGTTCTTTCGAGGCAGAAGCATCCGGTTCAGCTCATCAGGATTCATGGAATTGATCTGACCGGCGTGTCCGCCGTTAATACTCCATGCCGGCCGATTGTGTTGAGCGAAAGTTGGCGGGCTTGCGACAGCCGTCATGAGGAAGAGCAGCGAGATGGGATGCGAGATGGAAAGGGAGCGGGTGGATGAGAAGGCAGACCAAGAAGCCGAGTCGGGGGGTTAAGCGGGCCCCTTCTGTTGATCATGCACGCGACCGGAACTAGCAAAGTACGCCGAAATATGTGTATATGTGTATCGTATTGATAGAAAGAAGCGATCGAGAAGTAGAGAGGGTATTTGCAGGCGAGGTGTTTGCTGATGTTATTTCTCTAAACAGTGATAAAAAAAATGGTTAGTTAAAGGGGCGTTCCATAAGCCAAGACGAGGGTAACAAGCAACTGATTGAGGTTGATTACGGGAACACCGGGGTGACAGGGAAGACAGGGAAGACATCAAATATGATTTGTGCGCGGTTAGAGAAAAAAGAAGTTTGGGACATTTTGGACACATACCATGCGATTTTGATAAGGGGTATCTACCTAGGTAGGCGACGATATGTGATTGGAAATATGTCGAATTATTAAGGTACACAACTCTTTGAGCGATGTAAGAGGAGCAACACTTTTGAGGATGTGTGTCGTTCAAAGATTTGGAGTTGCTCAGGTTCCTTGTCGAGGTCGGGTCTCTCTTTTTTTGCTGGCTAATCCCGTTACCTCGATGTTCTGTATTCTGTATTCTGTATTCTGTATTCTGTATTTCGGAGGTACCTACCACCTACCCTACTTGCCTTAGGTACCACCTACCTAACTTTTTAGTACAGAGTTACTTTAATAAGCGCTTTACATGCCTTAGCAGCATTTTTAATGTGGCAACAACATGGGTTTGATACAACAAATAGCAAGCCTGAGGAGAGCCGCAAGTTCCATTTTACTTTTCTCTTTCCTATTTGTCCTTGCCATTGGAAAGTTTGATATCTCAACAGTTACCTCTAGGTAGTTTAGGTTAGGTAGGTACCTAGGTAGGTATATACTTGAGTAGCACAGCTTTGTCTTAAAAGAATATACGTATAGTATGCATAAATATATCAAAATCACATATTGCTAATATTGGCAATTTACTATATATGAATATTAACTACCAACTAAGGATTCCTTTGTACACATTTGCTATTCTACCTAGGTACCTAGCTAGGGATGGAACGAAGCAGGTGCTATGCTCCTATCACGTGATATATCTTCAAGAAGGGTAAAGCGCCAAACCATTTTCTATGTAATCGATGATCCATGTGTCATTACCCAAGGTACGTATTTGTTTCTTTATCGATAAACTCGACCTGTGGACCTAATCACTCAGCCGCGCCAAGAATCTGAAGATCCTGGCTTTGCAACGGCTGATTCGCGAAATCATTTCCAAGAGCCTCGGAAGAAAGAAGCATCCCACCAGCCAGCAAAACCAACTTAAACTTCCCTTTCTAAACTATTATACCGCCATAAAGATTCAGTCAGATACCTAAGATTTGAATTAGCTCAAGATGCCGCCTGTTCCAACAACCCGCGGCCCTCAAGGCCCCTCCACCGTTGACAAGCGTTCGTAGTCCCTAAGACTTTAGATGCTCAAGACTACCTAAAGCACCACTAACATTGTTTTATTTAATAGTTAAGATGGGAGCTATGATGGGCGGTAGTATGTAACTACCTATACCAAGTTCTTCAACCAATTTCTGTTTACTAAAACTAAAAATCATTATAGCTGTTGGCGTTATTATCGGTTTCATTTTCGGTACGCTCTATCTCCCCTACCCCGCCGAGCCTATGACTCGGTGGAATCTATGCCCCTGACATGTGGCGCATAGGAACTGTGAACATATTTAGATACGGCGCCGGACAGCACGGTATCATGCGAACTTTAGGTCAATATATGTTAGGATCTGGCGCTACATTTGGGTATGTAGAGTTTGAGATATTCGTTAAAGCCGTGCCCAACTCGGAACTAACAATTTTGCGCAGCTTCTTCATGTCGATTGGAAGTGTTATCAGAACTGACGCGTCGCCCATCGCCGTCGAAGCATTTGCGCGAGCACAACGACGACCTTTTATCATGTCCCCCCAATCAAGCACGTATCGACCACGAAGTCAATAGAACTTTGCCCACCTCATAGTACCGCCGCGGAGCTTGGGCTGAGGATAAGACCTTACGAAAAGTTAGCGTCCGATTCTTTGCAGCTTCGATTTTTATAGTTCTGCAGAAAAGTCGTATCAACAGCTAAGACATACCAAATTCATCGACTAAAGAATTTCTATCATCAAGGATGCTAGACTGGACGGAAACTATGGGTCGATCTGATATTGAGCTTCTACTAGCCACACCAGCTGGGAAGTTGTAATATATCGAATCTTGTATATATACTAATTATGACAGCTCTGAGACTCAGAGAAATGTCAAGCAAAGCCCTACGCCACACCTCTGATAATTAAAAGCAACAACACTACCGTCGATTCTGATTTCCAAAGTATGAACACGGCATTAGCCGAAAACATAGCCCTCCAGCCATGGCTTTACCTAGGATATCAAAAACTTGTGCGAATTCGGATAGTTACAGCTAGATTAACCTGTCGAGTGAGCAATACAGCAAACGGGCGAGTCCACGGGTTTCCGCATTTATCAAAATCATGTACTAGCTGCGTCTCGTATTATTCACGCTTTCATCGTGCTTTATCTACCTAGAGGTACCTAGGTATTTCTTGGCTTTTGTATGTTCCATGGATTATGGCATACCCCAATCGAATTTCCGGATCAGCCACACCGAAGCCATGCATGCGTGATGCGTGGGAAAATCATACCTAGCAGAATTAGATCCCCTAAGATGAGCCAAGCTAAGGAAATCTCAGGTTTTCGAAGCACAAGAGACTTGCGACTCAGGCGCCCTTGTTTCTACCTAGGCTTTTGTATGAGCAGATCGGTCCTTTTCCTAATTCTACCTGTCTACTATAACATATTCTTCATTCATGGTGTCAACTCCCCAACAAACCTCAAAATTCCCGCTACTTTGTAAATGTTTCAGTTGAAACCGGTGGGGAGGTCTGGAGGAACGCTGCTCGAACTAAGGTATTTTATTTTCGTGACGGCAGTCCACGTTTCTATCACGAAAATGAATACGAAGCTCAGGACCTGAGGAAAACAGTGGGCCTAACGCGACTGTCTCAGACATTGTTCGTCTCCTGCATACAGTTTAATGGGGCGAGGCTTGAGATATCTCGAAGCAGCTATTGGTAGATGTCAATAATTTATGAGAAGTCTTCATCAAAGCCTATCAGTGTTACAGTTGGTTTTCGTCCAACTCCCCTAATCTACCATGGCCCCTTCAACGATGGCCAACGACCAGGTAGCATCCGATTGGCTCAGAGTGCGCCGCATCAGCCCTTCAAGTATAGGTATGTATATCGTCGCTCAGCATTGACGGCCTTTTTTCTTCAGTAGGGTCTGACAGTCAACAAGCCATATTCAGATCTTGTTTGACAGGTCCGGGATGTAACCCACCAGACAACATATAGATGCTAGCCGCAATGCCGATGACGCTTACAATGCCCTTTCCAGGGTGATAAGTATTATGCAAACATTAGAAAGGGATCATGCCCATGTCTCAACGTTTTCGTACGATTACTTCCTATCCCTGCGAAGATAGGCGAAACTGTCTGGTTATCTAATATCATATACCTAATAGGTTAGCCCACTTGACCTGGAATGAGATGACTTCCTTCTTTTATAGATTGTGGTGTCTCCCACGTAGTTGCTCTGGTCAACCTTGACCTTATTTCCTTATTCCCCTGGCTTTCTTGAGGCCGTCCGATCGTTATTTGATTTTTGTAATGGGGTTCCTCAACTTTTGCTGTTGCTTAGCCGGCGAGCTTTCGTTAACCGCACAAAATGGGTAAGAGAAACCTATCTGAGTGCTTTTACTAGGTAAACAATCCGCAGTAACTAATCTATCTCGTCTAGCAATTCTCTTTGGGGCACGCTCCTAGCCCAAGCCCTACCATCATTTATCCTTGGGAGTGGAGGATTCAACGTTATCCCATGGGGCGACAGGGGGGCTGGGTCGAGCAATCCTTATACCGACGCACCGCACACTGGTATAACGCGTAGATACGAGTTCAACATTAGTCGAGGCATAATCGCGCCAGATGGGTATCAGAAGGAAGTGTTGCTTGTTAATGACCAATTTCCCGGACCGCTTGTTGAAGCCAACTGGGGTGACTATATCGAGGTGAAGGTCACCAATTCCATTGACGATGGTCCACCAGAAGGGACAGCGATTCACTGGCACGGTTTTTTGCAAACAGGAACGCCGTGGATGGACGGTGTCCCCGGTGTTTCTCAATGCCCGATTGCCCCTGGAAAAAGCTTCACTTACAAGTTCCGAGCCGAGCTATACGGTTCGTCTTGGTATCATTCCCACTACTCCGCTCAGTACGCAGGTGGTCTCTACGGTCCTGTTGTCATCTACGGTCCAAGACATGTGGGCTATGATGTCGATCTTGGTCCGGTCATGATAAACGGTATGTACAGAGAAGCCAGGGATTGGATGAACTGCTTATTGACATTGACATAGACTGGTCACATAGAAACTATTATGCGGTCGTCCAAGAGATTATGGGTCCTGGTTCGAATGGACTGACCTACTCAGACAACAACCTAATCAACGGAAAGATGAACTTTGACTGTTCTACGATAGACGCCGATGATGAGACACCTTGCACAGATAATGCCGGGCTATCCAAATTTGTCTTCCGACCGGGCAAGACTCACCGTCTTCGATTCATCAACTCTGGAGCGGAGGGTACCCAGCGCATTTCTATCGATGGACATAACATGACGGTCATAGCCAACGACTTCGTCCCAATCAAACCCTATGACACCCAGGTTATCACTCTCGGCGTCGGTCAGCGAACCGATGTGATTGTGCATGCTCATGCCGATCCAGGATCTGCATTTTGGTTGAGAGCAAACATGACGTCTTGCTCTAGCACGAAACAGCCGCTGGCGCTCGCTGCCATCTATTACCAAGGCGCCGATAATACTTCTGTTCCAACCAGTACGCCATGGGACGTCCCAGATCCGGGCACCTGCGAGAATGACGACCTAGCACTTACCGTACCTTATTACCCCGTAGCTCTACCCGAGCCGTCGTGGACCCAACATATGGACGTTAGCGCATACATTAATTCGAGTGGTAGCTTTCTCTGGGAATTTGGTGTAAGTATATTTCTATATGTTATCATTCTAGGAATAGTAGTCTTACATGATCTTCAACAGGGCGTCGCTGCGAGAGTGGATTATAACAACCCGACTCTTCTCCAGGCTCGTAAGAAAGGTGGCTTCCAATATACAGCTGAGTCTAACCTAATAAACTACGGGACAAATTCATCAATCCGCATTATAATCAATAATCCCGCACGGTCGTAAGTTACCTATAATATTCACCTATATATATCCAAACCGTTCTAACAAGAACCCCCTTAGGTCCCATCCGATACACGCGCATGGTTTGCATATGTATGTCCTTGCAGCTGGACCAGGCAACTACACCGAAAACTCGCTATCGCGCCTCAATACGAAGAACCCCATGCGCCGCGATGTTCAGATGGTCGCCGCCAATGGCCACCTCGTCGTGCAGCTGGACGCGTCCAAGAGTCCCGGAATCTGGCCTTTCCACTGTCACGTCGCCTGGCACTCATCTGCTGGCTTCTTTTCACAGATGCTGTTTAAACCAGACGAGCTAGCCACTCATAAATATGATATCCCACATGATGTTAGCCAGACGTGTCGTGATTGGGCCAAGTTCACTAGTGGCGTCGTTCCGGATCAAATCGATAGTGGGTTGAAGGCAAGAGCGGAGATAGTGAAGCAAGAAAGGAGTGCTACCTTATTGCGGTGAGCATTGTAGCGATCATGTTCTAATCTTAATCAACCTGTTGCATTCTTCAGGCCAAACTCCGAAGAAATATCCCTGCGCTTTCTTCGTTTACATATTGCATAATGGCGGCGTCGGGATCAGATAAGAGGCTCCGGTGCCCCTTCAGTGTGTTGGATTTTGGGTAATGGTTAATGCCAACATAACGAATGGTCTTTGGTGTAAATAGTTCTTCGCAGCTACATGAGCGGAGTACCTGAAAGATTATACATGTATCTAAACTTCAGCGTTAATTCTCAACATTTTTACCAGCGAGTCCGTGTCCTGTCGCAGCGCCACATGTATCCGCCGACGTTATGTGGACATGTAAACTGGGTGCCCGGTGAGAATTGTACAAATAGTTATCCTTAGGTATACGTGCCCGTAGTGTGTAGGACGACTGATGTGCCGAGGCAGAGCCAGTTTATCGCCTTACAGAAGAAAATCCTTCCTGAAACACGTATAGTACAAAACTCAGGATCGGCAAGGACTAACATAAGCCAATAAGTCCTCTTCGTATATCTTCTTGGTCGTATTTCGTGTTTAGTGCGGAAATCCAGTTCCTATAGCCCGTTGACTCTAGTGTCAAGGGGTATGATGGCTTCGATAAGGAGTTGAATACTTCTGCTTGTTGTAAAGAAGGTTAGGGTGAACTGGATTGAGGGCTACTACGCGAAGGACAGTATTAACTTCGGCTTACTATTGCGGAACTGTCACCCACTTATGATTCGTAGTATATGATAAACTAATATTGTCATGCGTGGGATTTCGAAAGCGGCTTAGGCTTTAAAGGAGATCTCAAATAAGGAAGAATATTTCTTAGACTCCCTCTTTCCGCGGATACAAATCTGAGCTACCCGTCCATGTTGGCCATATCAATTGATCTTAGAAGCTATGTGAATTACGAATTAATTGATGCTATGTAGGTTAGGTAGGTACCTAACGTAGTTAATACAAGGTATACATTCACTTATATTACAGCATATAGTACTTGAAAGCCAAATATTATTATCTTATTCATATATTATTCTCACTTACTCTATGAGGGGCAGCTGTACCCTTTTTTTTTCTTTCTTCTTTTTACTCTTTTTTTCTAGATATTTCCTAGTAGATAACCTTTACTGTATCTGGCCCACTACATAACGAGCATATGGATTACTTATTTGCTGCCGCGTCCCACTTGGTGAAGCCTTCCTCAAGTCTTAGAAGTGCAGATGTGACATTGTCTCTCAGCGTCCCCAGCGTCTCGGCTCCGTCAAAGACAACTTCTAGCTGTTCAAAGGTCTCGACAGCGGTAGCCCGGTCTCTCATAAAGCCAATCATCCTATTCAGTGTGGCTAGTATCTCCGCATCTGCTGGCTCTATCGGGACGAAGACTTCATTTTCCTTGAGCGCTGCTATGGCTACAACTCGCAGTGCTTGTCTGCCAACGTCGCTCCCCCAGCGGGCCCGGATAGTGACGGACAGATTTGAGAGCTGCTTATGGTCTAGCATATAATAGGTTGCCGTGCCCCATTCCTGGAAAATCTCGTCAAATTGCTGCTTGAATCCCGTAGAAGTGGATTTGCGTTGGGAGATGAACCGATCAAAGATGTACGTAACTAGGTGCTGCTTGATGTGCGGATCGCAGAGCTTTTTCGTCTCACATGATTTCTGTAGATTTTTCAACAGCGTGAGAACGCCCCCTGGAGTTCGGGTCTGACAATCTGGACACGGCTTTCGCTTGTCTTGAGCTATGTACGCTAGATTGGCGCCAACGCGCGATTTTAGACCATGGCCACAAGAGAAGTTCGACATATTGGAGACTTACTGTACTGTAGAAACTATAAGCTTTTGGTTCTAATTAATCGTTGAACTATTACTTAGACAGAACTTATTAAGGAAAATTGCCTCTTAGTTTGAGAAGGAACTTGATTCTTGTTTATTCTAGATTATGGTTGTAGCTTTACGTCCATAGTGTGTGCAAGCTGAGAACTCTTTGTGCGGAATCAAATCTTAGTTTCGAAGAAGAATCGCAATTCTTTGTATTTGAACAAAGTGATGCTATTAGTACAATAAAACACGGCTTATCACAATGGCACTGTTTTAGAGAAGCATCAAAAACCCAGTTTACTACTTGGACATTTAATCTTTTGATGGTACCTAAGTAGGTACCTGGTAGTAAACCTCTTGGGAAAGCTATCCACTGTTCATATATCTAAGGCTCCGCAAACCTTTCTTTAGGTACTCTTATCTACTCTATCACCATTAGAATCACGTACAAATAACAGTTATTTCTTTGTTTAATATAGATAGCCTTTGCTAATCGGGTGCACTCGATAGCAAACGAACTGTAGAAATTATTGGCCTCCCAATCTAGGTACATAATCTCCTCAATGGTCTGACGAAGTCGCCTCCTAACTGGAGGGCCGAACTACTATTATTAGGCCATTACTTGTCTGGCCTCGTAGATTAACATAGGTTACCTAGGTACCAATATGGGATGCGCCTCATGACGTCGAATGTCTCGGGGCTATACCGGCAGGCTGCCACACTGTGTTCATGTTCAAAGACAACCGTAACCACTCCATCTTAGACATATTTATAAAGAAGGCCACTAATGAAATATTAGAATAGGTCTATTTTTAGCATAGATAGTTCAACATTGAATGTGTATAACAAAGTCTTATAATAATCGGTTCTTCAATGCTGGACTATACTCTATTAAGGTTTCCAATATTCATATGTTATGAAGATAGTATACTGGTCCAGTATCAACCTTATAAACTGATGACGGGGGTCTCTTTCATAGTCAAAGCTTCCGAAAACAAAATATAACTGGTGGGTTATATGAAACATGTGTTACTATATAGGTAGGTAGTCGTATGGTGATGATATTCAACCCTTTCCAAGCCTCTGACGGGCGGTTTACTATATTTAGGGCAAAAATGGCTTATTAGAGTGGGAGCAGCTTACTTGCTTCTCTTTCCCATCACTTCTGCCGTTTTACTTTCGTACGTAAATGCAAGTACAGCGATGCTAGTTCAACTTCCTTCAGCCAGCGCTATTGTTGTATCCTGAAACATCAATGGTATTTCAAGATACACTATTTAAGACGGGAAGAGCGGCACTTGCTTTCCAAAACTTTGCGACAATCATGGCCCTTGCTGTCTACAATGAATATCTTAGCGCATTTGTGCAGTTGGAAGAAGTAGAGACCTCCTTTGCTATGAGGGCCCAAGCGCCGGGTCCTTGCTATGGCGATTCAAATTGTCCCGGCTTCATATTTATCGCTACCATGATCAGTCTCTATTTAGCCTTTGTTGCGGACATTACGATCTTGTATATCCAAAAGGTTCGCTACTCACGGGTTGGGAATATTTGGAATACGATTAGTCAACTGGTATCCGAAGAGCTTAGGGAGTTTCTTGAAGAAGGTGATAATGCGAACGATAAGACAGCTACAAGAAAGACAGCGCAAGATGTTGATATATTCGTGAAAATCGAGAGGCTAGACAATGATGGCGCAATCAAGGTTGTGAAGCATTCCTATCGGCAGGAATGTCCTAACCAAGAATAAGGAATGATGAACAGCTATAAAGTCATTACGGGTTTAATGACTGTGGTAACGGGAAATTAGGATTTCTCGGATTAGATAAAAACAAATTATTTCATGTGCACATGAGACAGGGTAAACTTCGACCAAACACATTCTCTCCATATTCCTCCTTAAACTAGAGGTTCCCCTATTTCAGGCTGAACACAATACCTAAAATCACAGGACTGATCTCTGGCTTCATATTATTTGAGCGTCTTGTGCTCCTATCCTTTGAACCATTAGGCTTATCGCTTGAGGTAGAAGACATTTTATCGCGGTCAAGTGCTAATTTGTATTCCTTCGAGGTTGGACATATTGTGTTAGTCTGATGCCAATTGTATCTAAGTTTTAATATTTTATCTAACTTACTTCGCTATCAATTCCAGACAGAACTTGGCGTAGATGTGCGTGCTTCTCCATCGCGCTGGATGATTGCTCTTGGTTGGTCGTAGGGGACATCTTTATAGATGATCTCAATGTCGGAGACAGATTTTCAGTTTTCAGTAAAGGTAGGTAGTCTAGGTTTCGATACAATATTTTTGATTAATTCTTGTAGTCCAGAATCGATGTATAAGGTACCTATATAACTACGCTATCACTAGAAAACTTTCAATAGTAACCACATTATATATTTTATTCTGCTGACCAGTATAGCTCTGTATTAGATAACACATCCAGCGTCGGCGTAAGAAACGTGTCTCGGAGTTCGTCAGGCATCCATCAACAGGGCATCTTCAAGGAACTACGTAAGATAACAGCTTGCTTTGAGTACCTAGGTAGTTTATTAATGATAGTCACCAAACCCCCAATAGCCCTTATGTAATTATGTAATTGATAATAACGCCGTAATATTCCAGTGTGATATTAATGCTTCGTTGAGTGGGTCGCATCGCCGGTGATTTCCCCGGGATTTCCATTTTAGGAGTATGAGTCTACGTTGATTCGCTAGCAGTAAGTGGTAAGGACCCTTCAAACAACTTATAAGCATTAAAAGTAGATACAGTACCTCTCCTAGAACTGGAGATTTGGCAGTCCGTAGTTGGGTTAACTAGTCCGATTATGCCGGCTAGTCCGACAGGTAGACAACATCCAATAATATGTACTCCGGCAATCCTTGTTATGCCGATGTGAACGGACTACTTCCAATTCCGTTTTACTTGTCTTACGAGCTAATGCGTTTCTGCAAATTGACTACGTCAACATGTCAACAACAAGCCGTCGTCGTAATGGCTCTCAAGCTTCGTGTGAGCGTTGTCGTAAGGCAAAGATCCGATGTGATCATCAAAAGCCTGTCTGTGCTCCCTGTCGGCGTCGAGGACTCGAATCACAATGTTGGTATCATCCCGCACCGCTGACCAAACGCCGAGGCCAACAAAAATCAACTCCGCCGATGTCCACTCAGTTAAACAATATTGAACGGAATGAGATTATAAGCAACATAAGCGCTTCTCATGGTATTATCGAGAATGAATCACCCGAGGAATCCCCAAAATTTCATACGTGGCCTTTCATCTTGAATGACACCAGCAACACGACATCGCGGTCTCTTCTATATGAATCGCTTGACAAGAAAACTTACGAGGAATACTTAACTTTTACGAAAGAAATCATCGTACAGCTAAAATTCCTCCCATTAATCGAGAAGCTATTCCACGAATACCTCCCATTTAGACTGGTTTCTCTCGTGCCGAGGCCAATCATTCTACAACTTGTAGCATCGATTCGGTCCAGCCCTATAACTAAAGGCTACATCGGAGAAGATGCGACGCAATGCGATGATGATCTCTCACGTCTTGCTAAGGCTATACTATGCATTCCTTCGTCCGAAATTTCTATGAAACCGGATTTGGATCTTGAACAATTCTGTGAACTGTTCAGCGGAGAGAACCTATGCTTAGAAACACTTGGCCTCTTATACACGACTGCTGCTCGCTGTTATCTCTGCGGCATCGGTCGCGACGAAAAGAAGCACGCTGAGTTCATTCACGAGATGATCCGGTGTAGTAACTTGAGCCTACGAATTGCTCGTGAGCTTTCTACGCAAACAAATGATATCATTAATTGGTTAGCCTATGAGAATTTACAACTTATGATGCTCGTTGAAGGGGATGCAAGTATGATTCCTTCTCTAGCTATAACGACTTAGCATGCTTACAGGCTCGCAGGCTTGAGCGTTTGGCGTAGATTTGGCGACCTTGTTACAGACCTCTTCGCCTTAGGTCTACATCGCGAGGCACTCTACTCAGCTGAAACGGTACCATTCTTCCTTTCTGAGTGTCGGCGAAAGATCTTCGTCACTGCATATTATATCGACAAGGTCTTCGCGCTGGTCTTCAATCGGCCGCTCCGGATACCCGCTCGGCATGCAGACTGCAAGTTACCGCTGGATCTGTCTGAGGATGAACTCTTTGCGACTTCGCCAGAGGTATTAGAACAAGCAAGGGGTAAATTATCACTGGATGGCTGGAGTACTGATGGGAACTATAAGGCTACAACATGGGTTCGCATACGCTATATCCTGGCTGGCTTTAGGGAAGAAATCGTTGAGTACCAGTTTCGATCGGTACAGTCTGTTGACGAAAGTTATCTAAGGTACAACCGCCCCTGTTAGAACGGGCATTTTAACACTAATATGCTATAGGGGGATATTGAATCGATATAACGATGCCTGGAGCTCTCTTCCTAAGCATCTTATATACAGCAAAGACTGCTGGAAGTCGAATCTGCCGCCCGCTGTTTGTCTTATGCTGGGGAAGGTGTACCTAGCATACCTTTACACCATCTTCCAACTTCATCGTCTCCTTCAACAAGGCAGTACATCACACGAGCCGGAGCTGATAGAAGTCTCGAAGAATATGCTCGAAACAGTAGTGCAAATGGCAAGCGCTCAGGGCAGGGTCTTCCGCTACCCTCACAGCATCCCTACAGTCGTACGCATCTAACTCTATCCCTTCACCGAGAGGACTTTACTGACCAGCGCAAGATCCTTTTTTATGGTGTACCTAGTGCTGCCATCTTAACGTCTGTACTGCTAGACGTTACCCGAAATCCATCAAGGACTCTTCCGCCCGACATAAGCGGCTCTGTCTTAATACGAAATCTTTCCGTGCTAGTATCTCATCTCGAAAGCGCGACCAGCCCTGGAGAAACAAACTACAGATTCTGTATGCAAGCTGCTAATCTTATTTCGCATAATTTGGATCAGATCTTGAGCGGTTTCATTACTTCAACTGTCACGACACCGGCAGACCCCACACAAGAACTTGATGATATTTCTGCTGTATGGGCTCCTGGGACGAACGATCTTGATGCTTTCAGCTTCGGTGATTTTGATAGTCTTGATTTTGAGACTTGGGCGATGGACACTAACTTGAATACAATCAGTTCCGAATGGAACATTCAATAGGCATCGAGTGAATGTAAGATTTGTCTGAGGCACGGATACAGAGCCCAAGTTTCATACCTATTTTTAAAGATATGAAGTATATTCACACTTTGATAATGAACTATCCCAGGACCCCTCCAGCGTAGGAAGTATCTATATCTACTGATTGGTATTAGGGGCGTACGAGAACCATTGCTCAAGAGATATGTATCGATCTGGATGTAAGCATCCCTGAGGCCGCCCAATGCCCGAATTTTATTATCCTTGAATTACTTGGAGTACTCTCACAGCTACTTCTAATTCACCTTACTCACAAGATCTTGTAGGATGACTCGGAAGAGACCGGCGATGACGACGATAACGAAGGAAATAGTATTGTTTCCGAAAACAATTAGAACTTAATTCCCTATCCCCTACCTTTACCGGCTTTTCATGTCACGCTCAAGTAGAGAAGATGGTTTCCACCGGAGCAAAAAAAAATTATCATAGCTTTACTCATCTAGCCATAATAAATAACAAAGGACCTCTTTCTTCAGTGCTGCTTCTCATCGGCAGTATACCATCCATCCCTCGATGATTACAAAAACAGATATAAGTCCAAGTCCCATGTATGTGCGTAGAAGTTGAACTAATAAGTATATGTACAGGGGAAAGGAAGTGCGTATCAGATAGTACAAAATCAACTTCATCGAGGACAAGTTCGAGGTGCTGCGCCCGCGCACAGCGTTGGTGAGTTTGCATTGGCACTCCAAAAAAAAAAATAAAAATAAAAAAAATAGGGATATTCTCGTAATCCCAAACTCCTGCGCTTGTCCAGGGCCTGTAGAAAGAAATTCGTATCGAGTCGGGTGGCACGGATTCGTACTGATCTTACATGACAGCACACTTCGAATCACCCTCGCCGCTTGGTTTGACGCTTAGAGCCACTCGAGCAGCCTCGGTGAATGCCTCGTTGACGCCTCGATTCCTCATGGCTGAGCACTCGAGGTAGCGCATAGCCTTAATGCGCCGCGCAACATCTAGGCCTTGGTTGTAGTCGATCATGGGCTTCTTTTCTCTTTGGGGACCGTCTGTTCCGCTCGCAGCAGCGTCGTCTTCTTCCTCGTTGTTCTCTCGCAGATCGCACTTGAGGGCCACTAAGACCAGCTTCACACCAGGACAGTTCTCCTGAATCTCGCCAACCCATTTGCTCTCCACGTTTTCTAGCGAGTCTTTACTATCGACGCTGAAACAGAGCACAACTACGTCTGTGTTATCGTAGGAGAGACTTCGTAAGCGGTCGAATTCTTCTTGTCCGGCTGTATCCCATAATGATAATTCGATGTGCACGTTATCCACAAAAATATCTAACATCTGGTTAGTAAAAGCCTACGCAAAAATGCTCTGGTTACATTATCATGCCCTCCTCGATCCTTGCATGTTTTTGCTGGAAATGCTAGAAATATTAAGACGTACCGTGAACGTAGTTTTCGAAGACCGTAGGCTCATAAACTGTCGGGAAATATCCTCGCGTGAAGACGTTCAGTAAAGATGTCTTTCCGCAAGCACCGTCTCCCCTATTAGGAAATATTAGTGTTTGTAGACTCACAATAAAGTTTCGGCGCATAACACAGACACGGCGATAGAGAACTACCAATAACCAAGAATGGTTAAACTTACAAAAGAACCAGCTTACGCTGTACTGTCTTTGATCCTCCTAATCCGCAGAGCGACGGCATCTTGACTTTGTCGCAGAACTAATAACACGGTATAAGGCGTAGGAAAAGCGTGGTACGATCCAAGAAAACAAAACAAGAAAGGGGCAACTCGAGTTGATGATGTGATGCGCCTAAACCGTTGCAGTGCAGGTAGGGTGTGCTTCGTCGGTTGATTGGACGGTCGGCGGGATCGGAATTGAATATGTTGATTGAAGAAGGACACGAATTAGGAAGAATCGAAAAGCGAAAGGACGTCGCGCGTTGTGAAGTGAAAGAATATGTTATTAGGTGCACGTCTTGTCGGAGATGGAATGCGGAAGAGGTAAAGTTGAGGAGGTAATTGTAATTGTAAATTGTAAATTGTAGCTAATCTTGAAAGACTTAGGTAGTAGACTTAGGTACCTCTTAGGCCTACCTAAACTTAAACCGTACCTCCCAAGTTGCCTTAAAACCTTGGCAGAAATGAAGTCAGAAGAGTAATCACAAGCCTCAATCTCTTCAATCTTGCCGCTAAAGGGGAAGTTGGTGGGTTAGTATCTGCTGTGGCGTTAGCGGGACAGCGGGTTCACGGACCACTTAGGGGATCTTGCAACGTCTGATCGGCGCTAAATTTAGGTAAGTACCTTTACTTAATTGTACCAATTACCTACCTGCATGTAATCAATTTCGTAGTCAATTTCGCATCTCAAAGGTACGACATGATTAGGTTACAGGTTTCTTGTAGTTAATAATAATAATACTTCATTCTTAGTATTAATTTGGAAGATACCTTCTATTAATACTGTTTCATAATTCGGAATGATGTTTGAAAATTGGCTTCTTTATGTGTACTTTATTCATATGCTTGGGAATACCGCAAGCTGAGACGCCATGCTTATAGAAGCATGTATCTGGGTACTTAAATGAGTGCCCATTTCCATCTGTCCTAGTACACCTCAATTAGGTACCTTAAGAGGTACATGCCTAGAGGTGCCTTAGGTACATTATTCCCGTATACCTAGTACCTGTAAATGACATCGAATCTGATTTTACAAATTCACTGCCAGATAAATATAAATATATCTCCTATACAATTCCCTGATAGCTAAGCTTTTTGCTTTTTAACTACAGCCCTAATGCCGCGGGTCGATAAGCGCTGTCATGAGGATCTTCATAAATCACATACAGTAGCATGCCAGCTCATTGGCCACATTCTGCCCTGCGATACAACCGAAACTCGAGGCTTACTGGGTTCGCTGTTACATTTTTGAGGATTGACAAATTATCGGTAAAGTTCGCCTTACACTACTCCTTTACTAATCGTCCTTTACTAGCCCTCAAATAAGAGATGTGTGGCTTGACAGTGAACAGTTCCCTCGCCAATTTATCTTAAAATCATAGACTTGCTAATCCGCTTAAGAAGGACTTTATAAAACCTTTTTGAATATGAGATACCTAGTGGCCTACCAGAGGATAAAGTCGAGGACACGTATTATAACCATGTCAGCAATTAGATAATTACAAAGGAGCAGCGTGGGTCCCTCGTAGAACAGGTAGGCTTACCTATCATTGTCCATATGGCGTGTCATGAATGTTGTGGAATGTACCTAAGTAATAAGATAAGCCACACTTACACCTGGTTCATCTCGGATTCTCCGTGGCTCATATTTCGGACATACCGTATGTCCATAGTACTGCATATGCCTTAGTTAAATAGATATCATCCTGATATGTAATTGCGCGATAACATCCCAAAGAGTAATTCGCATCTCGTCGGCCGACGGGATCTTATCAAGTCAAAAG
Source organism: Daldinia loculata (assembly GCF_022478755.1). Classification (NCBI taxonomy): domain Eukaryota; kingdom Fungi; phylum Ascomycota; class Sordariomycetes; order Xylariales; family Hypoxylaceae; genus Daldinia; species Daldinia loculata. The sequence goes on from NW_026054890.1 coordinate 153,999, forward strand.
AAGCTCAACTTCGGACGTGAATCATATACATAGCTCAACTTTAAGAATCAAAGTCAAATAATAACCTAGGTTACCTTAAGTATTTAAATCTCGATTGAACACGGAGTGAGTTCCGAGCGGCCTACAGGCCAATTCGGGGTAGCCGGAGATCTGACTCGCGTTATCTATCAGCGTCTTCTATCAGCCTCTTTCAAGCTGCAATTAATCCACACAATTCATACGGATAACGTCTGGTTCTTCATATTAAAATCCAGATATTCCACAATGCTAAAACGTATGAACTTACCCCGGAAAACCAGGACAGCCACGAGTACTCCTACTCCTGTACCTCTCATCGTCACCATCTCCCGCTGTCCGCCGCTACCCCTGGAAATATGGACCGAGGTCATGCGTATACTCGTCCACGGCGAGGATCTGCCAGAACTTTGGGCGGGCTTACGTCTACTCTCCCATACGCTGAAGGCGGCGCTCGAGACTGCCTTTGTGGATGAGCACCTGTCACGGCTGCGCGGCTGGTTGTACGTGGGTGATCCAAACCCACTGGTTCCGCGACGTTCGTGGGGCGGGAGTGGCAATAATATAAAACGCATCATATCTCTACCTCTGGTACTAGCACGGTTATCATCTGACCGGCAGCGCGCGTACTTTGTATCGCTGCTACACCGGGACGACCCAACTTTAGAAATGAGCCCGCTATTCGCCGAATGCGGCGATGATACGGTGGTAGCAGAATGGCTGCGGTCGGCTCACGGGATCCCGCCGCCAGGCGGCCGCGCCACCGAAGCACGGCTGCGATTGACCATCGGCCCTGACTGCGAGTGGACGCATTGGAAACACCACGTTATCGACAGCGATAGATTCGTAGTCGAATCGCAGAAGATTATCTTGGAAGATACTTACGAACGTGAGAGTAAAGACGGAGGTGGGAACGAGAGAAGAGGGAGAGGAAAGAAGAAAGGGAAACCGGCGCATGCGATTGGGCTCGAAGTTGATCGTACTAAATGCGAAATCTCATTTGAGTGGACTACCCTGATTAGCTCCTTGTTCGCTAGGCCGCGTAGAACGTTCGGTGAAGCGCTCCGGAGCTAACCATCCATCTCCTGAAATCCTGAAATTCGACTTTAATACATGGAGATGGCCTACCGACTTGAAGGTTTGAAAGGTAACCAACGGAACAAGGGCAGAGTACGAGACTTACAGCTGAAATGTATATCAGTAGTACTGTTGTTGTAGACAATGACATAAACGCTGACCTTAAGCCACCTCAACATCTATCGATAGACGAATATCGTGAAAAATACAAATACAAATACATACATACGAAGTGGTAAGTTCATCCCATCCCATCAGTTAAATTCCAAAAAGCCACCATGACACGATGTGCCTACATAAGTCATACGTTTTGTTACTATGCAGGCTACTAACCCATCCACTGCATATAGTTTGTAGAAACTACAATAGGTTCTTACTAGGTCATAAGATATCAACAGTTCTTTCAGCGGCTAATACAAATTAGCAAGGATATATAGATCAGGAAACCAGTATTCAAACATACCGTACCAAAAAATCTAGAAAATTGAGGATCCAGTCCGTTTCCCCATAAGTAATACAAGTTGACCACAATTATAGCCATAGATTTCGTCCCTAGTGTTGTATATATTCTTACGATCAACAAAGGAGTCGTAGGGAAGACTATACTTGTTGATGGATGCACCTCAAACCAACGTGAAGTAAGTGTTTCGACATATGTGCCGGGTTGAGCTCCGTGTGGGTGTGTTGGTTCTTGTGCATTTATTTAGATACATTGGCTAATTCTCGGCACACTGTAAAAACTTCTGCACCCCTTGCAGACGATCTAGCTTCTACAACATATCTATAAAAAACATTACTTCGAGAGGATAGTTAAGTTAGATATACCTAGAAACGTGAAGTGCCTACTCTTAAAATCTGGAGCTTCTTTAGTGAAACTCGAAATAGTCAAGATGCCTACCTAGATACCTACTGTATGTATCAAGAATAGATTTCGCATAAGGGGGGCCGCCGTTCACTACCTTAAGCGACTCTTATGGCTCGAAAAAGTCTTTCTACCGTACGTTAATTATAGTACATATATGGCATGGCTACGTAATGGCTTACAGGTCGTTATTTATGAGAGATAAGGTAGCTTTGGCGTAGAATATAGTACATTTCCTCTGCTCGCCATATGCACATGAGATAGTAGTAACCCCGTTGTGCAACCCACGGGAATTTTTTGTATGACGTGCGTTGATGATCTTAGGAATATTATGAGGAACTAGGCAAATGAGCCGATTGGTCGTCATCCAGCCTCTCGCAAACCAGGTCCCTCAAGATGTAAGAAGCGAACTACTTGCCTCTCACGTTGTGTCGTCCATTCATTCGTCCGCCACGTGGTCACGGTACACACCTTCGATGCCACGGCCGAAGAGCCCGAAGGACCTTTAGGAGGTCGTCATTCGATAAATGCCGCATTACGCTGCCGGACCACGCCTTAAGCCCTAATATTCTTCCGACTGTGCATAACATCTCGACCAGTGCAGTATGCGACTCCTCTCGTGACCACAGGTCGCCGGCATGGGATAGCCTGATACAAGGTAGGTAGTTAAGTTACCTTGAGTAGTTGGGCACTCAGTTTTATGGAGAGGGTAACCTTAGGGTAGGAAATAGGTAACAAAAGAGAAAACTACCTAACTGGCTTCGATAGTCGCCTGCACCTTCTCTATATACAAAGGAGTGAGTGTTTATTGCGCGAGTATTATAAGCGGACCGGCAAGCTATACCAGAGAATTCACGGGGGAACTGGCGAACATGTAGGATAAGCAGGCTAATTAGTGGGCTAGCATGCAGGTTCGTTTCTTATTTGTGCGTACGAACGAGCCGGGGTTTGAAAACCCTTGGATTTACACGCTGTTGATGATAGTATGCAGATCTGTGTAGGTAGGTAGATATGTATGAGTTAGGTATATATGTACATGATGTGAATCCTGCGGTGAGACGTGAGCCGAGTATTGAATAGGCAGGTGTTTCATTGCGTACGCAGAGTGGCTAATACCCCCTTAAACGTGGCTAATATTGAGGCAGTTCGAGTCGTCCTCCCTCCGCCATGACCTTGAGAGATTCGGCTTATTCTGAACTGGCGCTTTTTTTTTTTTTTCTTTTTTTTTTTTTACACACCCTAAGATCTGATGGTACACTTACTAAGCGGCGGTAATAAAAATGACAGGTGGAATATGACAGTTTCCTACTCGACTGTGAGAATCGAGTACCAGTTTTCCGGCCCCGAAACTGTTAGGGTAAGCCGTAACCCTGTAGCATTAGGAGGTAAAAGCACTTGCAGGTTGGCTTGGTTATTCAGAGGGCACGGAAGCAATAAAACAAGTCCCCACGACATATACTCCTTGCTGAGAATATTTCTGAATATTATTATCATCATCGTAACTAGTAATGTTGAAGACGACTAGGAAACTCATGTATAGCGTCATGATGGACCCTCTTCACGAGGCTTCCTCGCGGTGGTGAATACGCTAGGACCTGTCAGTACTAGTTGATTAGAAACATGAGGGGGATACCTTACGCTCTTATGTACGGTCTTATTTCTCCAGAGTAGATTTCTTGCCAAAACGGGGGCATTCGGGCGTCATATTCGGCTTTTGTCCACCCGCCTTTCTGGAACAATAAGCCACAGTGGTTGTCTAATGTGCCTGTAAGAAGGTTAGGATGGTTCGGTTGCGCGCGGGACTTGAAGTGTAGACTAAAGTTTACGAATTGGGTGAAGGGAATAGTAAAAAAGAATAATTGAAAAAAGTACACGCACAATAGTCTTCGTTTGTTATCTTGTTCACTAAACTCTGGCGTGTCTTCATCTTCTCGTCTTGGGCCCAGCTCCCGAGTGGAAGTATCTCGCTCCGCTGGACTACCTTCTCAAAATCGATCTCGACAAGCCAGTCAGGGACGAGCGGTGACGGGTTAAAATCCATATCGACCTCTTTGTATAAGTCTCGACAAATCTGTAGAAACTCGGGGCACATTTCCGCCTCTGCGAACTTGCCGTCGAAATCGAAGATATTAAGGGCGATCTCCGTCATCTCGAAAAGCCCACCCGGCTTCAGCTTGTTGTATACCTGGCGAAATAGCGCCGGCCAATCCCGCACACCGCCGGCCATGCTTCGTGCGTGGATGAAGTCGAACGTGTTATCCGGGTATTTCCACGGATTTTCTACGTCGTCGATCTCGAACTTGACGTTCGGCGGTATCCCACCCCTTCTCTGTATAGGATAGACGTCTACTCCAGTTATTTGGGCTTGGGGGTAACGGGCTGCCATTTCTATAGCCCAGACGCCGGTTCCGGTACCTAGGTCTAGTATTTGAGTTGTATGCAGTGGTAGCCGCGTGGAAGTCAAGGCTCCGTCTAAGCAGTGCCTGTATAGCTTGTGTTGGATTTCCATCCTCTCCAGTTCGTTTTTGTCGAAAGGTAGAAAGATTTTGCCAGAGGCATGATAGCGGTGACCAAAAGCTTCGATATATGGCATGTCTTTTAGTCTTGGGTCTACAGCATCAGTATCCAAACTAGAATCGCTGCTGTCCTCTATGGCGCGTCCGCCCTGAAGGTCTGGGTTATTTAAAGGTAAGTAAATGTCTGGAAATTATCTTCGCCTACCTCGTGTTGGCTTGTCTCCCCCACCTCCTCCTTTCTCGATGAACGACTCATATCCAAGGCTTTTGTCAACTTAATTCTTAGATAGTTAACTCCGTTCTTCACTCGCCGTGATCGAATAATGCCTTCTGTTATGTATGAGAGCGAGCATGCCGTCCTGATATCTCATTGCGCGCGTTGCCCTCTTCTCTTCGGGATATCGCCTCAGACGGTGCAAGTGCCGGTGGATCCACCGCTTCTACCACAGTCCTGCGTTGGGGTTCCAGCACAGCTGGTCTACCGTTTAGAGACGCTGCTCGTCAGCATTTGTACTGAATTACACATTAAACTGAACGTCCAGTGAGCGACGGCATAATTACATCTATCGGCACGCTGAGCCAACACATCGGTCGCCGGTCCTCGGCAAGTCCTGCCTTTGCACCCCGAAGGCGTCTTGCGAGCCGAACCACGTCGGCTAAGGCTTGGGACTCAGGTGGTCAGATCTCTGTAACCCCCATCTTATTCGATTAAGTATGTCAAAGCCGCAAGTCGCTGCATCAAGTATACATGTATACATAAGGTAGTTAGACAGCGTAGAACCTGAACCTGAACCTAGACAGGCCCTCCTACATAGGAGAATCCCGGAACGTACATGAAGGTAGCTGATGGATCCCACCTACGACAGGATAATATTGAGAAGTGCAACAAATGCTGCAGTCCAAGTTGCATTTGCAGTGCGTGCTTTGCAGAAAGAGCCCACTCTGGGGAAGAACGGTATGTGGATAGGCTAGAACGGTCCGATTCCTACTGGCTCGAGAGCGGGACATGCCGGGTCGAAGCGCATCCTGCGATACTGACAGTTCGGCCCCTAGCTATCCGCGTGAACGATGATGTAGTTTAGTTTAGTTTAGTTTAGTTGAGAGGACCACCATATGATATGAGGAGTGTTGTGGCATCGGACGTCCAACTTGTCTAAGTGGACGTGACCGTACGTAGAGGTATTGGCAACTGCATTGTAACCGCATTGTAACCGCATTGTAACCGCAGGGTGATTTTCTTGTCTTCTAGACTTTTTTTTCTTTTCTTGAAGCGCACATGCAGTGGTTCTGTGCCCTTGTCCCTGCAGGGACGTCGACCAGTAAGCGTTGTAGGCTCGGGGGCTTACCATGGCCAAACGACCCCCTAATGCAACCTTATGATGTCCATCGGTGGATAGCGGTGACTGGCATTCTTAGACATCGACTCGTCTAATGTATCGACCCTGGCATTAAGTGCCCCAGTATTTTCAAGCACATATATCTTAGTTTGGTTAGAAGGTACATACATAACCGACGGCGATGGACCCCTGATAGGGTTTTGTTCCAGAAAGAAATCGTGATGATTCAGATTCAGATTTTTATAGTCACTTCACAGTAAACCCCTAGGATATCATGTCTACTTGAGTTGGTGGCTAAGTTGGGTAAATGTTAGATGTAAAGACCAAGCCCTTAATGCGAGACGGCATTAACTGTAACATGGTCGTATATAGAACGCGCATGTGCTCCGTGTGACCATATGGCCACGTGGATGATACTGGCGTCTGCGTGTTCCTATATTAATGAGTTGTAGCTAACGCTTGTAGATGTAGGGCTGATTTTAGCCTCGTGCCTCAAGTTGATCGTTTTGGGGGTGGGGTGTTAAGTTCATAAGATATGAGATATGTGTGGTATGTAAGGAAGTTAGGAGGTAATGTAGTTACAGCAAATGTGCGAAAGACTCCCACCCTTGGAAGCCCTAAGGATCTACGACTAGCTGCGGGAAGGGAAGAGTAGTGTAACCATAACCGCACCCGCAAGCATCATGTCCACCATCCTAGCACAACAAGAACGTGGGCTTGATGCGGCGGATCGATGCAGGCGAGACCAAAAACAGAAGTAGGGATTTCCTTCCAAGACTTATACTGGAGGACGACGGGGAAAAGGATTAACGAATGCTTGAGCTAAGGGGATGGGCTAAGAGGAGCGCCGGCGCCGTCGGCCGAGAATCGTAATTAGATCCGTGAGTATGCTCAAGCAACCCCCACTTCATTGCGTTAAGCTGCAAGTATTTCCTTGGAAGAATAAGACGCCTGCAGATCCTGGCATGATGTTGGGGTCATCAGGGAAAAGGTGTTGGTGTTGGTGATGGTGAACATATTCGTCACTCATCCATCCCCGTATCCTTCTACTGTAACAGCGCAAAGGACTCGAGTTTATTGGTTGGGTTTCGACGAACAGTCTTCCTTCTGCGGCACAAGCGAATCGCGTAACGGAAGAAACTGTCGATAGACTTAAGAGACGGGAGTTGGAGCCGGGAAATAGGAACTTCTTCTCTCCTGAGTGTATGATCTAAAGGTCACCTAAGGTAAGTTAGTAGCTACATACGATTCGTATATCTTAGGTACATACATGTAGATATGTAGCCCGTGTCCTTTCTAACTTATGATCAGTACAGGTATGTCACACTCTTCATTACATGTATGTACTTTCGTGCTTTACTAGGTTATATTATAAAGTTCAGTATCCTACCTCAGACACACCCTAAACCATTATTTACCTAGTCAACTATCAACTAGCCTACCTTACATCCAGGTGTGGGGTCAGGAGTAATAATGACAGGTGTGATATTATATCGTAATAGCCGCGACAGAAATTTCTAGTCTACCACCTTCATGAACTGATTGGCCATGAAGATAGCGCTCTTCTGCCCAACGTCCCGCTTCTTAGGCGGGACTGGTGTCCCTATTTTGGTCGGAACGGTGAATCTTGGCTTGCCAAAGGGGGTAGGAGCATGAGCAGATGTTGTCCTCTTATTGTTAGTCGTGGTTTTGTTTGTCGAAGAGTCGATAGCACCGTAAGCACACTTGCCACCTTTGAAAGCTGCCGTTGCGGCCGCTTTCCATTGCTCGGTAATGTCGGTAACCATAGGCGCTGTCCACCAGAGCCGGCAGTCAGATTCCTCGACGACGAATTGTGCGGGAATACCATCCTCAAGATTACCATGGAGGATCTGGTCTTTGACGTTGAGGCTGGCTGCCGTGCTGCGTTCGATGACGTACGTCGTATACTTGTCTAGCGTCTCGAGGATGGTCGAGTCATTCGTATATCGTCGGGCCGTCAGGGCCTGCGAATAGACGTCTTCGAAGCCGTAGCTCTGCGATCCCTTTACTCCACCGACGCCCTGAATAAGACCTTTCTTGGTCGGCCGTCCGCCCATGGCTATGCTCTTCACACCCGCATTGGACCTAAGGAATTCGGCGAATAATGTGCATGTTGACGCGCAGTACCCATCGAGCAGGAGTACAATGTTCTCGGGCCCACCGAACGGGCGCGTAAAGTTCTGACGGCTACGGTAGCCCGTGATATCAGTCCCGAAGCCGAAGGTATCGTTACTCGTACTCAGGGGGTCGTTAAAGTTCCATTGTATCAGGTCCGTGTAAGTATCGCCGCCAAACTCTTGTGGTGCAAATTTGTCTTCGTAAGACGTGAAGTTTCCGTTCGTGATATTGAGGTCATATCGCCAGTTGAAGACAGACTCGTACGCGTTGATAACGTCGGCAGGGGCAGTATTCGGGTCGAAGTCGGCAGAGATATCAGAAAATACCGTAGAGATAGCCGCAAACCCAGGGTGCTGCCGCCACCGTCCCAATCCTTCCTGCACTATATCCGGGAATAGCTGGCGGAAACCATCGTATCCGAGGAAAATATAACCACCGCCGTTGGCCTGCACGTCGACGACAAGCTTCTTCTTGCCCGCCTTCGCCGCAGCTGCGTAGAAATCCTGGGCGACGCGCTGGAACTCAACCGGGTCTTCAGGCGAAAAAGAGAGCATGACAAGAACTGCTACATCTTCAAAGCCAGGTTGGTCAATGAAATAACCAGAGATGGAAGAATCACTAGCAACAATGACAGGGTCAGGGTATCCTACGACGGGGACTGCGTTCGTAGCCGCGGGCGTCGCCGTCGCGGACGAAGTCGTAGTAGCGGCCCGGGCTTGAAGAGTTGCACCGGCGCAGAAAGCCTTGAAGAAGGATGGGCCATCAACGACGCCCGCCCAGGAATTCTTCAACCTCGCTAGGTTCGGTAGGTCGAGCACCGTTCCGTTCTCGAATGTGAATGAGGTGATGTTGCCGGGATAGATATATCTGAACAATTGTTAACTTGATTTTAAGATATAGCTAAGTCGCTTTCATAAATCATACCTTACGCGACCTCCCGTCTGGAAATACCCTTGGTTATTATTCTCAGCCAGGAATGCTTTCTCGAAGAACATGGAGTTGTAGGCGGCGTCGGCGTCTTGGTTACCAGAAGCCTGGTTAATCCAATCCTCGATATAAGTGGCAGCGTCTACTCCGTTGATGAGCTTCACTGCAGATGCCGTCTCTACTCCAGAAACAACATCGTCGTACACCTTGATTACCGGCGCAGATCCGTCAGGGCCCTCCTCGCTAACCGACACCAAGGCGAATGGTCTCTGCCACTCGAGGGCGCTGGACAAGGCATCCGGGTAAACTACAAAGTGGCCGTCGTGTGCCGGTCCGAAGAGTCTATTGTACAGGTCTGATTGCCAGGCATATTCGTTAGGATATTTGTCTGCAGTGATACCAGCCTTTACATCAGCTATCGTCGCCCAAAGATCCGTGGGAGGATAAGAATAGTCGGCTGGGGGATTTTTCTTAAAGGCAGTGTCGGACTGCCACTCGACATATGGCTCCAGCTCATTGATGAATTTGAGGGCGGCATCCTTATCAATTGGGACTGAGTTGAGACACTCGTACGCGATTGACGCTTCAATGGTGGGTGTGGGAGTGGCACTAATCTGGGCAGCCCACGAGGCGCTCACAATGGCGCACGGTTCTGTGGGACTGGCCGTTGCCGTTGTCGTCGCCGTAGTTGTTGTGTTTGTATCTCTGCAAGCTATTCTAGAACTGTTTGCCAGAGAAGCAAGCGCCAACGCGCTGACAGCTGAGGACTTCATGGCTGTCGACTACCAACTACTGCTTCGACTGCCTACTATCTTAACCTCTTGACAGGCACACGAAGATGAGTGAAGGTAGGCAGTGATAACATAACAGAGCTCGACGCGTAGACAGATACGAACTTATACATACCCAGGGCATATAATCACCCCCGCGCCGCGTACGAGTCTTCTCCAATCTCTTATGCATTAGGTTACTTGTTTAGGTAGGTGACGCGCCTCTCGCTTTAACCGATGGGGCAAGATCTTGATTGAGAGATGGAGAGGCCAGGGGGGGATGGTGGCACGGCATGAAGCGATCCGTAACTTGGGGGCTACGCTATGAACTTGCATCTGTAAGTGAGTAACATATATGTATAAGTACTATACTATATACCTATAAGAGCTATAGACTTATTGACATAATAGATAATAAATAAATACAGCTTTACAGTAACTTGCAATATGACTACATACATACCAAGCTTATACAATGCTGGTTTTCACTCTAGTTACCAGAATATGTCATTCCTGGTATTCTGAATAATCCAAGCCGACGACCCCCTACCAGGCCTCGTGTACGATCCCATCGCTGTGGGTATCCTAGCTAGCACGCCTTTCAAAGACTCCCTAGCGTCACCGTCTAACATTCGTTCAGACCTATGTATGTGACGATAAGCTGTGGAACAACTAGCTAGGTGTACGTATGTAGAACCGACACCTCCGAAGCTAGATAACTGCGCATGTAAACAAGTAACCAAATATAAGCATCGAAGACGGAATCTATATGTATGATATGCCAGCGTCTTGACCCGGCAACGGAGGTTAGTCTCTGCATTCAGGTTAGTTAGCAAAGTAACAAAGTAGCAAAGTAGATTCTTTGGCGGTGAGAATTCTTGGCGTCTACTTCCGAATTTATGCCTGACGTCGATCACCAAGATGATGTGATGTGCCTTACAGGTTCAATTTCCGACCCCTGTGCTTACCAGATAACAGTTGACATACCTATATCACAGCCCGAGCGCTATTATCGATACCTAACGTGCTATGTATTAGTCTTAACAGGTACCTAACCTAAGTTACCTGTTATTCAGTATCTACAACTTTGCAAAGGGAGGCGTCGAGACAAGAATTCCCCACTAAGACATTCCTACGATATCTGTGCCTTTCCCCTCAGTGGCACAGAACAGACAGTTTAAGGCTATCTTTCTATGTTACTTCTCCAATTCCGATATTGTCGTCAGAGCACGAAATACGCAGCGAATAGCCGCAAAGTTGGTGACATAGTACTACACTAGCGAGAACAACCTTCAAGCTCCTTTCGTGAGGTGGAAGTCTTGAATTACAAGCCCATACGAGCCATATATCATTAATAGTTATACGTTTCCAAGTATAGTACATTGTAGTATTAAATGGTATTACGCGGAATACCTTCTCATCCACAATTCCGATCATGGAATCAACAGTATTCGGTTTGTCCCGTTGGTGCCAACGACCTGTGAAAGATTCCATCCGAGAGCAGAGCCTCAGCAGCGCCGACCCCGATGAACTTCCACACCCCGGCCGTCCGCTCTTGGTTAAGGTTCCTGGCCGTCTGATCTGGGATAATCTTAGCTAAGAGGGCAAACTCCTGGTTCCCATCGTCCGAATTCTGGAAGAATAGTCTCGGCCATTCGACGCCAACGCTTTCCTCGGCTGCACGCATCTCCCGCTGTGCATTTTCAATCGTACTCTTCTCGTCGCCAACGACATGCATACTCCCGGCACCGATCCCTTCCGCCACCTTGCCCCATGCTTTTCTCGATTCCCAGGAGCTTTGCTCTGAAAGGGGTTTGGTCTGAAGCTCCGTGAGAGGCACGTCGTCAATATAAAAATCATCGATTTGTTTCCCATTCGTACTATCTATAATCGTAAGTCGGTCGTTCCATTGGCCAGTGACTTCGAACATCGTCCTGCCCCCGTCCCGAACACTAGAAATCTCGGCATGCACACTATTCTTCTTTCCGGATCCTAGCAGGTTCCTACCTTGGAAATCAATAGTTGCGAGATATCCCGAGCTTGACGATATGTAACAGGTGCCTTCTAGCTCAGGATATGGCCGCCCGACTACTAGCCCCTTTATCACTATAGTCGGCAGAGTCATTAGATGACTTTCGCCGTGTCCTTCATCACGGATGATCGCGTGCCCAATTTGCTTCACCCGAACACCCGAACCGGGATTAAATGTTATCTCTTGTGCTACGTAGCCCGAAGATGACATGCCGTGAATTTCGTTATATAGGCAGCAGGCCGTCACTGGTGGATGATGTGATACCTGTTCACATATCAATCTCGTTGTGCTTCCGTCATCCCCTTCGAAAGTGCCTAGGAAGAGTTCTCCTAGAAACGCATTAAGCGGCTTCTTGACTCCGTCGTCGCCGCAGTCATCGTTAGAACACCCTTTAGAAGCGGTCGCTGTGTAGACCTGCCGCTTAAGACTACAGAGGAAGTTCTTAAGCACTGAAAGAGAGCGTCGCGCAGGGTCCTTTTCCTGTGCTGGCTGCATAAATAAATCATGACGCTCAGCCCAAGAGGCCGGTATCTCTACCACCGACTTAGGTGAAAGAGTGAAGGGCGGAGCGGTGATATTTGAAAGGTCACCTTTAACGGTTACTAAATAAGACAAGAAATCTTTTAACTGGGAGATGTTTGATTGCGACTGGGCCATCTTCACGTAAACGATAAGAGGCTGTCGTTGGTAAATATCGTGAGCTTTTTTCTTATTCAACTTCGGGTCGGGTGTCTAGTAGATCATATTAAGGAAATCTGATGCATCTTGCGCATATCCCCTGTGACGAGTGTTAATAAAACTAGTGCACCTCTGATTGACGACACAGCTGATGACGTTATGTGGCGTCGTAAGGCTCTGAATTAGACCGGGAACTATTGCGACAACTTTAGTACTACGATATGACACAAGGAATCGATTCACCACGATCGATTTGTTTAATCGTTATAGTTTTGCTCGAGGGCTTCTACCACTATTATTTATTGCTTCCACGAAGTCGGCTAGGCAAGCTTCAGCCCTAAGCCTCTTCAAATTCATAGTGACCCATAGTCAAGAATACATAAACTCTAATAACAGCTTGGAATCGTGACGAGGAACATTCAGCTCTTCGAAGGTACTATCTTATTATCAATATAGTAAAGACCATGGGAAGATATGGCTAATAACAAGGCGCTTCGATATCTCTTGTCCTTGTATAACTTTGATCTTATATTCAAGACCTATAATCAGCACGCGGATTTATCGATCCGTTGAAGAATATAGAGCAGCCAGTATAACATGCTATGCAATACCCCTATTTCAATTACATCTATGTCTTCAATAGCCTCACAAGTGAAGACATGGCCTTCTCGCCAAATTCATGCATATCAGAGTACTTCTCCGGTCCCTTGCCATCGAACACTTCGATAGACAACCAGCCTCTAAACCCAGTCCCAAGTACAGCCTTTAGAAAGTCTTCAACAGGAAGATAGCCCCCGTCGTAAGGTAACGGCCGGTAATCATGGCTCCACTGGCCCCTTGGTCGTAGCCCCTTCTTATTGGCCTTGGCTTCTATGGGGGGTTCCATCTTGTAGGCATCCGAAATCTGTAAGAGGTAGATTTTCTCAGGCGGGACTGTTCTGCTTAGTTCGGCCAGGCTCTGCTTCCACTTGGCTTCGAGTTCCTCCCGTGAGATATCCTCAACTAATCCAGACTTTGTGGTCGGGTCTGCCCACTCGCCGCCACCGCTCTGGAAGGTATCTAGACACAAACCGAGATTCGGCCGGTCGGCCTTCTCGACGATACGCCATACGTCTTTCCAGCTCGGAGCGTGCGTAGCCCAGCACCAGTTCTCGTACGCGATGCGCTGCCCTCTGGCGACGCACATATCCGCCAGCTCGGCCAAGTCGCCAGCTAAGTCATCAATGGACGACGATATCCCGGGCGCATCGGATGATCCTACTTGCAACATGTCCGTGCCCACAGCTTCCATGATACGCATCCAGCCTTCGGCACGCTCAAACGCGTCCTTCCTTGCGTCGCTATCCTTCGGCCAGCCCTCGAAGTTGGCAAAAGGCTGCAGCATCAAAATCTTGAGGTTATGCTCTTCCACCAGCGTTTTGATCGTCTTTCCAATCTCGACTAGTGCGTCGTAATCTTTAGGGTCTAGTTCCTGACCATAGAGCATCTTACCATAAGCCAAGATATCTGGCATAGACAGTTCGATGGCGTCGAATCCGGCATCCGCTATTGCCTTGAGCTTCAGGGGAAGCGTGTGGGATTCCTTATGTCCGATACTGCAAGTAGCATAACATGTTGGAATTTTCGTACCTTGGTAGTCAACAGACATCATGCGACAAATGCGATTTTAGTCGGCTGTATTTTTACACCTGACTTCAAATGCAGTTGTTAAGTCGAGATAGCGAGAAGAGGACTTGTATACTCTTGAATCTATGTAGTTATGATGACGTCAACGAATGTAAAAGCATCTATGACCTACGTAACCTTTATGTAAATATCACGTACTATGCATATTTTTACAACTTTATTCTTCCTATTCCAATAACTACAGCTTTCTTGTCATCGATGTGTAGGAAGCAAATGATGGCTTCTATCAGTTACTTACCTACCTACATAATATATCTTCTTAATTCCTACACACAACTCTATTACTCTGGGTTGTAATCCCAAGTAAACGCCCCACTCTTCAATCCCCTCTCCCTCTTCCCCCCCCTTTATTTTCTCAGACGGTAGTTGCTTTTGGGATTAATTACCATTTCTGACATTCATATTGCTGATGGGCCCATGAAAGATTCCAGCTGGGTGCTCATACTTGACATGGATGAAGTACGAGAGGAGGTCAGGCAGGGTATGCCGAGTCTGTTCCTAAGCATAGTTTTCTTTCGAGAATCTTTGACCAGAGGGGTGACACTCGGTTAGCCGAGCCTTAGCAAAATGCACAGCCCCAAAAGCTGCCTCAGATGCCATGATTTGCGGCCCATAGTCTGTCTGGTAGGATTCTTCTTCCAAAACTTGCCGAGGATAGGAATTTGATCAATCTATCTTGAAATGCTAGTTTGTCTTTGCTCCCGATAGTGTGACCATGAGGCCAGTTTATCAGTGCGGCATAATCGAAAAGCCTAGCATCGTTGCGGATAATATCGTCGACGCCTATGTTGGGTTCGAGAAATCCATGCTGCTAGTAGATGCAAATTGCTTCTCTGTCTGATCAAATAATGCCTCACCGGTCCAAAACCTGGAAGAGGTAAATATACTATTTGAATGGGTAGAAGTATTATGTATTAAATATCCAATAAGATTTATCTGAGTATCTCGGATAGTCCCACGAAGAAAAGGAGCATATAAGTCTCTAGGATGACCGATTGAAAAACGGTCTTGCGACCTCTGTTCTTGGTAGTTTGGTTCTGGCGAAGCTGATGGATTTCTCACTCTGGGGCCTTTCCGTTACTCGCATCATTCATCTAGGCCACACTAATTTGACGCGACGTTTCGTAATCTAAGAGACATAGAAGCCTCGATCACCGATCCCTAGACCGAAACAGATAGAGTAGAAGCTGCTTTGTTGGCAGTTCTCGTTTTTTAATGCCCACGAGGAGGAACGTTTAAAGGTTATGCACGAGATCTATATGGCCATTTCCGTCTAATAGGGGGAACAGGTTGAGGGCGCCGAAAACGTGATCAATCCGATCCTGCTGGTCTCTACCTAGAAAAGCACCGGCTGTGGAATCAAGCGAACAGCCTAACGATAGAAGGGCCGGATCAATGTCGTGGAAAGGTGAAGCGAATAGCTCGTGCGTTAGCAAATCTTGAGGCACATTGGCTGATTCCATGTCTGATGGAAGAATCCCGGGCTGGCTAGTATCAGTAGGGAGGGTGTCCTCATGGGGCAGTCGCTCTTTTGGCACCAGTCCAAACAGCTTAGACGAGCTCTCTGTGATTCGAAGACGTTCGTCGATGTCTTGCTTTTGGAGATGCTTCAGAGCGCTAGATAGTAAAGACTTAGCAATAAGCGAGTATTGCAGAGCATGCGCATCGCTCCTCGCAAAATATTCTAACCCAGCAATAGACATCCGAGCGTACTTTTCGAGTATTCGTCCAAACCCCCCAAGGAGGCCAACGCCAAGTACTAAGGATGAAGCAAAGAGCCATGAGCTTCCAGAGGGTTAGTATGGAATGAAGGATTGAGAGGTAGTTTAGGTACCTTACACTATCAACGGCATGCGTCCGTCTAGGATCTGCCGATTTACCAAGTCCGCTATTGACTCAGCCATCAAACTTGCTGCATCAATACATGCATTTGCGAGCCTCGTTCTCCCTGAGTTGTCGCTACCCCCATTGGGCAGATTGGTCACAGTAGGAATGTCTGGATCAGGTAGGCGCTTATACAACTCGTACATGAGGAAAGGCCTCGCTACTAGCATGACGGCATAATAATAAGAAGACATGACTTGACACGCACCGATGATCTCCGCTTCATCCTCTCGAGGTGATTCTGCAACGGTTTGTTTGAGGCGAGGGAGCCACCTACTTGACCAATCTCGAAGTTGGCGGGAGATTCCCTCAGTAAGTTGGAATGAGATTTTTCTTCTGGAATATACCCGGAGTACGATTTCTTCGGTAATCGAGAGTATCTGCACCGAGGCATTCAAAAGGTCGTACTGCTCTTGGCCGTTGGCGTTAAAAGTTCGACAAGGCACCGTGCAGTCTACGTCTGACATAGATGGTGGCCTACCCATAGATATGCTCAGAAATAAATCTAGAACTCGCAAGCTCTTCCAAAGGCGGTCTCTATTGCCGTTAGTAACATCAGAAGCAATCTATTGCCATAGGAACTATACCTTTGGGTATGCGTATTGGATCCGAACCGAGTATTTACTTCCGTTCTATGCAGGCCAATCGAGTACGCCGCCCGCGCAGCGATGCCTTTAACGCTTAGCTACAAGGATTCAGTATTCCGCTGTGTAACTCACCGAAGAAAAGATAAGCCCCGTTGATCTGACATGCTCGAAGCATATATATGGTCACAAGGGCGAAAGCTTGAACTGTCTCAATTCCTAGATCACCACCGAGGCATGATAGAGCTAGGGTCTTCGCATATTGAAAAGATCTAGTAGCGGATTCTTCATTGACAGACTGCGAACCGATAGCCAGAACTAAGTAATTGACTGCGGATGTTGCGTCGGCGGATTCTCCTTCTTTAGCAATCCATGCCGATATATTGTTCTCGAGGTTTTTATTCTCAAAGAGATTAACTAGTCCAGAGGTCTGCAATAGGGGTTAGATAATGATTTACACCAAATACCTGATAAATAATCCAACGAATTTACCACTGATATAAACGATGACACTAGCTGTCCGGCAGTAGCAGAGTCCACATATGGTGGTTCCTTGCCGATAGCCGAAAATGACAGGTAGGAGGAAGAGTTTTCCAACATTGAAACCCGTCCCGTTTGTCCTGTTTGTGGAGCAAAGGCATTCGGATCTACCCGAGATGTCACTATCTGGCGTACAGTCTGGAAAAGAGAGAGCGGCGCGCAGTCTCCGACGAAAGCTGAGTTTACCTAATTAGTTTATTTATAAGTCTTTCCGAGAAGGAATTTGAAACTGTGTGCGTACTTAGTTTTCCATGAGCATCGCGCAACAAACGGGCTTCGCGGGGCACATCGGCTTCTTCCTCGGCGGAGGCGTCGCTGCGAAGGGTGATATCATCCGACGTGCGGGTTCGAGTTGTATGAGCGGTATGAATGCCAGACGGTTCGGCCGAAGAGACGGGAACATGGGCAGATACATCCGGCCCTACCGACGGAACGGACGATTGGGTTACGGATGTCTCCGGAGAAGGCAAACGCGGTCTCCTCGGTCGACGACGAGGCGTAGGAGAAAACCGGCACGTCGAATCTCCCTGGCGACGCTTACAGTAACTACAAGGTAAGTTCCCGTCGCATTTGACTACGGAGTGGTTAATTGCATGTAGAGTTACATTCATAGGACGTCCCCTGGGCGAATAAGTAGATAAATAGACGAATAGGAGAATGCATGCATGCCTTAAGAGGTAGGTACCTACCTTTACGCTGTTTACACGTATCGCAAGCATTAGCGATCCGCGTACGGACCATTGGAGAAGACATTGCCACTTTATTTATGCGTCGACATCGAAAATGTCATGTAATTGTGTTAGATAGAGACTTGGACCTGAGACATGTTGAACTTTGGCCTTGTTAGAACCGGATGTCGGAACTTCGGAAGCCGGATAGAAAAAAAAAAAAAGGGGGGGGGGTGGCTGGCTTGATCTTACGGGCAATGGCCCCTGTGGATCTTTCTACTTCTTCCCACTTCACAAACCGCCCGCCTTTGATATCCGAGCTTCCATACTGCACCACCTCATCCGCATTTTTGGTACAGCTTATCTTTGGTCTACGAACATAAGCGGTACCTAAGCACATAATTCTACCCGTATTCACGTCTTCGGTGTCATAATTCCCGCCAGATACGTTTCATCACGTGTCTGTTTTAGAAATGGTATCAATGCCGTTCCCCCAGTCCCAGTCAATTGCCTTTCTGAGCCCTCGTTCGATCGCGATGATGCTGTAGCTAGATTCACCACCCGACCTTGGATCTGTTTTCTCGAAGGCACAATAATGTATCGCGTCACGATTTGCATATGTCTATTGCGAAAGTCCCCAAGAGCTTTGGTAGCAGCTTGAAAAGATCGCTTCATATGTTCTTGTTTGTCCGAGCCACCTTGCTTGCTCGCGAGCTCCTTTATACTGCCCATTTGCGAGACGTGTTCTAAAAACGCCCTGTGCGGTGCTGGCATATAGGAGCGAACTTCTTCGTGGAAACTTGGTACGGCTTCGCTCGTCCCCGAAGTCAATGCCGCATTTGTACGCGCACTACCCCCGGATGAAGTATGTTCAACTCCAAGGACAATGTCGAGGAATTGAATAAGCGAGCTTTGTCCATTGCTGCCACCTCTCAGCTGCTTCCAACAGAGTACTCCGTTCCCGTCTTCGTATAAGACACCATTAGGAAGGCCTGAAGTAGCCATGTTCTTACTTCCAGCTAGATACGGACGAATCTGGTGGTAAAAGACCATTGGGTCACATCTCTCGTCCATCCGATCGAGTAGTCTGCCAAGTCTCCCGATACAGATCTTCAGCTGGTCTAATGCCCTGATTATTGTCGAGTAATCTCGATGTTGGGTCGCTTCGAGTGCTTGGAGCATGGTCGGAATTATATAGGCGCCTTCCGCTTCCATTGCTACTGACACCGAGTAGAACCACGACTCGTCCTCTGTGCCGCTGAATGTATGCAAGGCTTTTAGCTTGTCAAGATCTCGAAAGTCGGGTCCACTACAGGTAAAGTTCCATAGGTTAAGAGCAGCGTACGTCGCGACCGGCGGAAGGCGGAGGTGCTCCGAAACTTGAAGAAACGGTACTGATATCGCCGGAGGAAGTACCTAATCGCTTATTAGCCACATGTGTAATAAGTCTATTACGATCGGTTATACCTCTGATGCCTTCTCGCCGCCCCAGATGTATCCATGCGCCAAGAATGATAATACTACATAAGCTCGCTGCCATTCTTCTTCTGTGTGTAGTTTGCTCGTCGAAAGCACCCCTATGAAATTTACAGCCTTTCGGATCGACTTGCTGTTTAGCATTGATGGGAGATCATCTAGTATAGACTCCCACGGGGTATAATAATGGTGTGGTAGACGGCTTAGGGGTTCGCGCTCCGGAAGGAATCCGTTTCTCGAGACGGAATAGTTATGGAGTAGGTCATAATGATCTGAAGATCTCTCGTTGCAATCCGACAAAGGCTGAGTACGACCTGGCATTATGAAGGGTTAAACACTTGAAGCTTGAACTTTGGGTATTTAGGTATTCAAGTGAAAGCAATATAATATAAACGATATTAAATGTTAACTAAATGTAAAATCATCTGACAAGATCTACGAGGTGATCACGTATTTAAGAGTAAACAGGTACGGAAAGGGGTTCGGATGTCAGTACATCGGATCTCGGATACCGGATCACGGAAATGTCTTTTCGATAACACGAAGAGTGTTTCCATTCTTCGTACCGTGGATATCATCGGTTGATATCTTATTCACTTTCTTAGGATCGATGTCTCTTCGAACCTCACGCTTACCTACTTTTTGTAAGATCATTTACCCTCTACGCTCTAACCGTTGCATGTGAAATATGCTGGTTAGGTATATTATAGACTACGCTATCGAAATAATCATCCTAAGTTAGGTAGTCTCTAAGCTATATATTCAGAGTATAACACTAAATCTTGAAGATTTTCTTGTAGTAAAGTCGTCCCAAATGTCTTATTCTTCAACTCCAATCTCAAGCAACGCGATAATGGGCGTGGGGGGATCAGCTTCAAACTAGCGACCCGTTAATTGCATATTGGATTTATTTTGAGGGCTAAAATTCCCTTAGAGTTGGGTCAGAAGAACGAGGCTTTAATAATAATCCTCTCTTTAAAATAGACGGTCTGGACTTTGGAACCCTTTCAATTGTCAAAGAGATATGACCAGCTCCGACTTAACGCATCAGCTGCGTTCTGCCGTCCCCTCGCAGGCGTACAAGGGATTAATCGACTCGGTACTGCCGACCTTGATCAACTGCATCTCGGACATTGCCAAGTCGCTCAGGACGTCACACCATGTCTCGCAGGCGGGCAGCGCGAATGCTTTTGGTGATGATCAATTGAACGTGGACGTATTAGCCGAGAACAGCATCCGAGACGCCATTTCGCGCTGTCCTTTTGTTGTGACCGCCAGCAGCGAGGAGGACCCGGTCGAACGGCATGTTCAAATCCAGGAAGAAGCCGAGGGCGGCAATATTCCAGAGGAGAATTATACGGTTGCGTTTGATCCTCTGGATGGCAGCTCTATAATAGCACCGAATTGGACTGTCGGTACAATTATTGGTGTTTGGCAGGGGAAGACAGCACTCGACCAACCACCCGCAAGCAAATTGGTGGCCTCTGTGCTCGGTGTCTACGGACCACGTACCACAGTTATTGTTGCGCTACGCGTCCCGGGCTCCGAGCCAGCATGTCTCGAACTGGGAATCGGCGAAGACGGAGTTCGCGATGGTGAAGTCGAAGTCATTCAGTCTGCCGTTCGACTAGCAGAGTCGCCATATAAAACCCGTTACTTCGCCCCCGCAAATCTCCGCGCAGCAGCGGACGACGAGAAGTACATGGGTCTAATCACGCACTATATCCAGAACAAATATACGCTGCGGTATAGCGGCGGTCTTGTTCCAGATATAGTTCATGCGCTAGTCAAGGGTCACGGAATATATATATCGCCCGTAACTTCGACTAGCAAGGCTAAATTACGACGTTTATATGAACTGTTCCCTCTCGCGCTGATAGTCGAGTGTGCTGGCGGGACCGCGATCGACCCAGCTGACGGGACGAATATACTAGAAAGACCTTTAGGAGACCTGAACGAAACTGCGGGACTAATCTGCGGGACAGCCGAGGAAGTAGAATTCGCGAAGAAGACTCTCCTTGACTAATGTCTATTGTTAAAGAATCCAGAAAGCAAAGCTAGGCGGACCAGTCACGTTGATTGCATATCAGGGGATCTGATAGGATCTGCGATTTAGATAAATACTCTTAGAAACTCAACTAGGGCCATGATAGCCATCGCCTGCCCATACGGCATGCTCGTAATTGGAATATCCTTGTAATGCTGCAACGTGTGACCCATACCCGTACCAAAGGACGTATTCAGGAGCTCTCCATCGGCATCAACGTTATCCAGCACCGCCCGTATAGCCTTAAGGGCTACGGTTTCGTATTTCTTCCCGATATACTTCTTTCTCTGTGCCTTGAGGATTCCAAAGGCAAAGCCCGCCGTCGCGCTCGATTCGACGTAAGAGCCTTCTTCTTCCGGTTGGTCGAGAAGCGTGCGCCACAAGCCCGACGACGTCTGCAGCGGCTTGAGGGACTCGCATTGCGCATTCAGCGTATCTAGAAGGTGATTTCGAATCGGGTCGTTGGCGGGTAGGTCTAGCAATTCCAAGAATTCGGGGATTACAATTGTCAGCCATGCGTTTCCCCTGGCCCATAAGGCGTTTGCGAAATTGTGACCTCCGTCGTGGAACGTCCAGCCGTGGAAGAACAATCCGGACTTCGTGTCGAATAGGTATTTTACGTGAATGAGAAATTGACGCTTCGCTTCGTCGACGTAATGAGGCCTGTTAAGTAGCTTTCCAATCTTAGCCAGGGGCATGACGGTCATCATAAGTGTATCATCCCATAGCTGCTGATCGTTCACCTCTAAATATGTAATGTGCTGCATGCCGCCATATTTGGTTCTCTCCAGGTCATGGTATGCCCATTCTCCCCAACTGTCTAGCCAGGGGAGATAGGTCTGGTTTCCCGTCTTCTCATATACGTAGGCTAGTGTTAGAAATACAGCCATGGTATTAATGTTCTTCGTAGTGCCCCCGGCTGCGAATCGGTTGGCAAACCAATCTTCGATAATCTTGAGATATTTTTCATCTCCGGTAAGCGAGTAGTAAGCCCAAATTCCGTTGAGGCCAATACCATGGGTCCATTCCCAGTCGTTCCATCCTTTCGTGTCGATTACGCGACCATCTTCTAGTGTCAACAAGAATTCCCCAGTCTGGTCTTTGATATTTACCAGTCCGTCGATGAGGAGCTGAATCTTGGCGTGTATGTCGCTGGACTTGATCCCGTGGATTTCTGCCGGCATCTTGCGCAAGGTAAATTTCTTAGCTCTCAAGATGTTCGCAACCCGAAAGGATAATCAAAGAAGGGAATGTCTAACTACGTCGATGGATATATCCGAAGTAATAGACAAGGACTCTCTTAATTTTCTTGCTTGATCCCTTGTCTGATTTCGTATAGCGAAAAGGAACTGAATAATATGCTTCACTCTAATATTTGATAATGCCTCACGTCCTTTAAGAACAAGGCAAGGAGGAAATTCAAGGAGTCTTTTCACGAGGAGTCAAGAATGGTGCATCTTTTGGTGTACTCCACATTGTGTCGTAGCGCCTTGAGCGTCTCCATTGTCGGGATATCACTTCGTCGTAATACCCACACCAATTCATGCCAATCTATAGAACCATTCAAGGTCTTATTACCACGTGATGAGAATTACACCATCCTACCGCTATAGTACTATTCATAAGATATAACAGACGAAGAATATCACGGGGATTTTCTAAACCGAAGGAGCACAGTCCTTGGAGTACGCAGCTGCAGCTGATCTTCAATGGGGAATTTGATTCCGATCCTTTTGAACGTGGTAATGGGTTCGGTCTAGCTTGCACCGAAGCTAGCTTGCTGAGGGGAAGACCCCTAGTGGTCGTATTCTCATCTCTCCCGAAAAAGTTGGAGCTCCGTTTGGAACAGCAGGGTTATTTGCTTTGGGTCGGTCTAGGGTTCGGAGGGACTTCAGATTTGTTGTCCTTGGGGTTTTATCCCCATCCCCCGGATTTTGGGGAAACTTGCCCCAGCTGATCCCCAGGGAGCCCCAGACTGCCCAGATTTGCCCAGGTTCCATTTCTGATAGCCTGGCACTAAACTAGGCACTATTCCTCGTTGAATATAGTCAAGTAATGATTTCCGAGATGATTCGTTAGAAATGATATGTCTGTATTATATCTTCCGTCCTTAGTGTTAATCCGACGAGGTGGCTCCTAGTCCAGGCCAATGCAGACAAATGAGAGTCCATAGAATGGTCGGCTATCGACCCCTTGTTGGATGGCTCGCTTGCGATGTCACTGCGCCAATACAAGGCAGTCATATGCATTATGTGCTCGATAGTGTCGGTGTGTTAATGATACGAGACGTGAATACATAAAAATGCCATCGTTCTCTCAACTCAAACTCTTGCTCCCATCTCCCATTTTTTTTTATCCTTGCAGGTAGAATTTTCCGTGTGGTGCATCTTTGCAGTCACAACTGCGGAGAACATCGCGCCAAACGCACTGGATAAGGATGTCGTCTATGGAGGTTCCCGACCCTGAGATGGTCCAACCCAAAATACCTCACCAAGACGATGCCGCGAAGAGGTACTCAATGGCGGAGGTAGAGCGAGCACACTCGGCGCTTGAAGACATCGAGGGTAAGGGAGATCATGCGGACTACGACAAAGTCGACAAAGAAGTCGCCAAATATTCGTCGGCTCTCCGTATCAAAATAACGCCCGAGGAGAACATCAGACTACGGAAAATGATCGACAAGAGAATCTTGGTCGTAATGATCACGACGTATTTTCTCCAAGCTATTGACAAAGGCACACTATCCTTCTCTTCGATCATGGGCCTGCCGAAAGACACCGGCATGCTTACCCCCGAGGGAAAAGTTAGCCAGGACTTTTCTTGGTTGACTACGTGTATCTACATAACCATCCTCGTCGTTGAGTACCCGCAGGTAAGACCCGCTATTGTTGTCCCCAAACCTTTGGGTTAGTTACAAGAGCCAGAGAGATATACTGACAGCAAAAACTATTGCAGAATTATATCATCGCCCGAGTTCCCGTCGCTAAGTACCTTGGTTTTTCTATCATTGCGTGGGGCGTCGTTTTGGCTTGCCATGCTGCATGTAAAAACTTTGTCGGGTTGGTAGCCGTCCGCACGCTTCTAGGGCTGTTCGAGTCGGCTTGCCAACCTGCTTTTGTGATCCTCTCCGCCATGTGGTATAGACGCGAAGAACAAGCCTCGAGGGTTACCTACTGGTATATGATGAACGGCGCGCAGCAGATTGTCGGCGGACTCCTCGCTTACTGCTTCACTTTGATCACGGACGGCCCCCTCAGATCGTGGCAGTGGCTGTTCATGGCTTACGGTATCATCTCCGTCATCTTCGGCTTTTTCGTCCTTTGGTGGATGCCTGATTCCCCGATGCGTGCCAAGTGCTTTAGCGAAGAGGATAAGCATCTGATGGTCGAAAGAGTTCGAGATAATCAGACCGGGCTGCAGAACCGAGTTTTCAAAAAGGAACAGGTCTGGGACGCGTTGACTGATCCCCAGACATGGTGCTACGCCGGAATTCAGTTCACCACGACTCTACCAACTAGCGGCCTCGGCGCCTTTGCGAACTTGATTATCTCTGGGAGTCTAGGATTTACCAACCTTCAGACGCAGCTTCTGTCTATGGTCCTCGGCTTTTACATCGTCATGGTGCTTCTAGGCTCAGTTTGGCTGGTGAAGAAGTTTAACCAGAACATCTTGACTATGCTGGGCTTCGTTATTCCGTAAGTGGCATGATCCCGGTTTCATTTAGTACCTACCTAAGGAATGTGACCACGACTAACACGACGCATCTAGATCATTCGTGGGTACCATTTTGCTTATGACCATACCTAACGAGACCTTCGCGCAGCATGTGGGACTGCTCATCTCCTACTACATCACTCTGTCTTTCTGGGCGGCGCAAACTTTGGGTCTCTCCCTGATGTCTCGTAACGTCGGAGGCCAGACCAAGAAGACTGTTGTCGTGGCCACGAATTTCATCTTCTGGTCGGCAGGTAACGCTATCGGTCCCCAAGTATTTCTATCACGCGAAGCACCCAAGTATCATACAGCATTTGCAACTCATCTTGGTTGTTACGGTCTTCTTGTTGTTATCCTCTTGTTCTTCCGCTTCTATCTGTCAAGGCAGAACAAGAAGCGGGATGAACTAGCTGCGGCTGGTGTTAGCGAGGCTCACGACGAGAGGATGGCTCACGCTTTTGAAGATCTGACTGATAGGGAGAACCCTAATTTTAGATATGAATATTAGAGCATCGAGGGAGAATACTGTAAATACACACATGGCATTTTGAATCTATTGAGTACCTAGGTACCTATTGGGTACCTAAAAACCTGATGTATTCCGTATGTCGCGTACAAGATATAATATTTTTGATGTGAAGATAATAGCTGATGCGACGTCTGCATATATCAGGTAAATTGGTGTTATTTTATGTTCTTTTATATTATTTTAGACGTTAAATTTTAGGTCAGACATTAATAACGCCTGAGGCAGGAAGCGTAGGTGCAATGCCTGCGTTTGGTACCTGCTTGTATGAGGTAATGAGATGCTACTGCCTTCAATTCTCATGATACATTCCATCGGTAATGTACCTTAGGAGGTACCTAAGTACATAATAGAGTGCGCTAATGTAACCCACCCACACCCACCTTTACCGATTCTGGGATTTTCCAGCCTTAGCAACTTTTGTTGAAGCTTCAACTCTCAATTTCGATAGCTTCCATCTTCGCAGCTTTCTAGCCTTACAACCCTTTACTGATTGATCCTTTTACCATCTATCCTGAGGTACTCGATTGGTTCTAGTTGGCTATTAATCCCTCTATCTACATCAAATATAATCCTTCAATATGGATTATCGATCGCCTTCACGAGACCGTTTTGAGTCGCGTTCCCCGACCCCCAAGTCGCGTTATTCTCGATCGCCTTCGCCAGTTCGACGACGTCGATCCCCTACAAAATCGCCATCCCCTGCTCCCCGTCGCAACGGCAGGCTCCGCAGCGAGAGCAGAAGCTCAAGTCGTGATCGTGATGACCGGGGTAGAAGTGAGAGTCCGCTTAGGGGCAGTACTAAGGTCAGTCCATTCGCTCTAAATATATCTCGCCACGTCTCTATCATCGCATGATTTATACCAATCCTTACTCCGAAACACCATACTAATTCTAATCTTGTATTAGATCGTCGTCGAAAAACTGACGAAAACTATCAATGAGGATCATTTGCACGAGATCTTTGGCCAGTATGGCCCTATCAGAGACCTAGATATGCCTATGAATCGACAGTGTGAGTGGATTCGTGCGCATCGCATTTCTTGTAGTGTGCTCGTATGGCTGAACTTTTTATAGACAATACCAATCGTGGTACAGCTTACATCCTCTACGTCCACGAGGCCGATGCCGAGGCGGCTATTGCTCACATGCATGAAGCTGTCCTCGATGGAGCAGTTATCAATGTTTCTATTGTTCTACCCCGACGCAAATTCTCGCCTTCTCCCCCGACTGCGAGCCGTGGCGCAAATATCGACCCTCGACTCCCGGCGCCCGGTCCTAGAGGCTCTGCCAGAACTGGAGGCGGAAGAGGGGCTGGATTCGGCGGAGGAAGGCCGCCACGCTCGCCGCAACGTTTTGGTCGCCCCGGTCGTGATAACTTCGACACCTACCGACCGCGATCATACTCGAGATCCCGGTCTCCGCCTACGCGCCGTAACCGTAGTCCTTCGGGTTCTTACGCATCTAGGTCTCGGTCTCCTCCAAGAAGACGGGGCGGAAAGAGAGAGAGCTACAATGATTACGATAATGATAGACGACGTAGTCCCAGTTATGACAGCATCCGAGGTCGCAGTCGTTCGCGCAGCCGTGGTAGGGGATACCGCTAATCCAAAGAACTATTCTTTTTTCTTTCTTTGCATGTCGATGGGCGTTTGGCAGGGAATAAGGAATACCAGATCATGGCAAGGAATTCTTCATGAGGTTGAGATTACGAATTTGGTAGTAGTACGTTTGTTTATTTTTCATCAAGCTTCCCTACGTCGGCTGCTTATGGTCCTTCCAGGTTACCATGTCTTATAACACCCGCGGCCATGATACTATTGCGCATTACGTACCTAATGTAGCTCGTCCGGTAGCATATTCTTAATAATAACGGGATCGTTCCAACAATCCCCTGGCTAGGTCGTCGAGAAGTTATCCCGATACCTCGTTTCCTTGGTAAACGACTGTTTCCCTAATTGTTGATACTAGCATTAATTCATAGTGATTTATCATCAAATTTCACTTCTCTATAGTGGCTTCGGCGTTTAGCTCCATCGTGGTTTCGAACCTGGCTCATTTTTGCGGATCCCCTATACGTTGCTTGATCGGTAAGCTATTCAGAAATATTTATTGCTGATTAATTTTCTATATTTGTCATCTGTGTTATTCCTCAAACTAAAGCTAATCGCTTTAGCTAGTTATATGTATTCTATGCCTCGAGAGTATATATAACATGTCATGTCTATTTTGTCGATTGAGTACCTGAACCTGGCTAAATTAAGCAACTCTACGAAGCCTATACACCTTGAACACCACGACTCTTAAACCAAACACGATTCGATCCAACTTATTTTACTTTTCAATTTTAGTTCTCTTTAAAACAAATCACAAAATGTCTTCGCCAATCCAGCTATCCGCTCCCAGTCGCATCACTGCTTCCAACCTCCCTCTTCTAGAGGCCAGCAGCTCCTCGAAGCCGCACTCAGAACCCGGCGTAGAAGTCCGCGTTGATAAACTCGAGCCAGAACCTATTCTGGGAGGCGAGTTAAAAAGGGCTAGAGTGGCATCTAGCAAGAAACTGCCAACTAGCAACGATGGACAGTGGGTCTCACTCTATATTTCCCTTTCCTTATAACGGTGCAATCATCTTGATCCATCCTGCGAGGGCCCGCGGCATTACAAGTAACAGAAAGAGCTGACGAGCAATCAAGTGGTAATTTGGAATTAGACCCTGTGCCGGGATTTGGAATCGTGCGTATGTATCCCCCTTATCCCTCTTATATCCTTATATCCTTATCTCCTAGTTCTAAGCAGAAGCTGCATATTCTGGCATGTTTAGAAGCTGTCATCATGTATGATAGGTCTTAGGGGTCGAACTCCACTTCTGACAATTCCCACAAATAGCCACTGCTGACCTGACGCGTTTCTTCTAGTTCCGGGTGGTCTTAATATGTACTACCTAGACATTGCCCCCAATACGGAGGGCGTAGTGCACCGTACGACATCTACGGATTATCTTGTCGTGTTGAGTGGGACTTTAAGCCTCATTACCCCCCCTGGCTCATTTGATGTGGTCAACGGGCGTGGTACGTACGGCGAGCTTGTCGAAACGCTGTGCAAGCCAGGTGATGTCGTACTTCAGCGCGGAATAATGCATGCGTAAGTTATATACCTCCTACCGAAGGGCAAACCGTCTGGCCCCCTATAGCATTTTGCGAGCTTCGGCGTGTATACGAATAGGAGACGGGTTCTGACAAATGATGTATAGCCTATCGAACCGTACCAATGAATGGGTCCGTATCATCGGCATGGTCGTGGCTTCGGAGACCAACCGTGTGCCTACCGTGGGATCGGGTCACGGGGACCAGCCAAAGACTATCGTCTTAAACGACGAATGGCTTCAGTAGGCCAATCGGGGTGTTATCGGCCGGCAGGTGGACGGCGCGGCTATGGTAGCCATTCTATTTCTCACTCATCTTCAAGTCATCCCGCGTGATGGTGTAACTAAAAAGCCACCAACTCGCGCATCTTGCTCGGTTACATGAGGCTCGAAGCGTGTAAAGCAGCCAATCACCGAAGGAGACACTCCCTAGGTTACCATGAGCCGCATCGTTGACTACCGGTGTTACCATATATGATCCTCATGGGTCGCTTATTTTCGTTCGCTTTCGCTTATGTGGTTACATGGAGTTTAGATTTATAGTCTTGTTAGAATTGTTTGCGGCTGAGGTCTCCGCCGCAGAACTTGATATTCCCATTGTCCACCCAACGCCGAATGCACTACGTATAACCAAAAGACTACCAAGTCTATTCGTACTACCTACGTATTCAAATTAAGTGACACTATACCTAATATCCTATCTTGCGATTGTGAGCTTGAGCTGACTTTCTTGGCCACGAGACGCCTAATCCGTGTACAACTTTCGAGTATAGCCGGATCTGCGCCAACAAGTATGCCTAACTCCTCAAGAAATATACTGCGAGTGGACATGGCGAAGATCGTGGCGTGCTTAGTGAATCGCCATTCCGCAAGTTACGAAATATATGCACGCTTTGTACCGGTCTCGCCCTCGAGGGTATGCTATGATGACTTGGGTTTTCTTGACACTAAGAGATCGTCTAGGAGAGGCCTAGTCGCGAGCCGTAAATAATAACGGCGCAGGACTGACTCTACGTCGCAAGTTTAGTCCCTGGGTGTATGGAGCTTATGGTGGAGAGGACCACAGATGACAACATGGTGGTCTGCTCCTTAGTATGGCAAACAGGGTAGGCTATTTTATCCTCACAGGACTATTCACGAGAGCTTCTTTCGGTACGGTTGCTGAGCAGTGGGATCATGAGAAATCCGTTGCGGTGCGTCCCGACCCGTCATCTAACCTACATCCTTTGCTTCCTTTCGCCGTGCCCCTATTCCTCCTCTACCAGGAAATACGCTCGCTGTAAGTCAGGAGAAAACTATAAAATGGCCACCTGGAAGCACATTTCAGTACAGCTTCTCTCGTCACCATCACGGCGATTTCAACTCCAAGACACAGAAGCATCAAACGTGGCTATTTTGCAAAAATCACGCGGAGATTTCAAAGATATCACACTTTACTATGTCAGTTCCCCCTGGCCTTAGCCTAGGACCAATATCGGTCCTATCGTCAAAGAATAACGACAAGGAGATATTCTACCGTGCCAAATTCAACTCGGCAGCGTACTATATGGAACTTCCCGGGAAGATATCATTCCCAGATCCGCCGCGTCCCCCAACTCCAGGGCCGCCTCGGCCACCCCCAATCCCTCCCCGTCCACCGGTACCGACACCGCCACCCAGTCCACATTCTTCAGTAGAGAAGGAGTGGCTACAGAGACTCGTGGCAGAGAATATCTCTATCCTTGCCGTTCGGATGATGAATGTCTGGTTCGCCGCACGCGAGCCGGTTTCATTTCCCCACCCCCCTCGCCCACCTACTCCAGGCCCTAGGTCAGTATCAATGATCCTTTTTTTAACCTCCCGGAGTGTGGTCACTATGAAACATGCCTGTGGCAGTACGCACCTCTAGAGAACTTCTACTCTCTCGCCGGGGGTTATCAAATTAAGTGAATCATAGCTAACTGTGCATACCATATCAGACCAGGACCGATCCGCCCCCAGCCTGATGTGCCTACGCCACCGCCTAGTCCACGCAGGTCCGTAGGGAGCGTAGACTATGAAGTAGTGGGCCAGGAAAAAGACAATCTCGAAACCGGTGGTCTTGACATGATTCTATCGAGACGGCTATTCTATGAATATCTGGCCCGCAAGCTCGATATCTTATACACACCAGAAACCCCAGCATGTGACCCCTGCGAAGGGAAAGGTATGAATACGCTGAAAACAAAATACGAAGATAAGCTTACCCATGATCCAGATCGGGATGAAACGAGACTGCATACTCTCATATATGTCCCAACGAGCGTATCAAGTCCCCACATGTCTCATCTCAATTCCTACAGAGAGAGCGGGCCGGATTCTCCAATCCAAGCACTACGCGCCAGGACCGGAACTGTTAGGCACTTCCCAAACCCTTCCAGCCTGTCAGGTATAGGAGAGCCTGGAAGGACTTCCAATGATTTGGCTGTCACCATTCATGGCTCACCTGCAGTTTCGGGCATATACTCTCGGCCGACGTCATCAATGATAACGGCCGTATAAGCACGCTTCGCTTCACCACCAGCCTCGCAAGCCTAGCCGGCGGATACTTGACCAACGTCGTCGACAGGGCTTCTTCGACACATGCAATTTAGCATGCAGCAGTGCAACGCTGACGCGCAGGTTGCACGGCATAGGGCAGTGTCCCTAGGGCTGGTATCTTGCGAATTACGATTCGACGATTTAATCTTTCTTTATACCTTTCCTCCCCCCTCTCCCCTCTCCCCTCTCCCCTCTATTAGATTCCATGGTATTATTTCTGTTTCTGTTTCATCTGTCCACTTTCGTTTATTAACATGGGGTTCGTCATCATCCAGCTGGCGTGGCGGATTTCCCCTCTTTTCTTTTTCTTTTTTTTTTTTTTGCTTTTTATTTTTATTTTTATTTTCTTTCGTTTCTCTAGATTTCCTTTTTTTCGCTAAACGGCAAAGTATCATTGGTTGTTATAGAATAGACTTACTAGATCGAGCAGCATC
Source organism: Daldinia loculata (assembly GCF_022478755.1). Lineage (NCBI taxonomy): Eukaryota > Fungi > Ascomycota > Sordariomycetes > Xylariales > Hypoxylaceae > Daldinia > Daldinia loculata. The sequence goes on from NW_026054890.1 coordinate 185,612, forward strand.
CTTCCTCGCGGAAGAACCCCCCCTATTCTTGGGTGGGGACTGGCAAAGCGGAAAACGGTGTCATTGGTATTCCTTGGTAGTGTACGATGGATCGTATTCCTCTTGAATTTCGGCAATTATGAAGACTCTCTTTTTTTTTGGTTCTATCATCATTTACGACATTCGACCGCCATACTTGCGTAAGACGCATACAGAATAGCCAGGGGTTCAAATTTACAATAGGGCTGCAAGGTCAGAGGCATCCAGGTCAGGGGATGTACAATATCACTCGCTCTCGCTTATTCGTTTATTCTCGTTTTGTTTTGTCTGCATGGGTCCGTGGGGGCTGTCGATCTTTTTAGCCATGATGAAGAAAATCGAACCAATCGTTCGTCTTATAGATGTTATACACGCAATAGATAGATCTGAATAAGACTTCCGTATCTATAAACATAGGTTACACATCAACTTGTCAATACGACTTGTCAATATGCATTCCTTCTCGTCCTATGTTCGATAGCTTTTACTAGAAGTAGCAGAAACACCGGCAATGCCCTCTCGGTCTTCGGTCCCGCCCTCACTCCGAAAAGGTGAATGAGTCTACATTTAACTACATTTAACTCCATTTAGCTGTCATCTAAATTACCTCTTCCCCTCTACGCCTCCCTTCCACTGCCACCTGTCACTTGTCATTGTGGGTCTTTATAAGTCGTCGTTAATATGAAACTCTGACGTACTGCTCAGTTGCTATTTACTATTTGCTAATTGCTATTTGCTATTTGCTATTTTCTATTTGCTATTTACAGTCTCGAGGGAAGCTTGACATACCATACCCACGTCTAAATCAATCGGATCAACTCCACATGATATCAACATTATCATCATGATAAATCTCCGGCCCCAGATCCAACTAATTGCCGTAGGCAGACCCGTGCACCTTGCCCCCATGCTACCATGTCAGCCTCTTCTAGTGTAAAGCTTGACTTTGCTGATCACTACATCTACATACTCATAATCCTATACGCTTATCATGCTTTAACCCCGGTTATCTCTATGCGCATCCGATACGATATTACGAGACAGACAGTTCTAATACCAGACAGCCTCGTTATATATAAGATCAGCGCCTCTTAGTTGTCGGATTATGTCGTGTTTCTATATCGAGCCCTAATACCGCCATTGACGTTCCACGGTAATGACGTCTCTCTTGTCCCCGAACGCTATCGGAGATAAGGTATAGCTGGTCATATATAGGTATTCCACCATCGGGGATAATGCCAAGCTACTGGCACAATCTGCGCCTCGTTGGATGTTCTCTGAATACAAATCGCTGTTTCAGGACCCACTGGCGTTATCTAGGTCTCAGTATACTCGACGACTACGGCTAGGCTCTCATTACGTGCAGCCAGGCGAAGGACGGAATGAAGGACATGTGCCGGCTCCTTCATTAAACTCAGATGGCTATCCATCTACCCGTAACTTACCTTACAATCGACTATTAGGTAGCTGGCGACTTCTCAAACACTTACCGTGGCAGGTCTTGTAGATAATTACGGGAACTAGATGGGTATCCCATTTTAGCACCGCTGACGGGAGCCAATCGGGGGTGCTATCGACGACTTCAACTCCATACCGCTGCGTGGACGCCATCTCCTAGCCTCCAAAGCTTAGTACGCCATTTGGCGTTTCCCGGCTATCAGGTCATATTATCTATACACGGCTTTTAGTACCAACTTTCGAGGCTTTCTATTTTTGGCTGCCTTCAACGCCAAGGTAAGAAGATGATCCGCGCTGATATTCGTAATGATATATTGCCCCGTAGTAGGACTCGCGGTTGTTATTCGAGCATCTTTAAAGCAGCTTAAATTACTGTATATACACCCGAAATTTACTTCTAAACTAGTGTTGTTTCTATTTGCGACCACCACCATGTAATCCTGCAATCCTAGCCACACGTATTAAGTAGGTAGGCATCATAGTTGCCTATCTAAATAAATTAGTTATAAAGAATCGAAGAAGATACCATGGTGAGATGATACTAGCAGATACTATTATATTTAACTATGTGCATGACACATAGGAAATGGCGAAGAGGCGTGGCTTTTTTTTATATACGATTATCTCTATCAACATCCCTAGTAATGATCCACATCTTATCTTCTGTGAATGGAGACACTGTCATGATTCTAGACGATAATCTAGAGAAGAGGATACTTCTAATATTTATAGCCATGAGCTCTCATAGGCTAGATTAAAGGTCCTTGCGGAACAACGAGGTTTTTTTGACGTCTTCTATGCCCACCTCGTAATACAGAGTGAGTATAACAGTTCATTACCAAATATAACTTCACAAGAGGTTACCCCCCGGGTAACATAAAAAGCCAGTGACAACGTAAAATACTTACATATATAAACGTATATATAAAACCAAAACCAAAATATAAATAAAAATAAAAAATATAATCATATAAAGCAAAAAAATATTCGCATAAAATAACAAGGCATGTGTTTTAAATAGGAAATTTTTACTCGCATTTAACACAATATCCCAAGGTAAACCTTAGGCATATAATGAAATTGAGAAGAACTTCAGATCTATGCTACTCTATTATAATAGAATTAAACCTATGGGTGGAGACCATCATAGCAAGCTAAAGCTTCAATGAAGTTAACTCTTAACTTAACTTTGCTATTCAGGTTAATAGCAATTTACCATCAAAATCAGAGGATTTATTGTCACTGTCTAATTGAAGTATATACTAGCGGTAGGTTTAGCCGGGGGGTTAAGAGCTTTTTTAATTGTTACCGTATAAGTATACCACCCCCATAAGACTATTCAAGATAAGGTCACCGGGATAGTAACTAATTTCTATAACGGCGCGATGTATAAATGTCTTTTCTTCTTTTCTTTTTACGAAGGTATCTTATGGGAGTATATTTCACAGAACGACGGCAGAACATTGGTTAATTGATGGTGACCGAATATTATAGATTTAGTAGTAATGTAATTTTCACATTCTGTCCTTGAAGTTGTTCGTTCCTTTTGCTAGCATCAAAAGGCGATATTGGATTGGAATTGCTGCTGTCAAAGTCGAGGACGTAAGTTTTATACGATATAAAGAGAAAATAATAGTTTAAACCAATAACTAGGTCAAAATACGATCCTGCGAATCACATCTATCACGTATTAAGTGTGCTTATTCATGTGGTGCCTAGATTTAGTTGGAATATAGTAGGTTGTATTAAAAGGAGTAAAAAGAACGAGTGTAACGAGCTTGAGTAGGTAGATCGCTTATATAAACGCTCAGCTGATTACTAAGCGGGGGGAGCGCTAGTGCGCTCCCCACACCGTGACAACATCTTAAACAGCAGTTCGATTCTTCTCATTAAGTGCTAGAGTTTAAAGATCGATATTGATACAGATGACTATAATGTTATTGTTACATACCTAGGTACCTGTTTAATGACGTTTGTTTGAAGAGGGTTATTTATTACATAATGGTTAAGTTAGGAGGTGCTTAACCTAGATCTTAATGCGCATGCGCTAGATGATCTTGGATTGAACCTTAATTTTGCTAGATAACTTTAGATAAGTTCCCGTTTCCTAAATTTAGTTGTGTTTACGGATCCGTATGATCTACATACCTAACCTTGCCAATTTTCTACTTGACGTAATTATCTAATTCGTCTCTTCGTACTTTAGGTGAATCAAATCCTTATTTTCCACGGAGTTCTTACCAATACGGTTTAAGATAAGCGATAAGAGGGCTCGATAGGTACCTAACCTAAGAATGCTAAGGATGTGAATTAGGTACTGCTATTCGATTTCAAGGCTTGAATTCGGGTAAGTGCATGTTAGCACGGTACTACGTATACAAGTCTGGCGATCAATAATTTATCAGCTGGGCGGTGCCATCGACGAAGGCGTCAATACTCAGCGGAATTCGTTCGTTCACTCCGTAACCTATCGATAGCTAGAATGTAACCATGCATCCAACATCCAACATTAGCCAGCCACATGCACCAGATTATTTAGAGCCTTCATTAATCGTATCCCAATGCATGCAGAAGCATATCCGCTTCCCTTTGGAGTCTAGCCTCGCTATTATTAACCGTGTCATCACCGGTACAATGGTAAAGGCCGACACGATAAACACCGTCTCGGGTTCTCGTAACGCGCCACTTTCAATATTGGGGATTTGGGGATTTAGGGATTTGGGGATTTGGCTCCCCTAGGTGATAAATGTTTTAGCAGGTAACTTTTGTAAGCTAGCATCCGCCCTCTCCCACTTTTGTCAACTGCACCCTCCCTTAGCAACTCTATAGGTAAGACCCTCCGCTACTAACTTTAAGCCTTGGGTAGTAGGTACCGTGTAGAGCTTCAAGGGGGGAAAGTGCACTTTATTGGCTGTTGCTGATGAAGGGGATACACCTGCATTTCTAGACGTGCCCATACGGAATATGAAATATATATTACGAACAACCTAATGTAGTAGCGCCTACCTATTGCTTACATCTAGGCGTACATAGATAGGAACACAATGACCGTCTGAGATAAGGTACAGCTCGTACGTATAGTATACTTAACTTAATATATGTTGTATCATGTAACTATACTTTGTGTTCTGTTCTCTCATAAATAGCCTCCTACCAGCATTCAAGAATATATTTGGCCCCAACCCCAGTCTACCTCCTCTCGCTATTATATCATTCACTCATTTTCAGCTTCAGTTTTCTTTTGCTCTCAAGTCCATATTCAATATCACTTGCTATTTCAAAACAGCGCGGAGTAAAATGGAACAACAGCAAGCGGGTAGTTCTTCTTCTAACCCAACAACATTACCTACACCTAGTACTGATAGGAGTCCCTCGAGAGATGATATAGGAGGCTCCCAACATTCACGTCGGGTAGAACCTACAAACCCTCTCGCGTCGCCGTCAGTCTCACGCCCGGCATCTAGTGAGAGCTCTGGTGTTATTACTAGGCGACCAGCTGCGCCACGGTATTTTCACTCGCGAAGGATTAAAAAAGGAGAAGAAGTAGAGAAGCCCTGGCTCAAAAAAAGGGACCACAGGGAGAAATGGGTCACTATTCTTCCTATTACGGGGTTCTTAGTGGGTTTGGGCATATCTGCTTTTCTGGTATGGGACGGGCTACGATCCGTCGCCAAGCATAATTACTGCTTAGTACTTGAAGATAATTTCGCGAACTTCAACGATAACGTATGGACAAAAGAGGTCCAGGTCGGTGGCTTTGGGTAAGGCAAAACTTACCTTGTTGTCATGTTTTTGTTGAAACTGACAGCTTATATGTAGCAACGGCGAATTCGAACAGACTACCGGAGATGATGAGAATGTCTATGTAAACAGTGGTCATCTCTTCATCAAGCCGACCCTTCAAGATGCAAACCTAATCAACAAAGATTCTCTAATCAACCTCTTGGAAGATGGAACCTGTACTTCCAAGAAGCCATCTGATTGCATAGCTGCGACTAATACCACTGCCGGGAATGCAACCATCGTCCCTCCTGTTAAATCTGGCCGTATTCATACCAAGAAAGGCGCAACAATCAAATACGGCCGCGTCGAAGTTACCGCTAAACTTCCCCAGGGAGATTGGCTCTGGCCGGCCATCTGGATGATGCCCGTTAACGATACATACGGGCCTTGGCCAGCCAGCGGCGAGATCGATATTATGGAGAGCCGGGGGAACAACTGGACATACGCTCAAGGCGGCAATGATATCGTGTCGTCGGCTCTGCACTGGGGGCCAGATCCTAACAACGACGCGTGGTGGAAGACTAACGTAAAGCGCAAGGCTTTGCATACAACATACTCTTCCGGTTTCAATACTTTCGGCGTCGAGTGGTCCCAGAAATACCTCTTCACCTATGTCAACTCCCGCCTCCTGCAGGTCCTCTACACCAACTTTGATGAACCGCTCTGGACACGTGGTGGTTTCCCTGAGGCCTCCAGCAACGGTTCACGTCTAGTGGATACCTGGTCGCGCACGGGACGTTTCAGCACCCCTTTTGACCAGAAATTCTACCTGATATTGAACGTTGCCGTTGGTGGCACTAACGGTTGGTTCGAGGATGCACAGAGCGGTAAGCCGTGGATTGACAACAATCCCAACACCAAGAAGGACTTTTGGAACGCGCAGAATTCGTGGTTACCAACTTGGATCAGTCCGGCAATGGAAGTAAGCAAGGTTATCATGTGGCAACAGTGCGACGGGAATGAGGAGTTGTAATTGGGTAAATCTCCGTAGTTGTTCAGGTTTCTAAGTAGGAGAGGGCTTGGAAAGATAAGCACACCCGACATTTCTTAGCCTTACAGATACATTATAATATTCATAATATTCATGTAGCGACGACCTCGATGTCACAAAGCATTAGATTAGTCTACTAAAGTTTTTAATGACGACTTTGCGATTACAGATGCTTTGTCTAGGTACTTAATAATGCTTTCGTAGTCATATCAAGCTACACCTTAGGTAGCTTCTAAGAATTTACCTGGTCTACGATAGATCTTGAAATTTACGACAGGTACCTTTGTAAGTGCAATACATGCTTAGGTAGTTGATCGGCACGAACCCCTGAACTACCACGTTGCTAAGTTAATGTCTTAGGTGCTCAAGTCTCGACTGGTCGAGGTAGATTCAGCCGCAATGTTCGAACATGCGTCTAGAACAACCTATTCCCCTGTATACCCGAATACTATAAATTCGCAAGCGTATCTTACTAGCGTTTACTAGGAGATGAGATGAGTTTAAATTTTGCCTTGGAGGTTGGTTTGATAGCTACATGTAGAACTTCATTCCGATTCCAAAATACTTACCTATTTACCTACCTTAGGTACCTACCTACCTAGGTAGGTATTTGATACCTACTACATACACAGGCAGTTAAGCCTTTGGAGAGTATAGGTATAGATAAACCAACAGGAGTCGACAGGGCTTGCTGCGGTGTAACGCTCCAAACTCCAGCGGTAATCAATAGTTCGATACCTTAAATACCCGGATTACCGAGATAAAAAACGATCCTCGCTAAGATTTATTATCTTCGATTGATAAGAATCGACTTTTAAGATCGAAATCATGTTAGATATTAGTTTGCCACTTTCTATCACTTTGCTAGATATAGCGATCTATACGCTTCGAAGTGCGCAATAATTAGAGAACATAGGTAGGTAAGCAATATCATTTGAAGTGTATCGCTAATATGATCTATCAGAAGAATGATTTTTTATTTTTTCGTATATGCGTCATAGATAATCCCAAAGCAGCTATCACGAACCAGCCTACCTCTGTTTCCAGAAGTTATCCGCTTACCGCTCGCTAGGCGCTATGGCTTTAGGTATGGCACAAACTAATAGTTCGAACCGCTGTGGCTATCTACCAAGCCATCTTGATGTAACCCACGCGACATGAATCGGACCGCAGCTTACATCTTTGCTGCGTATCTATGTCGTAGATAGGTAAGATACTTGGGTGCGCTCGCCTATTAGAGGAACCGTTCTTGAAAAGTCCGTATGCAGTTTGCGCCGAGAATACGAGAAATATGACAACACTTGCAGTATGCATGGGTCTCGGCTGTGCGCCAATCATATCACGTCTTTTCACTATTAAACCGTATCGTAGCCATCATGACAACGTGCCTCATCACACAGCAGTCATATACATCGGCCCATCCGGCTCGATTTGGAAGAAACTAGAGCTTGGATTCGCCTCCCTATTGGAAAATGCGCCTCTATGCCCGTAGGGTCGGTGCATTTATATCTGCCAGAGCTGCATAGGTATACCCGGTATACCAGCCCCAAGGGCCCAGACTCTCGATCCAGCTCAGCACCGATATATTGCCTCGCACGGCGGCTTTGGTTTGGCTTGCCTAGATCCCCTCTGTTCTTGCTAGGTAAGCAATATCCGCCACCTCGCATTGTCTCCCCAACATTATCCGAATGGAGTTCCTCCCAGGGCATCGGTGCTTTCGAGCTTCGCGTGGTACATGTGTTGTAGTTGCCAAAGCCTCGGCCCGAAGGTGTCTGTATTCGCTATAGGCGTAGTCGATAGTTCATTCAATGGTTGTTATCTATATACCTAACCACTTACGTACCTAATATCTTGGAAGAACGAGCCGAGAAGATACTGTAGTAGGTACCGCTAACTCTTAGGTACTATGTACGTAGCATTAGAAAGGGCCCATGGCTATCAGGAAGTAGCATCAGGAAGTAGCATCAGAAAACTGCAGTCAGCTACGGTCCTATGTAACTCTTCATACGAATCTCGGTTGCAATGCACTTTGATAGGGGTTTGAGTATAATAATTGGGAAGTCTAGTTGCCTCTTTACCTGTCCATCACCACGGCCGAGTAGGATTAAGTGGCACTGAAAAGCCATCCATACATCCATTTCCTTGGCTTCTAGAATCATTGGGCCTCTATTTCCGTCGTCTGCTGTTATTTGCGGCTGAAATTACCTAGCTCAAATCGTTGTTGATCCAGCAGCTATTGATTATATGCAAGTACTTACTTACTCGAGTCTATCTTTAAATTATACCTACCCGAGCGGCTTGTGACTACACATCGGGCAGTCTCGAAGCAACCTGATACTCTAACCTATCTTGCTTGGACCGTAAGCCACTTCATACTATTTAAGTCGCACCAACAAGTAGACTTCTCGCTAGTGTCTTATCTAAGGTTGTCTCTCAAAGGTTCCGAGTGAAGGTTTGCGCCGACTCAAATATCTTCATTTGCCTTCTTACCTTCTTGCCTTTACGTTCTTTTCTTGTTTCCCATGCTACGCTCCGACATTTGATCGTCTCTCGGAAGCCTGTCACTTAGCCTCCATACAGAGGCCCAACCGTAGTGGGATGCTGCCACATTATCTGGATAGTGTAGATTACACGTGTGGCTGTTGAATCTCAGCTTGGCAGCTTCACGAGCATAGCTGCTTAAATTATTTACTATTGTAAGTTCCTCATGCTTCGTCGCTGTTGCAGTCGAGCTTCTTCTCACGCCGGGGTTTTAACTTGAATGGCTTTCGCAGCATAACTATGCTACGGTTGCTATTAAGTATCATCCTTTCTATTCCTCTTACTGACTACCGAGATGCTAACCTGCTCGTCCCTCGGCCCACAGACGCTCATTTTTTCTTATCAAGACTGTGTAATCAGCTTGATTCTGAGAAGGTAGCCCGCGCAATCGGTCTCCTTTTCGTTCGTTTGGTTCAATAGTTAGGCCCCGTGTCGATAAAATAAATCGCAACATGGGCTTGTCTAGCTATTTTAAGGCCAAACGGCCGATAGACAAAAGAAAGAAAGGACCATCTCACTTACCGAGTAGGGGGCTTCTAACAGAGAGGGCCCTTACGGGGCTGATAAATCTGAATGATTTCACCGCTCCTAATGCGCCATCGGATTTTGACTCGTCAAGAAATTCGATTTCCGGGCGCTCTACGCGATCTACGACGGGCTCGGTTTTTTTGGACGGTATAAAGCACGAGGTGATGGTAAATTTTCTATATCAACAACAGTGTTCGCATGTATGGGTTGGCGATGGGAGTGGAGACTTGGAGGGAGTTCTCCTCCGTAAGTCCAGGGGGTTATACATGACTTGTCCATCTTCGTTAACGAATTCGACTATCGCGATGGCTTGCGCCACTCTTAACGTCGAGGTAACGCCCTATTCCCGACCTCTGATTTAAGGCTCTTCTTGCTAAATCATTTATAGTGCGCCATGACTGTTAACTCTAGGGTTATCAAGACATTCCTCTCGTGGTCTCCCGGTGCTACGGATGTGCCGTTGATGAACGGCCTTCGAATTCAAATCATGCCATCAGTTGACGAGCTATCAAGAGCAAGAAAGCACCAGTTTGCAGCTTTCTTAGCGGCAGAATCGTTGCTAGTCGTCTGGGACGATGATCCGTTACATCTCGTTCCCCGAGCTCAAGCCATCGAGTCGGAGTTGATGGAGTTAATCTGGCAACGTAGCGAGATTAGCGACGATGAAGGAGAGAAAAATCCAGAGTATTTTTCCGGAGAAGTCGAACTAGACGAGGAGAGCGGCCAAATCGAGCCCGAAAAGAGACCGGTACACCTATTGAACACGTATCTCGTTTCTATCGTCATAATACTCATTACTATGTCCCTGGGCGCGGCCTGGAGACAGCTTGCTATTGAAGTTTCGGTCGACGACAGCTTCGCACGGTTAGGTCTAGTAGTCCTATTACCGATTCAGGTTTTCTTCTCCTTATTCTTCGCCCAAGTCCTCGTCGGATGCATAGCCCAGATGTTCGGGCCTGTCCGCCAGCTTACAATCAACTCCAAATACTATTCCGCCCGGCCGCCTCCTAGGCTGGCAACTGTAACTTTACCACATGTTGTAAGTGTATATCCTTATGGAAGTGTTGCTGTTTCTAGGTAACAACACCATATGATCGCCCCTGTTGGATGCTGTTTTAGCCCAGCATGAGGTTGAGGTGCCCTTCTGGATGTATCGATGCTAACGTCTTAATTTGATATCCACGATAGACCATACAATGTCCAATCTATAAAGAAGGCCTCGCAGCTGTCATTCAACCCACCGTTAGGTCTGTACAGCGTGCTATTAGCACATACGAGCTGCAAGGTGGCTCTGCAAACATGTTTATCAACGACGACGGTCTACAGCTTATCCCCGAGGAGGACCGAATAGCTCGTATAGACTTCTACGCCAGCCATAGTATAGGCTGGGTTGCCCGTCCTAAACACGGCGAAAACGGCTTCCTGCGCCGCGGCAAGTTTAAGAAAGCATCTAATATGAATTTCGGACTGATGATCACTTGCAAAGTGGAGGATAAGTTAGCACTGTATAACCGCGGCCCCGAATGGTCACAGATAGACGAGGCTTTTGCCTACGAGCAAGCATTGAAAGAGGTTCTCGAAGAGGACGGCAGGGCTTGGGCTGATGGCAACATTCGTGTCGGCGACTATATTCTTCTTAGTATGTTCCCCTATCCCGACCGTTTTAGAATGCTGGCATCGGCCTAACAATACTAACTATAACGCCAGTCGACTCCGATACACGTGTTCCATCCGATTGTCTTCTGGATGCAGTTTCAGAGATGGAGCAGTCTCTCGACATCGGCATCATGCAGTTCTCTTCCGGTGTTATGCAGGTCGTCCACACATACTTTGAGAACGGCATTACATTCTTCACAAATCTCATATACAGCGCCATTAGGTACACAGTCGCCAACGGCGACGTTGCTCCCTTCGTCGGCCATAACGCTGTGCTACGATGGAGTGCGATTCAGCAGGTTTCATACAAAGACCAAGATGGGTACGAGAAGTTCTGGTCCGAATCGCACGTCTCTGAAGACTTTGACATGTCCCTTCGCCTACAGTGCCGCGGGTATATTATTCGCCTTGCCGCATGGGCTGGAGAGGGCTTCAAAGAAGGCGTTTCTCTGACCGTTTATGACGAGTTAGCCCGATGGGAGAAGTATGCATACGGCTGCAACGAACTGCTCTTCCATCCTATTCGGCAGTGGATTTGGAAGGGTCCCTTCACGCCTCTGTTTCGCCAATTCCTTTGTTCCAACGTCCGCTTGACATCCAAGATCACGATCATCTCATACATCGGTACGTATTATGCTATAGGCGCAGCATGGATCATGACTTCGGTTAACTATTTCATCATGGGTTGGTTTAACGGGTACCTGGACAAGTATTATATCGACTCTTGGAAAGTCTGGTTCTCTATCATTATCGTCTTCAACGGCCTCGGCAATATAGGTCTAGCCATGATGCGATATCGCGTGGGAGAAAGGTCACTTGCGTATGCCCTGTATGAAAACTTCAAGTGGACGTCCCTTCTAGCCATCTTTCTAGGAGGCTTGTCTCTCCATATAAGCCAGGCGTTATTGTGTCACATGTTCGAAATCGACATGAGCTGGGGCGCGACGTCGAAAGAGGCCGAGTTCTCAAACTTCTTCATTGAGGTTCCGAGGGTCATAAAGAGATTTAAATTCTCCATGATCTTCTCGCTACTCTTCCTCGTGGGAATGGTCATCATAGCCGTCGCGCCATTCATTCCGAGCGACTGGCGTATTACAGATTTTGTCGCTATCTTACCCATGGCGACCGTCGCAAGCAGTCACTTTCTTTTGCCTCTCGCGCTCAACCCTGCGCTCATGACTTTTTCGTGGTAACTGGTCATGATGTATATATGTATATATATTTAATTCTCGTTATAATTATTAATCTTATAATTTTATTCTTCTTGAAAAAAAAACGAAATTAGTAAAAAACAAGCTTGGAGTTATTTGTATTCTGAAGCTGTCCAAGGGCCTTGGCGTGCTAGTGATTTCGAATACTAGGTATTATTCGGTTAGACGGGATCTGGGCAACAAGAGGTAATAAATAGTGTAACTAACAATAACACGCAAAGCTAAGGCGGGTATTTCTTGTAGGTTTGCATGAGCGTGTTTGTTTCATTGAAGCACCGGAGATACTTACGTAATGTACATATGCACGTGAGGTACTTAGGTACGCATGAACAAACAATAAGCCAGACGATCTATTGGTGTAAATCCAATACCGCTAACTGTACGTAGCCGAAGGGATACATGTATCTAAGTATTTAATTGATATTGCTGAGACATCGGGTAGGTAGCGTTACTTATTATCCGGTATATAATTCTACCTGTGAGGGAGGTACATGTACTTACGTCATCTGTCAGAGGTTAAATGAAATTACCGGGAAGTCTACCTCTTAGGCGCTTTAGAAGTACCTAGGACAACCCATACGTAAGCCTTATAACCTATAATCGGGCTGTACTTATATACACTGTCTAACAGACAACAGTCACCAGTCGCCAGTCGTCATTCACTGTTCCTAAGCCTACAGTATCGAGTCCTTCTGAACGAATAGAACAAAGGAAAAGGAGCATATGTACTGTACTATTATATTAGATCAGACTGATATTAGATATTTTATCACCCGGCGCTACAAGCCGACCGCCTCGATTAGCTTAATCAATGCGGATCAACTAATCCTTAATAAGTATAGCATCGAACGGAGCCCGTTGCAGATCGGCAAAGACCCCTGGCCCCTTGCTACCTTAGCTAACATTTTACACGTGGGTCCGGGTTGCTTCGCTGCTCGGCTAGCCGCCTTAGCTTCAATTCATGGCTTTAATTGATCTTGACTGGTCAGCTAAGCCCCCTTTTCCTAACTTTCAAATTACGTAGGTACCTAGGTACACCGGGTATTCCCTTTCGACCTTTCGACCTTTCACGGCACGTCGCGTCCTCATGGAAATAAAGGAGGACAGGATGGGGGCGGGATGAATAAGGGGCTTTGTATGCTTTTTTTTTTTTTTTTATTATCGTTCATCCGTTCATTCACTTATCCAACTCAACCTCTTGTCACTCATTAATGCTTATCAATGCTTGCTGGAAGTCTTGCTAATACCAATTGTCCACCTAATTGTCTAAAATTACGCATCTAACACTCCTTCATCACTCCTCGGTTGACCACTTGAAACACAACACCTACGATCCTTACTTCTTACCTACCTAATTCGTATATAACTTATATAACTAACCTATATCATCTTTGCTATCTAATCTCTAACTCGAGCAATTCAACACTTTGGCGACGTTGTCTCCTAACGTACAAGTGCCTGCTTACGAGCTATCATCTCCGCTTCGACTCTAGAAATCGGTCTACTTACCACTGGAGACTATGCGGTCGGCGAGATAGTTCCGTAGCAGGTTCCAGCAGTTTATAGAATTATCTACTCACTCACGACCCCTTGGCTGGTATAACGGGGTTACCACATTCGCTTTGCACCATACAGTACTACCTTCTACGAGGTAGCTGACTTATTCGAATATATTGCTTCACTGCTTAATTATCACGACCCGAGGCCGAGCCCTCGACCATCTATCACGATGCCGGCTAAATCAAATTTGATGCTAGCCGCCGCGCTATTCTCTTCCGTGTTCGTATCTCCTGTCGCCGCTCAGCTATACACCGATTGCAATCCCTTGAATCAGACCTGCCCGCCAGACCCGGCTCTCGGGACAATGCATATGTTCAACTTCAATGCTACGCCACCGGAACATACGTTCAATTTGACTGCCGGAACTGTCGAGTACAACGCTGATACAGGGGGTGCCTTCACAATGCGCAAGAGAGGCGAATCGGTAACCCTGACCTCGAATTTCTATTTCTTCTTTGGAAAAACAGAAGTGTTCTTAAAAGCAGCATCCGGTACCGGTGTGATCAGCTCCATTGTTTGGTCTTCCGATGTTCTCGACGAGGTTGATTGGGAATTCAAGGGAGGGAATGCAACCCATGCGTTTTCTAACTACTTTGGAAAAGGAGTACCAGACTGGAAAAACGGAGGAGATCATCCCGTCGAAGGCGGGGTGTTGGACGATTATCACAACTATACTTGCGTGTGGACGAAGGAAAAACTAGAGTGGTGGCTAGACGGCGGGCTCATCCGTACGCTGTTACCCAAGGATGCCAATAACACATTCTACTACCCCCAAACGCCGATGAAGCTCAGTATCGGTATCTGGGCCGGTGGTGATCCGGACGCGCCAAAGGGAACTATTGAATGGGCTGGTGGAGTTACAGATTACTCTGAACCGCACACGATGTACGTGAAGAGTGCTTTTGTCGAAGACTACTCTTCCGGCAAAGAGTATTCCTACGGCGACCGTAGTGGGTCTTGGGAGAGTATTAAGATTGTGAGGTAGGTCTATTCTCTAGGCGGGAATATGTCCTTGTGTGTCACGACTGGTTTAGACTAACTTTGCACAATTTAGCGGCAACTCCACGGCGTTTGAGAATATCAACAAGGAACCAGAGAAGTCACTTTCTGATAAATGGAATGAGCTTCCTTCCGGCACCAAATCTGGCGTTTATGCCGCTGCAGGTGGAGTTGGCGCCATTCTTTTGGTTGCTTTGATCTTCTATTATTTCAAGCAGAGACGTCGTGGTCAGCAAGAGGCTGCTCTTGCGGCTCAGCGACTTGAACAAGATCGTGTAGAGCTAGAGAGGTTCAAGAAGGAAGGGAGAGATCCTGACGCGCTCGCTTTCGATGGGGCCGAGTATAATGCTAAGAGCGGAATGGCTACTACGGCCTACGGCTTGCCGGATTCGCCTCCGGGAAGCTCTGCCGGTCCACCAGAGAAAGCCTGGGATCCGACAGGCTCAAGTAGCGCTGCTGCCATGCCGCTACTTCGTGACGATACGATGAGCAATTACAGAGATAGTCCAGGTTCAGGCCCAGCTCCTCAAATTCCGGCCCCAACTTCTACATCTCCGGTCAACCGCAGTTTCTCCCCCTCCAACGCACCCGGGCAAATGGGATCTTCGGGACCCCAAGGCAACGGAAACGGGGCTTACGGAGGAGCCCGATGATAGGGCTGGATTGTAATGGCTAGATGAGGTGGACTTTCATATTTGCTATCGTTTGGTTTACAAGGGTGGGAAGCAGACTAGATAAATAAATCTAGTCGGGATAATTGCGAGGCAGTTGCGTCGAGAACTCGGACAAAAGAGTTGGGAATATGCTGTGGCAGAAGAGATGTTCCGTTTTCGGCTGGCTACGATAGGATCATGAGTGCTATTTAATCTTTCAATACCCCGATAGTTGGATATAATTGTTGGATATATTGACATCTATCTAAAATGTACACGACACGAAACATCGCACTTTTGTAATTCTAGTCGATGTTGAAACGCAATCGCCTCGATTCTAATTTAGCTAATCTACTACTAAGTTCCTATGTAGTTACTTCCACGAACGACATTAGAATACCCAGGTGCTACATGGAAGATGAATAAATAAATAAGTATCTCAGAGAATACTGAAACTTATAAGTGTTTCGAGCTCATCTATAATTTAATAATAGAGACTCGAAGATAACATGAGAAGCATGTACGAGGATATGTCCCCAATGGTTCCAGTTTGAAAGGGGTAATTGGATTATCCTACGGAGGTATGTACAAGTGATTTGCTCGTCAGATAACCAAGCCCCATCCCCTTTTACTCTGTGTTCTTCATATCCCCCTTACATGTCCACCCAGCCCAGCCTACTCTACAAACTACCTAGGTACCTACTCATCCCATCTATTTGCAAGCTTGCCAGCTGACGTGCACCTGCTGGGTAAAGGCGACCGTGGCGTCGTCGTCGGAGATTTGGCCCGAGGCGCTCGCGTTGCTCGACGTCAGCGCAATGCGGTTGTTGACGTTGAGAATTCCGGTGGCGCCGCAGGGAGACCAGATGATGGAAGCAGTCGGGATTTGGTCTTGCTTAGTGTATACCTGGCCATCAGCCCAGATCCCACCTCCGTCGATCGAGGTCCTCGTGGTGGTCTAATGTATGTGAGCGAGGTCCTAAAATCTAGGATACAGTAGCAGAGTCAGGGGTAGAATACTTACGGTAGCAGCGGCATCCTGCGAGAAGTAGTAGGTCGAGTAAAAGGTACCGGTGACGCCGGTTTCGAGCTGGGCGTATCCGTGGTAGGTAGACTCGACGATGGCGAACTGGAATCCTCCGGGGTACTTGAGGTTCAAGTGGAGCTGGCAGTTCTTGGACTTGTCCGACGGCCCGGTGCCAGGTCCGGTGTAGACCTGGAAAGCGTCAAAGCCGAAGGTGATGACCTAGATGATCGGTTAGTCGTAGAATTGGCTTTATCGAGGGAGCTGAGATTCTCGCCTTTCCGTCGGGAGAGAGGTCAGTAGTCACGGTTCCCTGGGGACACCCGTTTCCACTGGCGGAAGCGCTGACGATGCTAATCTCATCTGGCTGGGGAGTATCACTTCCGCCGATGATACCGATGGGGGTGGCCGCGGCGAGGACCGGAGTAAGTAGAGCAACGACGGATCGCATGATGATTTCTGTTTACCTAGGTAAAGGGGACTTTTATTGGGGTTTGAAACTGCGTAGGGAGAATATGCTGGATTGTGCTGATACGGAAAAGATCTACTTCGTCGTGGGATAAGGTCGTATATTTATAACCTTCCGATCATCATCCCCAGCGCACTATCGAGCTTCAACCCTGGAGCCTAGGCCGATGGTTAGAACCCGTCTTCCGACTAGCACGGAGGCAGTCCCCAGCAGCCCAAGGCGCTCTAGACAACACGATGGGAAGTCGTGAGAAATCGTAAGAAGACGCGCTGATTAATTTCGGGAATAGAATGCGAACCTAGACCTCGCGATCCATGAGCTCGACCCTAGCCATAGACCTTCCAGCCTCATCCATAAATTTACGGTTCAATTGACGGTCGTGGAAGAATAGATGAAATCAAATTAATACCAGGAAGCCTAGCTGTTATAGCTACTCCGCTGGTTCGGGACAGATTTCTTTTTATAGAAAGCATCAGCAGCAAATTCCAAACCCCTGACCTGATACCTCATACTATGTAGAAGCTAAACCAGCCACATGATGCGGGACTGAAGCAACTCGCCGTCCAACTATGTGGAATTCGATTCGAACCCGCGGGTAGGGTAAGAAATGATGGAGGCTCCAGAAACAAGATGCTGGGTATATGCAATTTAGACCGCATGGAAATCTAGGTCCGGACAGAGACATGGCTGCTGATACTATTTTGAGTCAGAGCAGGGTATCGATATATTACCTAGGCTTCATTAACTATAGCTTGAATGCATAATAAACGAGTGTAATAACGAAGTGCATTTATGTCAGACGGAAGAGCTAATACCTACCTCTACGTAATGAGTTGCTCGTAATATTGCTTACCCTTCATCTCACTAGCTGTAGGTACCTATTATAGTACCAGGGCGTCTCGACCGTAGACCCGACGATATTATGTCGAAGCATCGGACCGTCAACCGCCAGGCCTAACTCTTCTTAGGACCATCCGGATTGAAAGGATATAGCAAGAACCAACAGCGCTCGACGGATCCAAAACGGGGATCGTGACGAGCCTGGTGAATCCGGAAACATTTCAACAGCGAAAACCGGGCGACTCCGTCAGCGAGCTTTGGCTAGAACGCTCGAGTCTCGTAGGACTCTGATCGTCAGCAATGGGAAAATCTCCCTATTTGGTCTTTCAAGCCTCTTTAACCTCTTTAGCCGCGTTGGCGAGCGCCAGGGGAAAAGAGAAAAAAAAGGGGGACAAAAATGCGCGCTAAGCCCAAGACACATACATGCCGTCTACACGTGTTGTCCAAGGATGGATTGAGATGAAACGGTCCGTACTTTTCTTGTCGTAGTTCCGTCCAGCCAGCTCCGAAGTGCTGCTTCTCGCCCCGACGATGGACTGAAACTGGAAAAAGTCGTCTCGCGGGCTAGACCGTCTACTCGACGAGCAGGCTCTCGACGACGTGCTCGAGTCCGAACTTCCAGATCACGGCTCATATGGTCGTATAGACGTATTTATTGCATGATCTGGACTCTCAGCTGAAGTTGTTTCGACCACCTGACGTGATCTATGTAACGATACCGAAGACGACGTAAGAACGTTGTATGTGGTAGTGCTTCGTAGCACTCGCCATCCGTAGCACTCGCCATCAGTAGCATCCAAATTTAGAAGATCCAGTTACCGAGATGTGATTGGCGGTTAATATAATAAATCCCCCTCATGGCCTCATGGGCACGCCAGTAAGCCCCTTCATTAGCTCTTTTCGATGGTCGGAGCTGTCAATGTTGCATTTACACCCCGCTGAGGGGCTAGAAGCTATGCTATGTAGGTAGGTATCTATCTTGCGAAGTAGGTAAAGCGTACGATGTACGTCGCGCCACCAAAAGGAAACAAGAGTAAATTTGCTGTATGCTCTCGATCGAGCAAGGTAAGCCATTGTCGGTTACGAAGCTGACAATCTCTTACCTTAGGCAAATATAAATTCTTATACCATTAACCTTAAGGCAACTTTAGTTTCACGCTGCGGATCTAGTTATACATAGCACGCCTGCAGTAAGCAACCGGGAAAAGCATCGTCATCATTAGATGAGCGTGAGTATAGTATCGTTGTTGAAAAGTCTAATGCTTCAAATGCTTTATGAGCAACGCCAGATAAGTGCGACCTTACATATTTACTCATTCAAGCTTCCACCTGTTTTAATATTCCTTCTAGATTTATGCTCTTAGGCCGCTCAATGGGTAGGCCAAGAGCACGGTCCCAAATGAGTTGAGCTAGGGGCCCCAATCCCCTGCTAACACCAAATGTTGCCGTGTAATAAAGGGTCTCATGGAAGCCGTAGTGGTGGAACAAAACGCCACTGCTCGAGTCGACGTTGGGGTAGGGGTTCTTGGTCTTTCCGTGTTTAGTTAATACTTGAGGAGCGATTTCGCTATTGGCCTTGACGAGCTTGAATACAGGGTCATTAGCAATCGCAGGGCGACTGGCAGCGTAATCCATCAAAGCTTCGAAGCGGGGATCGGGCTTGCGAAGGACAGCATGCCCATAACCTGGAACGACTCGACCGCTGTTGAGTGTTGACCACAGGTAGTCGTGAACATCTTTTTCAGAGTAATTCTCCGGGATGCTTTCTTTCATCTGGATAATCCACCGTAGAACCTCCTGCGCGGCGAGTCTGTGGGGTGTCACTGATTAGGTCTCGCACAGTAGCTATATAATGATTTGAGGACTTACCCATGTAAAGGCCCGGCTAAGCCTTGGAGGCCCGCGCTGTAACTCAGGAATGGATCGCTCAGGGCGCTCCCGACGAGGTGAGTAGCGTGAGCTGAGACGTTTCCGCCTTCGTGATCTCCATGGAGGGCAAGGTATAATCTTAGTAAGTCCTGGAAGTCTTCATTCTCTTTTCCACCCTTGCCTAGCATAGAGGCAAAGTTATAAGACCAGTCCTGTTCGGGGTCAACATCGCCAGGTAATGCACCACCGTCGCGATAGGAATTCTGATATATCTTGGCCGCGATCGTAGGTAGCTTAGCGATCAGACTAATGACATCGTCAAATGTAGGCTCCCAGTAGTCGGCCTTGTTCAAGCCTTCCTCGTACGCCTTGGCGAATTTCGAAGTATAGTTCAGAGCGCTAACCGCAATGGCGAACTGAGTCATGGGGTGCAAGTCTCGAGGGAAACTATCAAGCAGCTTGTTTACGAAATCAGGAAGCCGAGCCTGCTCGGCGAGTTCACGCGACAGTTGGCGGACCTGACCAACTGACGGCACTTTGCCGGTTAAGAGGAGCCAAAACATGGCTTCCGGGAGCATTTCCGTACCCGTCCTGCCTTTGGGCAACTCCTTTTGGCAATCCTTTATCGTTCGACCGTGAAATCGAATCCCCTCGTTTGCATCCAGTACAGAGCCTTCCCAGACCATTGCCTTTAGCCCTCTGTGTCAAAGTTAGCCCTTTGAAATTAGCATATAGTGCCGGCGCTGGCAATACCTCATGCCACCAATCGTGTTCTCAACCTTGACCTCACCGATGACCTTAGATCCATGGGCCTTGACCTTCTTCAGAAGCTCCCGTTTGGCGGGGATGACTTCTTTTAGAGTCTCCTTCAAGTCGGGCTCGGACGAGGAAGAGTACGATCTAACCGTGGGGAGAACTATCGCCGGGGTGGCACGCGGCTATTTACAATCGAAGTTAGTTAAACCTAGGCGAAACATTGGACATATATTTCTATGTCTGTATATATAAAGACTCGTGTCCACTTTCCTGAGTAGCTACTTACTCTTAAGGCCCCCAGCGCTCTCGTCGTTGTTCTAATATTCATCGCCATATTCAAACGTGGCAGGAGAGGTAGTTAGAATAGAGAGAGAAAGTATAAATAGTTATATGTAATCGATCAATGTAGAAATTGTTCCGAAGTTGAATATGCTAGATTTCTAAGGCCAATTCTCTAAAACGCCAAAGCAAGTTAGAAGAAGTAAGTTGTCAATGGCAAAGACAAAATATATAAAAACACAACAACAGGACAGAAAGAAAAGCGACAAGAAAGCACGTCGGGCCTTCTCTCTTAACTCCAACCGTTGAGATAAGATGGGTACCTACTTCTAACCCTTCTAACCTGCCTATTAAGTATCGTACCTGCTGTAGCTAGGTGGGTTAGGTACCTATATATCTAGGTACTTCGTACTTCTCCAGACAGCAGCAAGGCAACCCCTCCCCCGCATAACCGAGGAAACCCGTTAGTCGACCCCATTTGCCCGCTGCCCGTTGCTGACAATTGTCCATCCTAAGACGGTGTAGAATATAGGATGGCTAGGATGCACGTAGGGTAACGGTGTACAAATGTACCTAACATGTAAGCAGCCAACATGTAACCACATGTAGATAACCGACCTCGAATCCCTAGGATCAACCAACCACTTGATGGTTCCTTAATTCTTGAATCTGGGATAACCGATATCTCGGCTCGGGGCCTTGCGGGTATATCCTTTGTAGAGTCTGCTCGTAGAAAGAACATTAAAATAATGTAATTGGCTAGTAAAATAATAGATTTTACTCCTTTAAGTTAGTGTACATATCCTTACATGCAGATATACTAGGTACATGTACCTGGATAGATTATTTTGATGACCTCACCTGAAGCAAACCAAACAATTAGAAGCCGCGGCTTACCGTCAGGGACCTTTAGGAGCTAGCCACTTGTATCAGATACATGGCTGGGTTACCTAACGACAGGTTTATATGCGCATGTGGTGTTGTATATTTCACCTCCGCTTTCAAAAAAGATACCCCATGGAGGTACCCGCTTTAGATCCATCTAGCATTAGACCGAGACCGGTAAGAAAGCCCTCTTAGGTAAGTTGGGGTTAACGGGCATTTGTTCGACCGCGGGGAAAGATGGTTCGGGTGCTATCGGCCAAACCTGGGATTTGTTAATCCTAAGGGCAAATTCCAAAATCTTTCGGTTAGAGCTTCAACATCCTAATTGTTACCTTTGTAGGTACATATAGAAATGAGGTTTTTTCCCTCTCCCCGTCTTTTAGCCGCACCTCTTGTATATATCGTTGCTTAGTGACGCCTTAGACTCGAATTGCCAACTTGCAGCAGATAACCGCCGCGATGTTTCGTCGAATGGTGATTCGAGCTCCCCGAAGAGCTACGCTCCCTCCCCATCATTCGGTCCGTATCGCTTCAACGAGGTGCCTCTCTTCTACGGTTGCAAGAATGTCGTTACCTCCCGTCAACCCTCCCGTGTCGACAGTACTCCCGTCCGACTCATTCCAACTTCTACCAGAGGCTAAGAAATCTGGTGCAGCAGAAGACGCTCTCTACGAGCAGCAGATTAAAGACGTCGAGGCATGGTGGGCATCGCCCAGATACGAGGGTATTAAAAGGCCATATACTCCCGCCGATGTCGTGTCAAAACGAGGATCACAGCTTCAAAACTATCCTAGCTCCGTAATGGCAAGGAAACTTTTTAATCTGATTAAGGAGAGGGAAGCAAAGGGGGAGCCGATACATACAAGTATGTTTAGTCGTCCGTATGACTTATTCACGTTCCGAACACCACAAATTAACTTTCCTCGACTCGGTGAACAGTGGGAGCGATCGATCCCGTGCAGATGACCCAACAAGCGCCACATCAAGAAGTACTCTATATTTCCGGATGGGCCTGCTCCTCAGTCCTCACCAGCACAAACGAAGTGTCGCCGGATTTTGGCGATTATCCCTATAACACGGTACCAAACCAGGTTCAACGTCTCGCGAAGGCGCAGTCAATGCATGATCGAAAGCAATGGGATTTGCGGCGGAAGATGACCCCAGAGGCCCGGAAGGAAACGCCGTATATCGACTATCTTCGCCCCATCATCGCAGATGGAGATACGGGACACGGCGGATTAAGCGCGGTATTAAAGCTTGCCAAGTTATTCGCCGAAAATGGCGCTGCTGCTGTTCACTTCGAGGATCAGCTGCACGGTGGTAAGAAGTGCGGCCACTTAGCGGGCAAAGTCCTGGTACCTATAGGCGAGCACATCAACCGTCTCAACGCCGCGCGCTTTCAATGGGATGTCATGGGCTCAGAAAACCTTGTCATCGCGCGTACCGATTCGGAAAGCGGGAAGCTTATATCTAGCGCGATCGACGTGAGAGACCACGAGTTAATTCTCGGCGTTGCGGAAGAGGGTATTGCGCCTCTCGCAGAGACACTACAAGAGATGGAGGCTGCGGGCGCGCCAGGTCCGGAAATAGACGCGTTTGAAGCCGAATGGGTAAAGAAAACGCGGCTAGTAACGTTTGACGAGGCGGCCGTCGAGCAGCTGAAATCTCAAGGAGTGGCCCAAGACAAGATAGACTCATACCTAAGAGCTGTCGAGGCAAACGCAAACATGGGCATAACGAAACGCCGTGAGATCGCGAACCAGTACGCCAAGAAGCCTATCGTCTTTGATTGGGACATCCCCCGTACCCGAGAGGGATATTATCACTACCGCGCGGGTATGAAAGCTGCCACGAAACGAGCTATTGCCTTCGCGCCTTACGCCGATCTCCTCTGGGTCGAAACTGGCGATCCAAACGTCGAGGTGGCAGCCAAGCTCGGCCGCACGGTAAGGCAAGTATTTCCCGGCAAGGGGCTAGTCTACAATCTATCGCCCTCGTTTAACTGGATGGCCCACGGTTTCACTGACGCCAAGCTCAAATCTTTCATCTGGGACATCGCCAAAGAAGGTTTCGTCCTACAACTAATCTCGTTGGCGGGCCTGCACAGTACCGCTACCATCACAAACGAGCTTGCTAAAGAGTACAAGAAGGATGGCATGTTGGCCTATGTTAATCTCGTGCAACGTCGCGAGAAGGAACTTGGCTGCGACGTTTTGACGCATCAGAAGTGGAGCGGCGCGAGCTATATCGACGGAATTCTGGGTGCTATTCAAAGCGGGAGCAGTGCGAGCAAGAGCATGGGAGAGGGAAATACGGAAGGCCAATTCAACTAGAATACTGCTCTCGTCTGGAATTCCGTTTGCTTATTTTATATGTTGATCGTTCGCATTGTAGCGATGGAGTTTAGGCATCCTCTTTTGTCCATTCTTTATTTCACCGGCGGATTGTATGGTTACTAGTCACGCATAGAGTTGTGGTTTTGCTGGATTTTAAAATATCTTCGGTTACGTAGGTAGGGCTGTGTACGAGACGTAAATCATATATCCAAAGGGGCATAGTCAAGTAAGGTAACTGGGTAGAAGCTCATCCTAATGGTGGCATAACATTATCACATCGGGTGCTTACTAGAGATTTGCGGCTTAAACGAGAATGTTCATGTGAAGTATGTAATATATATACCTACTCACTTTATTCCTTATTATGAGCACAGTACGAAGCTCTCTCTCCAATCATAGCTCGTTTTTCAAAGCATTGTTCGTAGGGGCAGGTAGAGGTGGTCCCTCCGGTGTGACGTACGCCTTGGTCATGCCGCCGTCTACCACCATCTCGTGGCCGTTAACAAAGCTAGCATCATCGGATGCTAAGAACAGCACAGCTTGGGCTTGCTCTATAGCCTCGCCAAACCTACCAGAGGGGAAATGGATCTCGCGTCGCATTCGCTTCGGCACGTCGTCTCCGAGCCAATCCTGCAGCAGCGGGGTGTTCAAGGGCGCCGGGCACAAGCTGTTGAAGCGGAAACCCTCACGGGCGTGCACGATAGCCAGCTCGCGCGTCAGGGCCAGGACGGCTCCCTTGGACGCGGTATACGCCAGCTGCGGGGTCGCAGAGCCGACGAGGGCGACGACGGACGCGGTGTTTATGATGCTGCCCTTGGTCTTGTTGTTGCGCCGTAGGGAGAGCACTGCGTGCTTGCATCCGTACCATACGCCCTTCACGTTGATCGACATGGTAAGATCCCATATCTCCTCGGGCGTGCCGACCGCGTCGTCGTCTCGCGCGTGCATGATGCCCGCGTTGTTGAAGATTATGTCGAGCCCGCCCCACGAGTCCAAGGCTTCTACCGTTGCCTTTACGTCGTCTTCCTTGGACACGTCGCAGATCTGGGAGGGGGGGTGGACGCCTTATGTTAGTCTACGATGCTGAAACTACCGCTACGTCGCGGTTTGTATTATAGTGTGGTGGCGACGACATACTCTTGTTTCGACTCGGCCGGCTTGCGGTACCAGCTGCAAGACTTTGGCTTTGGCTTTCTCCAATGCCGGGCCAGAGATATCGACTATTAGAACATTGGCACCTTCTTTTGCAAAGAGGATCGATGTTTCGAGGCCAATTCCGCTATGTAGATAATTTGCGTCAGTCCAAAGCCTACCCTATGTCCTGTACGTATGATAGGAATTACATACCCAGCACCTCCCGTGATTATGGCATTCTTGCCAGCAAGACGACCTTTGTTCTCAGATGCCATTTTGACCACCACCCGACTTATCGTAATTTCAGTAAAAGGGCTCGTTTGAACGGCGAGGACGGGTTTGCCGAGTGGGATAGGGGATGTAAATTAACACCGGGACGGTTTAGGAGGTACTGGAAAGGATGACTCGAGGTCGAAGGCAGAATCGAATCGATCCGCTTCGAATATTTGACGAAAGTCTATCAGCTATCCCGAAAGATGCCAATATTAGACACTATCCGTTATCACTAATAGACCGATAGTCCACTATACTCGTGCTGTATGTTGACCTATCGGTCCAGACTAATTTTGGAGGGGCGCTTCCGTGACATGACCCCTCTCCTTCCGACAACGGCGGCATGTTAGTGATAAGACTATATTTCTTATCACGAACTGCCCAGCATAAACCTTGGAAGTTATCTAGGTACCCAGGTATGTAGGTATCTATAACAAAGGTACCTATATAATATTGTTCCCACCCTACTTACCTCGGTCCTACATGAATATCTTGCAGGCCGGGCCCCTCGCTACAAGCACACAACATCGAGGGTGCTTAGTTGAGGGCTTTGATCGGCATCCATTTTAGTATAATCTCATAATACCTACACGGTCCAAGTCCACTTCGTTCATTTTTTTACGCTTCATATTAACACTAAATAAAGGTAGGACTCAAGGGCTAAACTAGGTCTGTTAGTACAGCTCGACGTGGATTTGACTGATTGGATAATAGTCACGGGGGCGTTTGGGATAATAAACAAAAAGAAATAGGACGGAGCCGATACGTTCTGGTGAAATATCGGCAAAGTCATGGCTTACATAGGTAGCTCGCTTCGACCTTTCCATCTCAATACTATTACTTCTAAGTTGAGAAAACTTCCCCCGACGGGGGTTAAATTACTCCTAGTAGAATACCTATGGAATTTGAAGGCTTAGTGATATGGTACAGTGCGTCGTCATGTCGTTTCGACTAAGTCCGAGTGTAGGTAGTAGTCCGCTGGAACCCGTTTGGATATGCCACGGGTATGTCACTTGCACCATATCCTAAGAAAGGCGGAAGCCATTGAAGATCAAATCTGTTTCCGCCAGATCCCGCAGAGGTATCAAAGGAGATGATCGTAAGTAAGGCGTATTTGACATGTACTCCACACCGATACGCCCATGTTTTCTGGAAAGATGTTGGTGAATTCTCGGTTCATGATTCGTGGGGAGCTTCCGCAATTGGTATATCTTGTTACTTTTAAGCGGTGAGTTGATGACTATGTAACACTTGTCCATTCCGTCGGGTCGGGTTCGTGATTGATGATATCGAGTCATCATGCCGATATTAGAATAAACCACGCGGCCGGATAGGAATGTCGGGAAACGCATAATGCAATTTAGGGCCAAGTATATCGTAGCTGCCAGTCAGCATTGGTTGAGAGTCGGCCTAGCATAGGCGATATTATATTGCACCATGCTTTAAGTATACCGAAGGGATGATTATATGACATCTAGGACATCTAAAGCGGATCGTTGGTAGCAATTTACTGCTTTGCATACTCTAGGTTAGGCCGTCGAGTCCTATTATATGTTGACATATTATTGGTCTTGGAAAAGGATCGCTCGAGGAAGGGCGGGAGTCTGAATAGTTTCAGGCATACAGCAAGTATCACGCGGTGTCAGCTGACAGACTTATACAAGAACATACCTCCTAACCTAGGTACCTAGATGAGTATGTATAGAACTAAAATCACGCAACTTAAGCTCCATCGAACTCACTCAATCGGGTTGAATATATGAATATACGATGGTAGGATGGAAAATAGCGGGTGGTTATAGACGGGGTATCTTACTCGGTTAATAGCCCTAGATGAGAGCCTCACATAAGTCAAACCGGTGTAACGTCATCGTCGTGTATGTACTACTACGAAACATGATCACGATGTAAGAGAAATCTGCAGGTTGGGCGTAATCCACGAGGGAGAATTGCTATAATTGTTATAGTATAATATGATATGTGATATGTGATATGTGATATACTAATATAGGTACCGAGGTACTTATTACGTAGCTGGTGGGAGTTCCCGTGGACAGGGATTTCATTATCCGATGTCTTAATCTTAAAGCTTGTAATACCGCAGTTCAAGCTTATCTTTTACCAATCACGTCAAACACTAAATATTTCGGTATCGGCAAGGTACCCAGAGTTTGAAGTTGGATCGATCTTTTACTCGACGCATTCTTCAGCCTTACGGAGGTAATCAAGGTTCCATACAGGTACATAACATATGTTTTGAATCTTACCCCTCCATTACCTTCAATACCTTCAATACTTACATCTCTCGCCGTCCATATACAATACCCAAGTACCTATCTATATATACCCATATCCGTTGTTACCAGCGCTGGTTGTTACTAACTTATATTTATATCTATTCTATCGCAGACTTGGTTGGATTCTGAATTAATTCCTCGTGTATGCCGAGAACAGTTCTTTCTTCCCCTTCTACCTCTTTTTTATTACGACGCGACTCAAAACTATTACTCTTTTATAGTCTCCCTTAACATGTCTCTACCACCCCGCGTTACAGTTGAGAACCTCCCAGACCTCCTTAAGGATGACACCAAGGTGAAGCTGGCAGGAGTAGACGTCGATGGAATGCTACGAGGGAAGATCGTGTCCAAGAAGAAGTTCCTCTCCGTAGCCAAAGAAGGTTTCGGGTTTTGCAGTGTCATCTTCGGTTGGGATATGCACGATAGAACCTATGGAAAGGAACTCAAGATTAGCAACAAGCAGAACGGTTATCGCGACTTGATAGCCGTGCCCGATCTAAACAGTTTCCGACGCATTCCCTGGGAAGACAATGTCCCCTTCTTCTTAGTTAGCTTCTTCGACGACGACGCAAATCCTG
This sequence comes from Daldinia loculata, assembly GCF_022478755.1. NCBI lineage: Eukaryota > Fungi > Ascomycota > Sordariomycetes > Xylariales > Hypoxylaceae > Daldinia > Daldinia loculata. Next base: position 213,750 of record NW_026054890.1, read on the forward strand.
TATGCGCCGATCCGCGCGGGCTGCTTAAAACTACCGTAGAAAAGCTGGAAAAGAAGGGTTACAATGCCATGGCAGGAGGTTTGTTACGCTCCCGTTCGACATTAAACACCCCTCTATTTTTCATCTCCGCACAGATTCCAAGTATTATAATACCAACTATTGTATAGCCGAAATCGAGTTTTTCCAATTCAAGATACCTTCTTCGAATTCCTCAACCACAGACTCGCCCTCTCCCTCCGTCGCATCATATCTTAACAGCAACCCACCGCATACCCTGCCTCCCCTAACCGAGGGTATGTTCGGATATAGCATTACGCGGCCGACGCTCAACAAGTCTTACTATCACGGGGTATACGATTCGTGTGCCAAGTTTAGGTGCGACCTGGAAGGTTGGCATACCGAGAGCGGACCTGGGGTCTACGAGGCGGCATTGGAATTTGGACAAATCTCAGAGACTGCCGATAGAGCATCCCTCTTCAAGTACGTCGTTAGGTCGGTTGCGAGCGAATACGGAATTACGCCCTGTTTCATGGCGAAACCTCAGCACGGTCTGCCAGGGAACAGCGGGCATACCCACGTGTCTGTCGTAGATAAGGACGGCAAGAACCTATTCTTCCGCGAGGAGAAGGATGAGAATGCAAAGTACCCTGACATTGCCCATCTCAGCGATCTCGGAAGGCATTTTCTTGCGGGTATCCTGGACGGTTTACCTGATGTAATGCCGATGCTTGCGCCTACCATAAATAGCTATAAGCGGTTGGTTGAGAATTTCTGGGCCCCCGTGACCGTCTCGTGGGGTCTCGAACACCGTGCTGCATCTGTCAGACTCATCGCGCCTCCTACTTCCAAGCCTGGGGCAACGCGATTCGAGGTCCGTGTACCAGGTGCCGATGCGAACCCTTACTTCGTCATGTCGGCTATCCTAGCTCTCGGCTGGCGCGGCGTGGAGAAGAAACTCGAGATCCCGATTCCTCCTCTCGGCAAGGGTCAGGATGTGGGAGACCTGTCCGATCAAGGTACTCGCCTCGCGAGAAACTTGAGGGAAGCTACCGATAGATTTATGAGCCAAGATAGCATCGCTCGCGAAGTTTTCGGTGACGACTTCGTAGATCACTTTGGAGGTACCAGGGAAAACGAGATACGACTTTGGGATGAGGCGGTAACGGATTGGGAACTGAAACGATACATAGAGACGGTATGAGGATTGGATGAATGATATCCTGTATAATAGTCGTATAACTAACCTGCTAGCCTTATTGTTACGCCGTAAAGTAAATTTGAATCCTTTCTTGAAAGAGCGTTTGGCCTGTAAATGTGCTTAACGGTCTTTGTCCTGGGCAGCTAGGATCTCCTAAGATTCTTCCCTATAATTTATTATATTTAAATCGAAATTCATGGGTGAACCTTACCGACGTATTTCCCTTCGTGAGAGATGATTGAAAGGAAGTGAAAGATTTTCAACCATAAGGCACGAAATATATCCCCAGGTGTGAGATTCGTTCAAGTAGAGCGGGGTTTGGCTGACGAATATTACAATTCTTAAATTGGGTACTTGGATACTATGGGATACTATGGAAAATCATCTTATAAAGTAAAAAGTGTCACATCGGGGGAATAAAAAGGGAAGAAAGTTCCCCAAATACTCGGGGTCATTTGGCTAATGCAGTATCGGAAGTGAAATGATGTGAAATGATGTATAAAGACCCCGCTTGATAGAGTACGATACATATGATTTTACTCTCTTATACACCCTACATAAGTTTGTTGGCGATATCCTTAAGCCGAGAACTAATCTAATAATGTCAACAATATCATCAGACGCGAAAGCGATTAGCTCTTCTGATACCCCGTCGGTTGACAGATATCCGGAGTTGACAATCCAAGGTCCTCTTTCAAGAAGAGGCCATGGCCCAGGGTTACTCCTCCTGGTCGACGCGGAGCTTGATCTTCGTAAAAAGCACGAGAAGACTTTAGACCCGCCACCCTTGTATAAATGGGCCGAAGAAGGCTTTGCCGTTGCGCAGTTAAGAGTTACGAAATCTAATAGAATATTGCTATACGATGCCATACGCTCGGCACTCTCCAAGTTACTCGCATTGCCGTCTTGCGATCAAATTGAGAAGATTGGAATCATCAGTGAGAAAACAAGATACATATCTAAATTTATGTGCAAATGAATAATGATTCAGCTGACTGCGCAACAACTAAAAGCTTATATGCCTGTCTTGGAATCCGTCGTACTAGAAGCAATCGAGGCCCATCCCGAGATTTGTACCGTCGTCTGTTACGGTGCACTACTAACGGGTGTCACTACTAGCAAGCTGCCGTTACTAGCACACGTACCTGGACCTTTTACGAAAGCCCAAGAGGATGGTAGTAAAGAAGGGACTAACGAAAAGAAGTATCACTACGAGAATGCGAAATCCTTCTTTGCGATCCCCGCACATGAAAACTACCACGCTACTTCAGCCTCGGTGGCCCACACGCGGTCGCTCTCTTTTCTGAAGCCGCTTGTTGGCGCCCCCTATTTCGACCTCGAGAAAGTGTGGGACGAGCACACGTACTGGGAATTCCAAGCGCGATCCGTCGAGGAGACGATGGCGACCATGGTGGAAGAACCATACGTGAACCACGTGCCAACGCTCACAGGCGGTGTTGGACGACAGGCCCTGACCGAATTCTACAGAGAGAACTTCATCTTCAGCAATCCGCCTGACACGCAGCTTGAGCTCGTGAGTCGGACCGTGGGTATCGATCGCGTGGTCGACGAGTTCCTATTCAAGGCGACTCACGACCGTGTAATAAACTGGCTGTACGTGTTACCGTAGCGCTTCTCCTAACGTAAAGTAGTGTGAAGCGGCCTAATCTTATACGTTTGCGTATTTGTAGCATCCCTGGTATCCCAGCAACCGGGCGATTTATCAGTATTCCGTTCACGAGCGTGGTAAACATACGCGGCGATCGTCTCTACCACGAGCACATCAGCTGGGATCAAGCGACGCTTCTTAGACAGCTAGGCTTACTTCCAGAGTATCTCCCATTCCCATATCCAGTTGCGTCGGATTCAGGGGCATCTGCTACGAGCTTCGAATATCGTCTCCCCGTTGCCGGAATTGAGAGCGCGCGTAAGCTAGCGGACGAGAGCTCTGTGGATTCGAATGAGATGCTCCAATATAAGTATAGGGAAAAGATGTGAGGTCTGCTGTCAGACAAACTGTTAGACGAACTTATTCTATACTTATTAGTCTATACTTAACATCTGAGACATGTCGGAAGTTCTTTACATTCTCGTCCCTTTAGCTAACACAGTATTCTTACTGTAATCGGCAACGCAGATAAATTTCTATTAATAGGTTGCGCACGGTTACAGTACCGGCTTTATGTAAATATCCATCCAATGCTCAGAGCCCAAAAGCTCTCGCCAAGAAGATCTCCAGGTTTCAAACCAAGGCTCCGACGTTGGGATCGATGCTGCTTTATAATACTTCAGGTAACTTGAGGAATTGGTCAAGTCTTTCAATTCCAAGTATGACCTTAGAGACTTTCGCGATAGTAATACATATGATTAATTCCTAATTTAACCGTTGCTATTTGCTCAGGTAGCAAAGGTACCTACATCTAGGCAAGCATCGGACGGACCAACGATTTCTTAGTAGCAATCATCGAAAGACTTGCTTGCTGAACCACACTCTCGTAGGGCGAGACCAGGCTTCGAGCCATAGGTGACGAGATGAGCTCAAGTAAGGAAGGGCTATTAAGTCCAACCTCGAACTACGAGCAGGAGCAGTTCCGCCGTTCCTATGATGCTCGCTCATCATTCGAACTCGACTCTGATCTCGACGCAACAGAGTTCCTCCAATCCGACCCCCTCACATCCTCTAAACCGTCCACCGCAGCTTTCTCTACCCAGCCTCGCAACCGCTGGTTGAGGAAACCATGCGGCTGCTTCGTCGGCCGCTCGACTAGATGTATCATTGGCTGTTTAGCCATTTTCGCTCTAGTATGGCTAGCACTCAGCGCAGGCGGCTTCTTCGCATTTAAGAAATATAAACAATCACCTCCGGATGGCCTCTCGCCACCATGGTATCCGACTCCAAAGGGCGGTACGGCAAGAAGCTGGGCCGAGGCCTATCAAAAAGCCAACGAGATGGTTGCCAGGATGACATTACCGGAGAAAATAAACGTGACGACTGGGACCGGATGGAAGATGGGTCCGGCCGTAGGAAACACGGGCCCGGCGGTTCACGTAGGGTTCCCTGCTCTTGCGCTTCAGGATGGTCCGCTAGGTATTCGGTTTGCCGACAATGCCACTGCCTTTCCTGCCGGCGTGACTGTCGGCGCGACTTGGAATAAAGAGTTGATGTACCAATGGGGAAACGCCCATGCGATAGAAGCTAGAAAGAAGGGAGTCAATGTGATTTTAGGTCCCTGTATCGGTCCATTAGGCCGCATGCCAGCAGGTGGACGGAACTGGGAAGGGTTTGGCGCGGATCCTTATCTCCAGGGCATCGCAGCAGCCCAGTCGATCAAGGGAATTCAAGATGAGGGTGTCATGGCGACTATTAAACATTTCGTCGCAAACGAACAGGAGCACTTCCGCCAACCGTGGGAATGGGGCCTCCCGAATGCTCTTAGTACGAACATCGACGATCGGACAATGCACGAGCTTTACTTATGGCCGTTTGGAAATGCTGTTAAGGCTGGCGTTGCAAGCGTCATGTGCAGCTACAACATGATTAACAATTCGTATGCGTGCGGCAACTCGAAGCTACTCAACGGCTTGTTGAGAGACGAGATGGGTTTTCAGGGATTCGTAATGAGCGATTGGTTGGCGCAGAGAAGCGGCGTTGCCAGCGCTCTCGCAGGCCTCGACATGACGATGCCCGGGGACGGGCTGTTCTGGGAGGATGGCAAGTCTCTCTGGGGTTCCGAGCTTACGAGATCTATCCTCAACGGTTCGGTTCCTCTCGATAGGTTAAACGACATGGTTACTAGGATTGTCGCGGCATGGTACCAACTAGGTCAGGACGACAAGACCAAGTTTGACCGTAAGGGGCCCAACTTCTCGTCGTGGACAGACGAGCCTGAAGGTATCTTTGCGCCTGGAAGCCCTACCGAGCAAGAGAAAGTCCCAGTTAATCAGTACGTCAACGTCATGGATGATCACGCCTCCATTGCACGGCAGATTGCAGCAGAAGGAACTGTCTTGCTTAAAAACGAAGGACTACTCCCTCTTCCCCATAACTCTAGCACTAACTCGAATAAAACGATCCCACGCGACGGTCCGTTTCAGATTGCAATATTTGGCGAGGATGCCGGTCCTGGCGACGGTCCTAATCACTGTCCAGATCGCGGTTGCAACCAGGGCACCTTAGCTTCAGGCTGGGGCTCTGGTTCTGTCGAATTTCCATACCTGGTCACACCCGTCGAGGCACTGACTAAGAATTGGAAAGACGACGAGGGCGTAAAGGTTTCGACGTATCTAACGAATAAGCCACCATTCGAAAAACAGCCCGAGATTCTGCAAGACGCTCAGTTATGTATCGTCTTCGCAAACGCCGACTCGGGCGAAGGGTTTAAGGTATGGGAGGGTGTTAAAGGCGACCGACCCGATCTATTTCTGCAGAAAGGCGGCGATGATCTGATCACTCGGGTCGCCCAAGGATGCCACGGCGGCACCGGCGACGTCCTTGTCGTCATTCACACAGTCGGTCCTGTCCTGGTGGAAAAGTGGATTGACCTACCAAATATCAAAGCGGTCCTCCTCGCGAACTTACCAGGCCAGGAGAGTGGTAATGCCCTAGCCGATGTCATATTCGGAGATGTCAACCCTAGCGGAAAGTTGCCTTGGACTATCGGCAAGTCCCTAGATGATTACGGCGAAGGTGCTAAAGTCATGTACCTACCAAACGGCGTCGTACCGCAGCAGGACTTCAAAGAGGGTTTATACGTCGATTACCGCTATTTCGACAAGTACGAAATACAGCCGCGGTTCGAGTTCGGGTTCGGCTTAAGCTATACTACATTCGAGTTCTCTGATTGCACCGTCACCGGGCTAAAGGAGAAGAGCGTCCTCCCCGCACCGCGACCCAAGGATTTTGCAATTCCACCAGAATACGATGCTACTATTCCTAACGAGGAAGAGGCGCTCTTCCCTAAAGGCTTTCGAAAACTTGAAAAATACGTTTACCCCTACCTCGATAATATCGATGATATAGTATCAGATCCCTACCCCTATCCCGACGGCTACGACGTAAAGCAGCCTCTCTCCGGCGCGGGGGGGGACGAAGGTGGAAACCCCGACCTTTGGGATACCTATGTTACCGTTTCCGTAAAGGTTACCAACACCGGCGGTAAGGCAGGCCAGGTCGTGCCGCAGCTATACCTTGGCTATCCCCAAAGCGATCTTCCAGTCGACTTCCCAGTCAAGGTGCTGCGCGGATTCGATAAGTTTTTGCTGGACCAGGGCGAAAGTAGGACGATCACGTTTAACCTGACGAGGCGAGATCTAAGTTACTGGGACGTTAAGGCGCAAAATTGGGCTATGGTTGTCGAGGGTAAATACCGGTTTATGGTTGGTCGAAGTTCGAAAGATTTACCTGTGTCGGGAACTTGGTAGTCGTAGCATGTATATATCAGCTTGGTAGTTATTTAACAGGACACGGAAATGTCATAGTATAATTAATTATTGTTACACTTCGCTGGTTCCAGGAACGTGATTCGGAAATTATTCGATATTTATTCATTATTGCATTTGATATTCCTTTTTTACAGTAGCTGATCGTACCTTATGCTAAGATACTCAGCTGTGCTTTCTCTTAGATTAAATACTCTTCGAGTGTCGTGAAGCGGAATTTATATTTCCGTTCGAGTGCCTCCGTATCAACTGTTAGATCAACCGCATTAGCCCAGAGGTGCCATGCTACAATCGGATTCGTATCGTCTGTTTCTTCGAGCGTCCGAGCCCGAACTGTAATGTTCTTTCCTGTAGCTTTCCTAATCGCATCGGCTACATCCTCTATTGTGAGATTCTGACTGGCTAATTCGATTTCCTCGCCATCAAATGTAGCTGCAATTCGCAAGGATCGTTGGCGCGCGTGTCTTTGCCATCACATCGTCCGATGAAAAGGCCGAGACGCTGAGAAAATTAGGCGCCGAGTCTGTAGTCAACTACAGTACTCAGCCCGAGTGGGATAGAGAGATTCTCGCACTCACCGATGGCAAGGGTGTTGATAAAGTCTTGGATATTGCAGGAGAGAAGACGATCGTTAAATCGGCCGCATCAACCAGGATTGGCGGTGTGATTAGCCTGATTGGCTTTGCTAGCGGGTTTGGCGGCGGCCTCCCTCCTATTGACATTCTTCGTCGAAGCCTCACTGTAATGGGGTCAACTATTAGTTCCCGTATGAACTTTGAGGATATGCTCAGAGCAATGGCAGCTCATCATGTACAGCCGATTATCGATCGAGTGTATCCATTTGCGAAATATAACGAGGCATATGAGCGGCTCAAGAGCGGGAATCATATAGGCAAGGTTGTGATTGATCTAGCATAAACAATGGTCATGTCACTCTATAACAAAGATAGGTCTGGACAAAGGCATAATATAACCTGTCAGCTCGGGCGTCCGCTACACGAACTACACGCATGGTTGGCTTCATGAAACCTAACAGATTAAGCTGGCTAAGGGAACTGTTTTCACCACCGAAGAAAATAATTTATTAGCAGGTGTCGATGGCTGCGAGACCCAAAAGTTAAGAGCGTGGTCGATTCCCAGCGGAACGGGACGGATTGCGTATATCTAGTTCGTTTTCAATCATATTTCGCCAGCGTTCAAGATCGCGAGTTGTCAGATCCTCTAGTACCTCGGGGGTTAGGTAAAATCGTTTGTTAGGGTTGTTGTCGTCGGAGGTCGAACGGCTTCGCTTCTTAGCTTTCCGGCTTTTACCTACGACAATTAGCTTCTAGGGCTCTTGAAAGGATTTGCTAAAACTTTACCTTCGTAGAATGAACATCCTGCAGCCGTGCTAGAAAACTGGCAGTTTGTACAAGCTCCATTAAACAAGCTATTGCTACCGGCAACACACTCAGCACATGGACCACGCGATTTTCTGTGTAAACATTGTTGACACGAGCCCGAATTGACTTTATCGATCGTGACGAAGGCTGCTAGAGCCGACATTTTCTGCTGTCGGTCAAGATAAAGTTTGGGTTGGGTAACTGCACCCTTCTCCCGAAGTTCTTTGAGTTGAACTAAGCGGGTGATGGTCTACCTATTGTGAGCGTTGCTTGTACAGGCTTGATCAACAACGAACATACCTTGTGTTTTTCTATTATAGTACGAACATCATTGTAGGGACAGGCTCGAAGCTGATTGACGATCCAACTAGTAAGCTCTAGCGGGTTGCCAAAGTCCACATCTTTTTCATCAGGGGCTACGAGATCCTTCTCTTGCCATTTCCAGCTTGATAGGGGTAGAATATTGACAGACATTATCATTAAAATAATCAATGAAAATTTTGGATATTCGACGACATGTATGATTATTAAGGAAATATGTGAGATACGATAATGTGTACGCGTTAAAAATCAAAAATCTATTGTTATTATGCAAAATTTTTTAATTGCATTTGTCCGTGCAAACAGTCCCACCCATTTCGTTGAAACTAACAAGTCCTTCTTTAGATAGTTACGTTCATGATTAACTAATTATAGTTAGGCCCTCGGCGGGCGACTACTTGTTTCTTTACTTGACCCGTAGTTAATAAAGCAAGGAGTAAAATTGGTGCTTTAAAAATACGGTGTAAATGATTTAAACAATCCCCCTTAAACAACAATGGGAAAATTTAAAACTAACTATTAACTTTTGGAATAAGTTACGTGTTCTTAGAATATTGGAACAATTCGTTGGTATCGGCCATGAGATGCGATTTTTTCCCAACAGGAAATGTAACAATATAGCTACCTTAGAGATGTGAGAAAAATCCAAAGGCTAGCCCATTACGACTTTCAAAGAGAGGCCTACCTGTTATGCCACTTTCGATATATTATCGAAAATACTTAAACTACAGCCAAGGAGTAAACTCTTTCACACAAACTTTCTTTTAGATACGAAGTGTTGCATTGCATTTATAATCCGAGCGGCAACCGCTCTTATACGACTTCAGCCTAGTTGGAATATTCGGACTAGACCATAACAGAAGGCCTTTATAACGTCCAATGATTGAACTATTAACAGCCTAAATACTATTCGGTAGCTGTCTAATACTACCTCTTAGCCATGCTCTTGTTTAGTAAACGGACCAGCTACTTCCAGCTGTTTGAATACGCCTTAATATTACCAAATGTGTAGGTATAAATACGGCCGGCCAGAGACAAAATATTCATCTCTTACTAGCTTCCATCAACTCACCTAGCCCAACATGTTGCTTTCTGTATTTGCGAAGCAGTTGCCAGTTATCAGTGCTCTTATTACATGCGCAGCCTGCCATGGGTTTGTGCAGTTCATCGTTGCCGATGGCAAGAATTATACCGGCTGGGACCCGGGTTTCCGCTATCAAAATCCACCACCAAGCATCCCAGGCTGGACAGCGAACAATCCTGATATCGGGTTCGTCAGTCCCGACTCGTTAGCCCACCCGGACATCATCTGTCACAAAGCGGCCACGCCGGGTCAGGCATATGTCGACGTAACCGCGGGTAGCACATTGACACTTCAGTGGTTCACATGGCCAGACAGCCATAAAGGGCCCATCATTGACTACCTGGCTGATTGCGGCACAGCCGGCTGCACTGGAGCCAAGAAGGAAAACCTGAAGTTTGTTAAGATTGCACAGGCTTCTTGGAAGTCTGGCAACGATTGGGCTTCAGACGATCTGATAAGGAACTAATTCAAGTGGCAGGTCAAGATCCCGTCAACCCTAAAGCCTGGTAACTATGTGTTACGCCATGAGATAATTGCCCTCCATCGTGCCTCCAACGTCGGTGGCGCCCAGGCATACCCGCAGTGTATCAACCTACACGTCTCGGGTGCCGGATCTAAGTCCACCAGCGGCGGCGTGCCCGCTACCAAGTTTTACAAAGAGAACGACCCGGGCATTTTATTCAATATTTACGGCGAGGTTACCAATTATCCCGTACCGGGCCCTGGTAACATTTGGACTGGCGCATAAAGCTCCAAGGTGTCACGAGGTGGAGCAAGAAGCATGGAAGCGACTTTGTTGTTCTGTGAGGAACTTTAAGCTATACGGGAGCCTATGGCCGTACTGATAGTCTTTTGTTCTAGATATCCCATCTTGAATCTTAACACAAGGCTCAAAGATAAATGTAATGGATAAACTTTATGGAATAAGTTTCTAACTGATCATTATATACTTTTATATTTAATATTTATATAGTTAATAATTTATATAATTGTTTTGTTTAAAAACGCTTATTTAATCAACATCATTTCTTGGTACATCAATATCATTCACCATTTAATTTGACCTTTGCCGCCTTTTATGATGGCCGCCCTACGTTGGACATACGATCAGTAATCGTTAAAAGAGCCGTTCGTACTGGGCTTGGGAAGTATTTGAGCGGATTGGGTTTCTGCAGCTCGATTCATGAACGCTAGGTACAAATCGATCTTCTTCAGTCGGAGATAGGGGCTCATTTCTCATAGTATTAGACAAGGCAAATTTTAGATCTGTAGATATCGAGTAACTTTGAGGTGTTTAGCCTAGGCGTTGGAATGTAGGCATTGAATCCTAATTATATTATTTATTATATTTACAAATACAATGTTATGAGAGTAGCCTATCGTCTGTTAAACTGAAGATGTGTATTTGGGATAACTGCAAGGTTGATGAATGTGGCCTATTTATACGCTTGTTAAGGGGCTAACTAGAGCCTAACCTCCTAGATAACCAATTACTACTATTATCGCATTTATAGATATTGGCATATCAACGGCTAGACTGTAATAATATCATTGGTTACTGGTAAGTTGATACTAGCAGAGATTTTGCTGAGCTGATAATCCAAGGACTCAAGGAGTATGGCTTATTAAAAACCTGGTAACTAATGATATATGCGCTGAATAGAAATGTCTGAGACGGGATACTACTGTAGTCTGCAAGTGGAAAAAGGAACGTCTATTTCGTAGGGCAGCATGTATGTCACAACTAGGCACAGGTTGGCATGGGTATGTTCTTCGCTGATACGTTATTTCCGGTGGGGCTTATATTGGGTACGTAACAAAACGAATCTCGTTGAGTGATTCGTGTGAGTCGTATGAGTCGTGTGACTTGCAGTACCTTGGTAGATAGATGAGATTGGGTATTGAGGCAGGTGAATGGGTGTGGTATAGTATGCAGGCATGATGATGACTGTCAAAAGGCGGTCTGTATTAATCAAATTGATATTATGTATGGGAAACTGGACACTGGGTATGATATAATATTAATACGAATAATTTTTTTAGGTCATGTTGGTACTTATCGTGACCTCATGCTCTATCTGCGCGCGGGGGGGAAGAATATGGGGGATTTAGAGGGAGAGAAGATCTTGATAATAAATCGGAGTTTAAACTTGTAATTTTTGCATGGATATATGCATATTTAAATATCGATGGGGTATGTCTCTTTTATTGAAATATCTCTCTGCTCTAGCCGGACTTTAGCCGAGTCTCGATCACCGATTGCATTCTTCCCGCGATTCGCAACTCACAACTCACAACTCACAAGTCTCAGTCGTTGTTCTCCTATCACATATCTTGAGCAACCTAGATCTACGTCAGCCTCATATCTCGTCTTATGTATGTACTTATGTATTGTAACAGGGTCACATAACGGCCACTTATACATAAGCAGTTAGATGATCGGCCGGGAGCACCGGTAGACCAATCATCACCTTCACCGGAATACCCGAGGGATCAAGCACGTCAAGTCCGCGGGGGTATTTATCGCGTATTATAATACCCTTTTTGAACTGTGGTATTGGCTTCGAGACCTACTTGCGACTGGCTTTTTCGTTTTATGTAGTGCCTGGTCGTGATAGTCGCTGGCCCTCTTTTCGGTATGTAATGATCAATCACTTCTTTGGTGCTGACTTTGGTTCGCTTAGTTGACATATGCACCCAATTATTTCTCGCTATGAACCGAGATCTCGGAATTCAGAGTAGTATTTCGGTATGCAAGTTACAATGCCCGATCAAGTATCGCCTACCGCTTCCCGTTCGAGCATTTATACGCTATGCATAACGGTATCGAATCAAATAAATATCTCTGTCCGAGCAGCACCGTTGCACGTTCCGTCCCGACATAAACATACCCGTGGTAGCTAGTGCGTGCTACGCGTATTCATGCTGCATGCGCAATCCTCCTATAGAGAGCACAGGGAGAGAGGCCATTATCTTTGTCTTGTCTGTTGTAAAGTTTATAGCCTTCTTCCAAAGTCAGGCTAGGGAAAAGCTGCATGAAAATGGACTTTTCCTTCTGTCCTTTGCTTGGCCTGCGGCCCGATTGTTACCTGATCTGACCGACTTTCAACGGCTCTACCTGCTAACTGGCACAATCGCAACACCTCTCGATCCCACTTATGGCAATAACACTTCCAAGATAAACGAGCCAGATCATCATAGTACTGCGTGTACTAGGCCATACATGTATTTTCGGACCACTCGTTCGAGTTCTCAGCCGGCGATAAGCGTGGTGTTAGGGTGGTGTTAGGGTGTATGTAATGGGTTGCAACTGGTGAGCTGTGTGTAATAGATCCAACGTTGACGAAAAGCAAAATGCCCCTTTACCACCCATCACTCCTGAAGATCTCAACAATGTCCAGTCAAACTTCAAGTACTAATGCGCTCCAAAGACACATCGCTCTACTTATTTACTTACTTCATCTAGCCCCCTTTTACTCTGCTTCATTTTCTACCACCTAGTAGTGAGTGGTCTGATCTGTTATTGGCGAGGTTGCCAGGCGCACTTCTTATCCTATGAGAGATAGGTATCCAAGGCTCAAAGTTGAGGTGCTCTTTTCGACCGTAGAAGGGTTTCCATCTACTCGAGCATCGGTTTTTTCTTTTTTTGTTCTTTTAGTTTCTTTCCCCTGTCTATGACTACTATCGGCCGACATATATGTGAAAGCTGCCGTTAAAATGTACGAAAGATACTTGAGGTAACGTAACCCCCACTACCGCTAAACCTGGATGAGATAGTCCCTGTAGAAACTACCTTCCAATACTATTCCTTTAAGACGCTTCGAAAATTCGCTATAGAGCTATTACTAGCAGCTGCTACTGCATTGGAGGTTGGTGGGCCTGAATACTCTTGTTTTAGCAAGCACCCAAGACTGCCCACAACCTCTCCAGGTTTTCATGTGGCGACCCGAACGGAAAGTCTGGGGTAGACTCCCCAGTTCCGGGATACTTTACTCGTGAGCATCACCACGGTTAGAATTAGCCTGAATCAGAATATCTTCGGATACTGTCCACCCATTGTGGTTTGACGCTGTAGTTACACAGTGATGGGCTGTGACCAATTCGTGACGGAATTTCAGCCACGATACGCGCCAACTTGGTGAAAAGTCAAGAAGTTGGGCTGCTTACCATTACAGCTATTTATTATTCCTGAGCCGGCTTACGCTAACATAGAATTGTTGCCTTCCTACCATAGGCTATTCATCGACTACGAGCAGAATATCCTATGTTTTCTAAAAGTCACACGTAGAGTATTAGAGAGACTGCCGACTCTTGAGCCATTTCCCGACACCTAGGCGGGTACCTTTCATGAAATGATTCCGCGTGACCTTTCTCATCTAAAATTCTATACCCAGGTCGGCCATACCCTATCGTAAGCTATGCCAGATCAGGCGAGAATACATCGTCATTTACTCTACGTCTAATCATAAGCTACGCACAAGTTTTGCTTCTATGGTTTCCGGGTCGTATTTAGACAAGGCTATGCATATATGAAACGACGAAACAGCCCATGACACTTTCTACCAAATATATTCTGGATCCCGAAGTCTAGAGTAAAGGATACACATACAGGAAAGCATATACCGTCCAATATATGGTGACCTTAGATGTACTTAGTAAGCCGGGAAGATGCCGATCACGAGAGGCTCCGTTCTTGGACCTACGGCCATTACAATAAAGTCGAACATAGAAGTTAGATGATGAATATATGATTTGAGGGATTGAGGGATACACGCTTCCCATCGACCAGTGAGGCTTGCTCTAGCTAGAAGATATATTAGTCCTATAGGCTATGATGACTATCGATGTCATTCCTACACTTATTAGGCATGTTTTATGTAAGGCTGAGAAGCTAATGAAGATCCCGTTGAATAAATTAGGCTTTCTACCTGTTAAGAAGCTCGGTTACTTACTATAAGGTACCAAGAGAAATCAAACATAGGATGCATAGAGGACATACACCCCGGTGTGTAAGATAGCATGTGGGATATGGATGTATCCACCTCGGTCAAGGATTGATAATTGCATTCTGAAGGGTTTGAACATTTACCCCTCATTAAGAGCACTAGAAAAATAAAATGGCGGTCTTGACTTAGCTCTAGCCCCTCTACGGTTGACCAGACAAGGTACTGTGCCAAAATGAAAAAAATCTGTGAGCTTAGCTTAAAAGGGTAGTCAGCCACAGGTTAGCGCAATTAGCTCGAATTATTATGGTACTTCGCACTTTTGTATGGGAAAAAAGGATTATCTTTTCTAAATACATACATTATAACGTTATATATAATATGCTTTAAAAAGGTATGCTTACTTTAATCTTTTATTAAATATTATATCTACTTACATATTCAAATAACTTTACAATTCCAGCAATTACAACATTATAATTGGTATCATTTTATAGCCTCAATTGAAGCGAAAATAATTATCCAGGTTGCATGCGTATACGATGTATTGTTGTTAAGATATTTAAAGTCTTTTGAAAACAGTCGTCTCAAAGGGTATCACGTGTATAGGTACTTAGGTACGGGGCGGCCTCTTACTCTTTTTAAGATGCGCGCCTTTTTATTGGCTAAATTTTACACCGCCCGTCTGGCAATATCCTTATCCTTATCCTTATCCTTACACCACATCTCTGTTACAGCTTCATGTTCAATTCAATTCAATTTAAATGACGATGCAATGGCTATCTATCTTTACATATTGCTTTTACTTGGTCGCATACATTGATTAAAGACTATACGGTCGCATACAGTCATTCCGAGGCAAAAAGGCTGAAAACGAGGTCTTTTTAAATAATCTCTGATATATGTATGTGGTATGTATGAGGCTGGCTGGCTGGCCAATCAGGAGGCTGTATTGTATAAGGCTATTTGATTAATACCCTTTGAGACGACTGTTTTTAAAAGACTTTAAATATCTTAATAACAATACATCGTATACGCATGCAACCTGGATAATTATTTTCGCCTTAATTGAGGCTATAAAATGATACCAATTGTAATGTTATAGTTGCTAGAATTGTAAAGTTATTTGAATTTATAAATGTGGGTGGTAGTTGAAAATTGAATTGACAATTGAATTGACAATTAAATCCTTTAATTTGATTGGCCAATCCTTTGCATTATATTGGTTAAACCAATATTTCTATGACAATAAACCGTAATAAGGCTTAGAAGTACACATTTAATATTTTCTAAATTGTGGCAAGTGACCCCTTACCAACTTTAGTTTAGTGTGCGATTATTTTTTTTATTTTGGCACAGTACCTTGTCTGGTCAACCGTACCCTCATTATTTATTTTCAACATCTGTATCACCTGTATCACCTGTATTTCGTACCGAGTACGTTGACAGTTGCATTTCTTATTTCCCCTTGAGCTAGAATAAGCTATGGAAGATTGTGGTGTGGAACATATTGTCCCGCTCATATATATACTTATTTTCATATATATCCCGTCCCGTGTTGTCAGCTTGTCTCACAGTGAGAGTGGTAGCTTGAAACGCTCCATTCGATATCGCCGCAGCTTAGATCTTCCGAGGTCCTATTTTTACGAAGAGGCTATTCATCATGCATGAAAATCGTTCTCTGCCAGTAAATCGACGAGTAGTCGCGTGCTGGTCATATCTAAACCGTGTCGGCGTAGATGCTCACACCGTCTCCTACGAACCCAACTTGAGCACTGGGCTAAACGTGGTAAGAAAATCCTTTCTTCACTAGACAATGGGCAACGAATGATATAAGACTATTATACGTTACAATACATATAGATGCAGCTGATTGTACCTACATGTAGTTCGTGACAATATTCTGGACTGCCCTGGGCAGTACCTAGCGGGACGAACCCCACGGACCAGGGACTTGCTACAACAAGGATCAACAAACTATTTTTCCTCTTTTTCTCTTTTTCTTCTTTGCACTTCATCACCTTTAAGCATGTCCAACGTCTCTTCAACTACTAGCTATATCAGCTTCCCGTCTAGCAGGAAACCATATGACCACTTTGCCCCTCTCCTCATACTCACACTACCTACATTAGTAACATCAACACATTCTCTCGCTCCCACACCTTCTAGCCCCCCTTGTCTAAGCTGGCCTTGATCCTTATTCGTTGCCATCTAGTAACGCAGACTGCGATTGGGATTTAACGTCAACATACTTGTGGGCCTTTTCTTACCCATTTACAACTGCCAACTCCCCCAGTACCAGGGATAACATGGCGTGGCGTGGCATGGACGTATTGTCAGCTTCCAATCGTGGGACTAGCTCCTACATAGTCAGCCGTTCTTGTATTACATTTACGTAGGTCCTTTATATCTTCTTATTAAAGCCGTACTCGACGTTACCAGTGTACGTCTCTTGCCGAAGCTGGACACCTTCCTTTCCCGAGCCTCTCTGCTAGTAGTCACTAGTAACGATATTAGTCTTTATTACTCGCATCTACCCTTCTCTACATCTAGTGCCTCAAAAGCACTAGTCACTAACCCTTTTATCTCGTGATTGGGTCTCTGATCGTTTCTGGTATCCTGGCCCGCGTCAAGGATTCGTCCACTTCCTACTTTAATATTCACTAGAATCCACTGAGTCTAGAGAAGGCCATAAGTGATTCTTATAGGAACGGCTAGAGTTAGTCACTTCCACTTACAAATCCTATCACGGCTGGTCCGCACCACTTCAACTACTTTCGGGGTTCGCCCCAACCAAGTACTATAGTTTAGTATTTGGTCAGGCTGCTCTTAGGATCTTCCCATTACTTCCCTCACCTTTATCTGCCGTACTCCTCCCGGACCAAGGCGACAATACGAACACGCCCACTCTTACCTACTTTCTATCCATATGGTTACCCCCGCCCACTAAACTCAATTTCGGCTTTCCTTTTTTGGGTTTATCCAGGGTCTTCTAAACGTCAATATTCCCTTAGGCAGTCTTGACCTTCTAGTCCGACGGCTTGAACGCCAATCAAGGATCTGGGCCACAGCTTTCTCCAGATCCGAGCGGGAAACTTACTTCCAGACGTCTCTACCTAAGAGAGGAACAAAAAGATCGTATCTGGGATCCAGCCCGACTACAAGGGGGCCTGCTATTACATCTATAGAACCCGTAGTCCCGGTTTAACCGTCCATATCCTCCTTCGATTATCGGGGTCGTCTTCTCTAATGCGTGTGTCCTAATTTATTCACACGTGAATCTCATACCTATAAATCCGCGACTCATGTCAGCTAAACATTTCGCCGGGCGTCTCCCGGGCGCTTGGAGACGAACATTTTACACTTCTCGCTCGTTGAGGAAACCTATCAGTGAAAATGGGGCCGGTGCCGAACGAGCGTGGACCAACCCGGCATATCATCACACGAGGTGGACCGGGCGCTCCGTGTTTGCTTTGACAGCAACCGCCAGCCTATTAGGATTCGGCCTTGCTTCTGCAACACTCCAAGGACCTCCTAAGCGTACTGTCACGCTTTTTGATAGCAAGACACCAACGCCTCAATACGCATCATTAGATGAAATGGAGGACGTAAGTCTATCTGTTACCCTACTTTAGAAAAACAGATGTGTACCAAGACGGAAAGTCCATTAAGTCCCTTACTAATTTTATTCTAGGCATTAAAAGAAATTCGTCGTGAGCTTGCCAAAAATGGTGAGGAGGAAGACATCATAAGTACAGATCCAGAAGACCTTCTGGCTCATGGCTATTCCGAATGGTCGACAACGAACCCGGATGGCTTACCGGTTGCTGTCGTGTACCCGCGTTCAACAGACCAGGTATCGATCCTCGCGCGAGTTTGCCATAAATATCGGGTACCCATTATCCCCTATTCGGGAGGTTCGAGCTTGGAGGGGAACTTCTCGGCCCCTTTCGGTGGCATCAGCGTTGATTTCGCATACATGGACCAAATTATCCAGTTTAACAAAGACGACATGGATATTGTAGTCCAGCCAAGCATTGGTTGGCAAGATCTGAACGATCAGCTAAGCAGAATGGGTAGCGGTCTTTTCTTCCCTGTTGATCCTGGTGAGTGAGCTCAGCCCCTTAAGTGAATTTACATCATATTATTATACCACATGGATGAAATTTTATTCCTCGGGATGATCACATCTCCTATTTTATATGTATTCATTCTCGAGGTGAAACCTCGCGAAAAAGGAGACTGGCTAAACCCCTAATTTTAGGCCCAAGCGCCAAGATTGGTGGCATGATTGGTACTAATTGTTCTGGCACAAACGCAGTTAAATACGGCACAATGAAAGATTGGGTCATCAATTTAACTGTAGTCTTGGCAGACGGAACTGTCATCAAGACGCGGAGACGTCCAAGGAAGAGTTCGGCAGGTTACAACCTCAACGGTTTGTTTGTTGGTTCCGAGGGAACTTTAGGTCTCGTTACCGAAGGTAAACATTGATCCTCCCTTTTTTTGTTATAATATAAACACTAACAATTTGTAAGCTACTCTAAAGCTTGCTGTCGTCCCTGAGGAGTTCTCCGTGGCAGTGGTAACTTTCCCCACAATCCGTGATGCCGCCTCCGCAGCGGCGGAGGTCATGCAGACCGGCGTCCCCATCGCAGCTATGGAAATTATGGATGAGGTCCAAATGAAGGTCGTCAACTTAGGTGGAGCGACCGCGCCCCGGGTATGGAAGGAAGAGCCGACGCTCTTCTTCAAATTCTCAGGAACAAAGACTAGCGTAAAGGAAAACATCACACGCGTTCAAGCCATTGCAAAAAACAATAAGGGCAGCAATTTCGAATTCGCCAAGGATCTCCGGGAGCAGAAGCTCCTATGGTCAGCAAGGAAGGAGTCTCTATGGTCAATGCTGGCTCTGAGAAAGGAGGGCGAGGAAGTTTGTAAGTTATCCCTTTTCATTTCTGGTCCTTTAGACGTGTCTAGTTTCATGGCAAGGCATTCATTACAACGGTCTCGATACTCCAAATCGCTCAATGTGAGACGTAATAATTCTAAAGCCTAGCTAATCAATTTCACAGGGTCCACCGATGTCGCAGTCCCGTTCAGCAGGTTAGCAGACATCATCGAAGTCAGCAAAAAGGAGATGGACGACCTAGGTCTCTTTGCCAGTATTCTAGGCCATATCGGGGACGGTAATTTCCACGAGAGCATTATCTACAACCGGACGAAGAAGGAAGAGCTCGATAAAGTAGAAAAGTGCGTGAAGAACATGGTCAAGAGAGCATTAGACATGGAGGGGACTTGTACTGGCGAGCATTCTATTGGCTGGGGCAAAAAGGACTCGCTCCTATTAGAGGTTGGCCCAGACACGCTGGGAGTCATGAAGCAGATCAAGTCGGCGCTTGATCCCCTGTGGATTATGAACCCGGGCAAGATCATGGACCTGCCTTGATGTCGTTCTCCTTTTTTCCAATCTCTTATGTGAGGGGGAAACAGCCTCACAATTCGGTGCATGAGAGGATAAGACATGGGAGAAGTTTGCTGGCATATTTTGCATATGGGTTATTGGAGAAAAAAGCTGCTTGTCCTTTTTTTGGGTTTGATTAGAGAGGTAGCGGGTAGACAGGATCTTGCATACCTCATCATAGGATAGTATCAACAGGCCCCTTTAAGGTCTCATTATGAATTCATTTATTATTATGTTTAGAGGCATTACCTACACGTCTATAACCCGGTGGAATAGTAACGTGATATCTGTAGCTCCTTTGCAAAAGTTAACTGGTCGTTGTGTTTCACTTAGGGCAGTCATCGTAGCGGTGTATTTAGTATCCTTTAGGAATATTGCATGAGGAATCCATTAGACAGTCGGTTGTTATTGAGAGCATATCCTCTGTTTTAATAGATAGATAGCCCTGTTGGTAGCATCATACTTTAGGTGTGATTTATGTCCGGTAGATTTGGTTTTACTTCATCGAATAATATTTTAAAGGACGTACTACTTCTCGGTGCTCGAGAACTTGAGTGCCTTCTTTCATCGTACTATATATATTAGATAGCAAATAGGTATCTCCATCTGATGGTTGTATCATAATAATCCACCTAAGACTATATTCCCCCAAGCTACTTAGGTACCTACCTAGGTACTCGAGTAATTTATAATATTCCAAAGGATCCCGTGGAAACCCCTTTTCAAGTGTCCGTTCTCGTCGGTTTTGGATGCGAGCTCTTGAAAAGCCACCAAATAATTATCGAGCAAAATGCCAAGACATATACCTACCTAGATATATTCTCGCTTGACCTAGTTCCTTTACGAAGAGAAATCAAACAACCATCTTCCCCAATATGAATTATCTAAGAGAACATACAGAAGAGGCATACCTATACCTATTATATACAGCTCCCGCCCATGCAATGGCTTCATTGCAAGGGAATATCGGTACCGATAGCATAAATCAAATCCTATAATTCAAGTGTGTGGTAGTAGCAAGGTACATAATATCCATCTAGTCGGAGTTTAGGATTGGTCGTACTAATCATCCGAACACAACAATCTTTTAAGACGCTGGAGCAATTTTGATTCAGTTGAGTATCTCATAACTATGTGAGTCACTATACTGAGAGAAAATTCAAAGTGGAAGATATGCGTGTGAGCAAGCGGTCTGCGGCGTTTCGGCTAGATGCAGGATGCTTTACATTACGAGTGGAAACATTTTGAAAGAGTATTGGTTTGCATAATCTACCTAACCTATAAAACAGATCTTCGGATACCAAACGAGAGGTTGCAACTGAGTCGAGTGCTTGATACCAACTTCTAGGAACGAATTCAAAGCAGGTGTAACCTAGTAGTACCTCAGTTTATGTACCTGCACCTATGTTTACTCTGCCTATCGCATCACCTACCTCTATGGTAATTACCAATTCGAGGAAACTACATACAACTCAGGTACAAAATTTTCTATGTACATGTAGGTATGTATTTAGGTACTTGCTTGTAGAAGAGCTTTAGGAAAGAAGGAAGGAAGGAAGGAAGGTAATTAGTAACTCACTAGTAATCTTGCACCTAGTAATTTAGGCGACAGCATCCTTCCCATAACAGTTTACGCATTGTGTCAAACACCTCATCAAAGTTTTATTTTTTTATTTTTTTCACAATTTGCAATACAAATATTGAGCTTTCGACCCAAGCTCTACTAATCGTTAACTTTCTTCTATTTACAGATAACTAGGTACCTTGATGGGATTCCTTCGTTAAACCAAACAAGACGCACCACGTTAGTATATGTCGAGGTTTATTCACATCTATTCACCTTCTTTCTATCACTGTCCCATTAACGAAACCAGTACTTAGCAAACAACCTTCATCAAACACACCTACCATCTCTTTCAATTCTGAATCTTCTTCCACCCCAATCCTTCCCACTTTGCTACCCACTGTTGCAGTAGCTACTGTTTTCTTGGGGCAAGGACTCGGTCTTATAGTTTACTTCAGCTAACAAGGGACTCCATATGTAGTTCCCAGCATGATCTAGTCGAAGTTTCACCTTCAGCCTGCTAATATAATGGCTCATGAAGCTCGTCAATCCCGTGGAGGCTCAAGCCTTCGTCGACCGCCTGTCTCTTCGTTCCTTAGAGGCAGTATTCAGGTACCGGAAGAAGGAGGTAGTATCTTTCCCAAGAATGATCTCTATCAATCCTCCAATAACATATTTCCACCCAATTCAAGAAGCCCAGGAACTCGCAAATCTCCAAATAAGAATCGAGGTGGCTCCAATCACGCGCGTAGAGGAGCCCATAACCATATTCGAAGAAACCCTCTAGCTTATGATTCACATCAAGGTCAACAGTTATTTCGTAATACAGATGTGCAATCTTACCCTATAACACCTACTCCAAAACGTCATGGGCAGTCAAATCCCAAATATGGGTCTGAGGCTCTCCGATCAGCCAACACTATCGGCATTAAGCCTCAATGGTCATCGTGGGCTGATATCAGCCTCCGTATACGCGGCCTCCCGCCCACTACTACCACATTTGACTTATGGTCTCACTTCAAGAAAGACGGGGAGGTTGTGTTTATCGAGCTTTTTGAAAAGAATAACGGGATTCGAGATGGAAGTGCCCGCATCCGCTTCTCACCGCCTCCCATTCGTCAATTCTGGGACAATGTTATGGTACTCGGCATTCAAGGCCAATCAGTCAAAGTGAAAGTTGAACTTGAGAAGGAGAGACGGGAGCGACGAATACCTGGCTCCAATAACCGTAGTTACCCGCCATTCTTGAGTATTACAATGGTTGCGCTTCAATTCGGGGTGCTTGCGCGTGAGGATGAGATGATGCCGCTACAGACAATCCAAAACAACACGAGAGGTGAATTTTCTCTAGCATCTGATCTGTACCAGAAAAAACTGGAAATCGCATTTACATGCAGCATCACAGATCCACGTCGCGAAGACCCTAGCATAAAACACCCTTCACCCATTGGGCAGATGGAACATACGCTGCAATATAAAGCACAAGTTCCATTTATACATGTCAAGAAGATCGTCTTTATAGACATTGATGAGAATACATGGGCCTTACTTATCCACCTACCTAACCCGCCCCTTTTCTACATAAAATGTGACCACGCCAACTCACATTCAAGCACCAAGAACACTTGGAAAGAAGAGCGGGATGCTTGGAATCGAATTGTCGACATTACTTACGATACATCATGGTTCAGAGATGAACCCGTCTTATTACCCAGAACCAATCGGTTTATTAACATTGGAAGATGGACTACTTACCGGCTCTTGTTCGCAAAGTCTTCTCTTGTTGCATGGGAGGAAATGAAAGCATCTCTGCAGGAATTCAATATCGTCATAGATGACAAAACCTCAAATGATATCAAGATAGTTCCATCGTTGATGTCAAGCTTCTGGGATGCGCTTGAACCTCAACAGCCTGGCATGGACACGTCTAAAGCTAATTTAGCCCTTCTCGCCGGCATTGAAGACATATATCTTCCCTACGACGTCCGATATCAGCTTGAAGCGTGTATCTCTCAGGGTATTTTCAACGAGGTTAACATTACTACCGAGTTTCTCCGAAGGCTAGCAAACCTCTCAAGAGGTCGTACCCTACGTCGGGACAGAGCAAAAGACCTCTTGACGTATGTATTACAGTCTCGCATCGAGAGCCGGGACAAGCTTGATGAGAAAAGGATATACGATCCGATGTCGCTTTTTGAAGACAAAAAAGCGACGAGCCACTACCCGGAGATCTCACTCCCAGGACACTGCATATGGGTAAGAAGAGTAGTGGTCACACCTACAACAATGTATCTTAGTAGCCCAGCACCAGAGCCGTCAAACCGCGTTCTGCGTCAGTACACCAACTACGAAGACCGGTTTATACGTGTTCAATTCACAGATGAGCTCATCAAGGGTCGTATTTACTCTGATCCCGATACTACGCGGGACAATGCTCTATTCAATCGAGTACATCGAGCATTGCAGAACGGTATACGGATTGGCGGCCGTCATTTCCAGTATCTTGCCACTGGGAACTCTCAATTTCGAGAACACGGCGCCTACTTCTTCTGCCCGACAGACTTCTTAACCTGCGATAACATCCGGAACTGGATGGGCGACGTCAATCACATCCGAGTCGTAGCCAAGTATGCCTCCCGGCTTGGACAATGCTTCTCGACAACGAGGATACCCAAAGCATCACCAATCGGCCAAGCAATTGTACACATTGATGATATTGAACATGACGGCTGGTGCTTCACCGATGGAGTTGGGAAAATAGCATTTAGCCGTGCAAAGTTCCTCATGCAGAATCTTGACATGAGCAGGACCGCAAAAACTCTCCCGTCCGCTTTCCAGTTTAGGCTCGGGGGTAGTAAGGGGATTCTGGTGCAGTGGCCCGATGTGCCTTTCAATGAGGTTCACCTGCGACCATCGCAGAAGAAGTTCAACGCAGTTTCGAAGGGCCTCGAGATTATTAAGACGTCCAGGTTTTCTGTCGCAACCTTAAATCGGCAGACTATTACTATTCTAAGCTGCCTTGGCGTACCAGACGAGGCTTTTGAGGAGATGATGAAGAAGCAGATCGCTGACTACGAGCGTGCCATGACCGATGCCGAATTTGCTATGCAACTACTTAGCAAATACGTTGATCAGAATGGTATCACCACAATAATGGCACAGATGATTGCAGACGGGTTCATGGAAACTAAAGAGCCCTTTTTCATGATCCTGCTACACATTTGGCGTGCCTGGTCGATGAGACTACTTCGTGAGAAGGCTCGTATTATGGTTGATAAGGGCGCATTTGTTTTTGGTTGCGCAGATGAGACTCGCACGTTACGAGGTCATTCAAACGCAACCGACTTTAGCCAGAGTAAAGACCCGAATACCTTGCCACAGATTTTCCTGCAGGTACCGAAGACGGGTGTCAGGCCAGGAGAGCAAGGTGAATACACCGTTATAACTGGAATATGCGTGCTCGGACGGAACCCATCGCTCCATCCTGGAGATATTCGAGTAGTGGAGGCCGTAGACGTTCCGGCGTTAAGACACCTCCACGACGTTGTTGTATTCCCAACGGTTGGAGACCGCGATATCCCCTCTATGTGTTCCGGGGGAGATCTTGACGGGGACGACTACTTCGTGATCTGGGATCCTCGGCTTATACCTACGGAGTGGAATCACCCCCCTATGGAGCAGGATAGCCTCAAGCCAAAAGAACTCGATCGGGACGTAAAAGTAACAGACCTCATTTCATTTTTCGTGAGCTATATGAAGAACGACTCGCTCAGCACCATTGCCCATGCCCATCTAGCCAAGTGCGACGCATTAACTGATGGTCCCAAGGACCCGCAGTGCATCGAGTTGGCACGCCTACATTCCAATGCTGTTGACTACCCGAAAACTGGACAGAAAGCTTACCTGAGAGCGTCGTTGCGGCCAAAAAACTACCCGCACTTTATGGAGAAGGCACCAAGTAGAACATATCGTTCGATAAAGATTCTTGGTCGGCTATATGACCAAGTGGCGCAGATTGAATTCAAACCGGAGTTAGACAGCACATTCGACCAGAGAATTCTTCGTAGATATTCGCTAAAAGACGAATTATTAAAAACAGTAAGGATGATAAAGAGGCAACATGATAAGGCTATGCGACAGATCATGAATCAGCATGATATCGAAACCGAATTCGAAGCCTGGTCAACATTTATGATGTCAAAACCCCGGCTTGGAGGCGAATACAAGCGGCAAGAGAATATAGAACCGGTGATGACGAACCACAGAGAACGCTTCAGGGATGCTTGCATCAAGCTGGCGGGATCGAGAGATCCTAACGCCTTATATCCCGTGGTGGCAGCTACCTACCGCATCACATGGGAAGAAGTGCAGATCGCACTAGGGCGAGTGCCAGAAGCCGTCGGGGAGGAAAAACCAAGGATAGATGCGATGCCGTTGATTAGTTTCCCGTGGGTTTTTGAGTACGAGCTAGGTCGAATCGCCATGGCGAAGGACGAATTCGAATTAGAGGAGGTACCTAAGCCGACGACAGCACTATTAGATGATGACTACACAGGCGATGATGACGAGTTTAAGCGAATCATTGGCACCAGTATCAGTGGCTCGGACGAAACCTATGGCATCGGAGACCTATATATTGGTCAAAGCATACAAGCTGCCCAAGTCACAGAAGTGGTCGAGGAGCAATCCGCTACGTACGAGGAACTAGTGGAGCTGGAAGAGGAGGAAGATACGGGTATGGATGCTCTAGCTAGACTGGCTGACTAGTTTGCATGAGAACAACAGGCCCGCCCAGGAGTGTTAGGATGGCGTATGAGACATGATGAGAAAGTTGGCCCGCAAGAGGTTGGGGTTTTGCCATGTGTTCACGATCAGGAGGCGGAAAGACATTCGGTGGTTTTAGATAATTAGCCAAAGTAGCCTTGCACCATTGTTTGCTGTCTCTTGACTTAATAATATAGCAATGCATTCCCGATCTGAACTAATGCTCATTGTAAAGAAGCTTGAGAATAAATAAAGTTGACAGTAAGCATCACGATATGTCTTTGACCTGTCAGTGCATGGAGTGCATGGAGTGCATGAGGGGAGTGCACGAGGTAGGTGAATGGCTAAATGCATACCTATGGTTAGATACATAAATAGGTAGCTAAGGTAAGTGCGGCGGAAGAGGGTTGATCCTCAAGCGAAAAACCGAAAAAAGTCTTGGCAACGCACAATTTCCCAATGCCGACTCGCCCCAACTTCAGGCCTCATCGCCCCTCGATTGATGATTGATTGATTGATAGAGCTACGATATTCTAACGACCAAGGAAAAAATATCGCAATTCCTCTCGAGGTAAGTTAGATATATATATTTTTGAAGCTTTGCAAATATCCAATTCTGTTTATTTTTTTTGGTCATAAACCTATTTTATTAAGCTGTCCCGCACCAAAATCCATCAACAAAATACAATAGCTAACCACTATCCCAGCTTATTAGCCCTTCTGCTCTCTCTCAACCCACCAACCATTCCACCCCGAACACCGGAATAGAGAAACCTCTGCCCACAACCATGGCGGACGTGCAGGAGATCCTTAAGAAGAAGTTCGGCGGCGCGGCGCCTTCGCGTACCGGTACGTAATATCGCCAAGTTTTTAATGTCTATTAAAGAAGCAAGCCATTAATAAAAAAAATTTGTGGTGCGCAGGTGGAAAGGGAACCCCGCGACACAAGCAAAAGCGGAACGTTGCTCGAAGCGCCAACGACGACAAGAAGCTACAGGCTACCCTGAAGAAGCTCAACACCCAGCCTATCCAGGCTATTGAGGAGGTCAACATGTTCAAGAGCGACGGAAACGTCATTCACTTCTCCGCTCCTAAGGGTGAGTTTTTATTTTTATTCTTTTAATTTTTAAATTAGCTATATGCACACATGTGTATATAGAAATTAGTATAAATAAGTATAAAGGATCACCTGCTAATACCTACTAGTTCACGCTGCTGTGCCCTCCAACACATTCGCTATTTACGGCGCTGGTGAGGACAAGGAGCTCACGGAACTTGTCCCTGGCATCCTAAACCAGCTCGGACCCGACTCCCTAGCTTCTCTCCGAAAACTGGCTGAGAGCTACCAGAGCATGTCCAAGGAGTCTAAGGAGGCAGACGCAGATGCGGACGATGACGACATCCCCGACTTGGTTGCCGGCGAGAACTTCGAGAGCAAGGTCGAATAAACGACCTTTTTAATCGGCACACCTATTACAAGCGGACCAAAGATACCAGACTTACTCCCAACCCAATACCACCCGACCACCCCTATCTCATTTTTACGAAACGAAAATGAAGCACGCGGAAAGATAAGATAATGGAACGGAACGCAAACAAAAACAACGGGAATGAATATGGGGCATTTGGTCGAATCTGGTTTGATGGTGGTCTTTTTTCTCTCTGTCTCTCATGTTCTCTCTCTCGCGCCAAGGAGGAAAGGTCGGAAAGGGAGTTCCTCGGTAGCTGTCCTTTTGCAATCAATTAAGGGCGATGGTGGGATTTTTCCCCTCCCCTCCCCTGCCACCATCGTCGTCATCATCATCATTTTAGGTAGTCTGGGCTGGGTGGCTGGTTGGCTTCTGGGTCCGCGAGGGGGCTCGGGCCTCCCCATTTCCCATTCCCTACGGTAGCAGCTTGCGTTAGTCGTATTTTGTTCCTCCGCCAGGTTCTGCTAGCAGGTTTTTTTACCTTAGATACGCAGGGCGTGGTAGTGAGGAATTGATGCCACTGCTTGTGCGAAATAAGAAGAAATATGTTGTAAACGTGTTGTTTATTGACTATGCTCGTGCATTTTGTGCCTTTGAGTAGGATATGAACTACCTACCTACCATATTTACAGGTTAAAGGACTCATCGCCTAGATTCCTTACCCATCCTTTTAGTGCTTCCTCTCTAGCCTTGTCTTTGGCTCGCCTTCGAGGCTCTAGTAATGCACAGTCCTTCATCTCACCGTACGTCTCCGCGGTAAGCGCCCTCCATATATCAGCAATGGCGGAAGTATTTACAGGTTCTGCCTTTTTCCCTGTTTCTTTATCGTCTCCCGCCCATAGTAAAAGTAAATCAGCTACCTCGACAGCAAGTCCCCATATCCTCCGCCTCGAACCGAAGCTAGCCCCTCGTGCATCGGCCGCAGATTGCTTTCGCCCCTGCAGGATACCGCCTAGCGTCGTTTCTTCGAGGCCGGAGCGCGTCCAGGCTGCGGAGATGTTGCTGGCTGATACTTTCTGCGCAGCTGATTTCTTCTGCTCGTTAATGGTGACATCTTGTTTGGCGCTGCTGGTGGTAGCTTGGGTTACGGTCCGCTGGGAGAAGGCGAATTCACATGATGTTGTTTTGATGGTGAAGGGGCGGAAAGTGTAGGGAGATCCTCGTTCTCCCTTGAGTGGTCCTTGTTTTTCAGCTGATGCCATACTCCTCATACGTCCATCTATAGGGGAAGAGGAGAAAGACCGGCGACAGGCGGATTCGGAGTATCGCGACTCTGGGAGGACTAGAGTATGTATGTAGACGTGGCGCGGGTCGACTAGGAGTGCGGTTGTGGATGAGAGCAGCGAGATGCACTGCCGTAAAGCTAGTTTATCGGAGCAAGATTTGGACAGCGTGGGCGGCGCATCCGAACGGGCGGGTTTCCGCCGGACGACGCCTAGTTGGGAGAAGTAGGCACGGCCGGGTAGGGAGGTTGAGGGATCCGTAGTGGAAAGGGGGACAGGGGGGTTTGTCAACGGTAATTCCCATGGAGTGGCGTCTTCTTGAGCCGCCATTATTAACTCCATGCTTGCATCGCCACAAGGTGCCTCAGAACAGTACATGTGTAGGAGAACGTCCTCCCTCCAAGTGAAAGGCTGACCACGCCATTCACTTCCTTCTCTTTCCAGTTCTCCTGCTTGAGTATCGTCACAACAACTCGAAACTATCTCATCGGTGGTCCGCCATCGTAGAAACTCAGACGAGCACCCCTGAGCCAGTACTCTACACTCATCCAGTACGAAGCGATTAAATGCCCGTATAGCCAGCACTTCCGCATGCCAGTCGTGCAGTACGTTCCCCTGCGCTTGCGATACTTTGGACGTGGGGAGGCATTTCATGCCTGTTCTAGACCGGCGCCATGTCAGATCTTAGGGGTTTCTGCTACGCCCAGGTGGACTTAATTAGAGAAAATGAGATTTTGAGAGGCTAACCTACGCGAGGGCTAGACACTTGAGTTCGCCATCTTTTCCTGTTATTAGATTAGGTATTAGTCTATGAGGACCTGATATTTCTATCTACAAGCTGCAGTTAAAAGAGCTAAAACTACGTGTAGAATGGACTGGAGGAAGACTGCAATATATATACCTTGAGCTACTATTCCAGCCAGAGGCACCCATTCACGCAGCCCATTGCCTCTGACGAGTGGTTTCCTCTTTGCTGGAAGTGAATTGTAGTGTTTTTGCACTAGTACAGCGATGTCATCTGCAGCGATGTCATCTGCAGTGACTGTCATCGGAGCCTTGAGTCTTAGGTGGTAAATCCAACAAAGCAATCCAATTCGAAGAATTATTCGGATAGATTTAGTAAAAAGAATATCATGACCAACAAAATATATAATCGAAGTCGAGAGAGCCTAAATATATTGAATGTAAAGTCGGCGAAGTCAGAAGAGATAGGAGACTATGTACCTAGGTAGATATGGGAGTATGCAACAAGTGAAGTATTGCAATAATGGAACCTTCGATGGAATGTGTTTGCTCACCCCCCACCAGCCACGTTCCACCATCCAAGCCACATCAAGCGAGACCCTAAAGCCTAATGGAAGGCCAAAAAAAATGACGGGGCTTAGTCATGCAGCCCACACAAGTGCGCAACTTTGACATTTACGAAATTCGTCCTCTTAACACAATCCAACCAAAACCACCTCGAAACTACTAACCTCACAGCAGTCCACCGAGTTCAGTTCTCAGCGCACAACAACCGCCACCATGAGAACTTACGACGACACCTTCTCCGGTCAGAGGATCTACCCTGGCAAGGTACGCACACTCCCTAATTCGATTCCGTATTTCCCGACCAATACATTGCACCAATTGCTGCAATCCTCGGGGAGGACCAGACGAATAAAGAGAAGGATAATGCGATAGAGCAGCACTCAATCACGAGGTTTTATTTAACGTGATATACAACACCAATACTAACGCGACCATCTCAACAGGGTAAGCTCTACGTCCGAGGCGACAGCAAAGTCTTCCGATTCCAGAACGGCAAGTCCGAGTCGCTCTTCCTACAGCGAAAGAACCCCCGCCGAATCTCATGGACCGTTCTCTTCCGACGACAACACCGCAAGGGTATCTCTGAGGTACGCTCCCACTCGCGTCTCTCGGTTTGACGACGATGACGAAATTTAAATATTTCGTCACCGAGGACAGACAGACAGACAGACATCTATCTATCTATATGCATGCATGGCCATGTCGAGACGATACGCTAACACCCGCCACAGGAAGTCGCCAAGAAGCGCACGCGCCGCACCGTCAAGGCCCAGCGACCCATCGTCGGCGCCTCCCTCGATGTGATCAAGGAGAAGCGATCGATGCGACCCGAGGCCCGCTCCGCCGCCCGCGCCCAGGCCATCAAGGAGTCCAAGGAGAAGAAGCAGGAGGCCGCCGCCGCCAAGAAGTCCGAGAAGGCCAAGAAGGCTACCACCGCCGCCAAGGGCCAGACCCAGCGCATCGTCGGCAAGCAGAGTGCCCGCGGCGCCCAGCCCAAGATCCAGTCCAACACCCGCTAAGCCAGTCAGTCCCCTGTCTGTCTGTCTGTCAAAGTCAAGTTCGGGTCTTGGGGTTTTGGTTCGGGGGTTGTTAGGTCAATCTTCTGGCGAGGGGTTCCTAGGGTGAATGGTTTTTAAAGTAGTGGTGCGAGGACAAAAAGAGAGAAAAGGGTGATGATGATGATGATACGGCATAGCATCTCTAGTGTTGTTGTTGTAGTAGCCCTCTTGCGTCCGGCGGCGTCTTCGGTGGGAAACAGTCTTCTTCCTCGATTGCGAATAAAGAGAAACCTTCACGTAGCACACACACACATCTATTCGGTTGGGGGGGATGCATGGAATCTCTCATGGTTAATATGGTCATGGGAATTCTAAACCTGGTAGCTTCATAATACCAGCTCGTTCTACGGTCTGAATTCGTATATCTCGTGGTTCCCTTTCGCCATGTGAAATAAGATATCTAGTTGTTGAATTGCTAGTTCACGTACCCGAGTGCGCATTTATGAAATTTCTTATAAAATAACTCATACCAACAATATACAGTATTGAAAACTTCATCGGCAAACTTATACAAGACGATATATAAGACACGCCATTAAATGAGCAGAATAGAATCTATCATATGTAGTTTATCTAGTTACTAACTTCTAATTCGGAGGGGGCTTTGTTCCAGAGTACATATGTAGCTAGCTAGCAAGATAGATGTCTTCTCATGTAGGATCGAACCGCGACTGCTCAGCGTACGTCTCAGTGAACTTGGCCCCGTCCCCTTTCTAGTTTCCGTCCATTGCCTATCTTCCTACTCTATAGCTCGAAATCCGGTTCCAGTGTTGGTATCATGGGTAGGTAGGTAAGTTATTTTGCTATAATTATAGCTTGGCCAGGACGGCGTCGACGCCGGAGACGGTGACGCCCTTGTCGGGCTCCTTCTCGGCGTAGATGACCTTACCGTGGTCGACGACGATAGCGTAGCGGGCGGTGCGGGCGCCGAGAGTCCAGCCGATGCTGCTGCTGAAGGGAGCGCCGTCGTCGGAAGCGAAGATCTGTTGTTTTGGGTATTAGGTTAGTTGTTGAGTTTGGTATGATTGGAGCGCGACAGCCATCCTAGAGATGTGGCGTCCAATGAAGTTTTTCGCTGTTTCCGGAATATTTCCTGTTTCGGAAAAGGGGAATGAATGGTGGATAGGGACGAAGGAAGGAAGGAAGGAAGGAATTACAACTTACAATCTCGTCCTTGATGCCGTTGGCCTTGGCCCAGGCTGCTTGGACCCAAGCGTCGTTGTAGGAGATGACTAGGACCTGGTCGACGCCGGCGGCCTTGAGTTGGGGTAGCTTCTCAATGTAGCCCTGGATGTGAGTGTTTTGGCACGTGGGTGTGAAAGCGCCGGGGACGGAGACGATGACGAGTTTCTTTTCTTTAGCTTCTGCGAGGGGGGGGTTAGTTTATATACTTTGGGTTTTAGACAAAGGGATTATAGGTTATACCTTTGCTGGCGTCGTACTTGACGGGGATGCCGCAGGCTGTTACGCCGGCGAGTTCTGGGGTGTAGGGGATGTAGGTGAAAGTGACGCCTTCGGGGAAGTTGTCTCCGGCCTTGAGGGTAGTCATTGTTGCTGATTTATATATATGGGTTGGTATTTGAGGTGTTTGTTCTTTAGTTTCTGTATAAGTGTGTATAAGTAAGGCGAAGTGTAAAAGATTCGATGTTAGATGGTTGTATAATTGTGGATGAAGATGAAAGGGGAACTCAGAAATCTTGTGGAAGTGGTTGGCCACCTATATAGCTCTAAATAGCTCTTAACAGCTCTAGACGAGGGATCGGGACAAGGCGATTTATTGTTACAGTAAGATGGTAGCCGAGTCTGAGATAGCGTTGCGAGTTCGGATACCAAGGATTCCGTCCCATCGACCCTGCAAGTTTTTACTACGTGCCTCCCTTTTAAAGTCTACGCGCATTTCCATTACTACTTCCTAGGTACATGTACGTATGTCCCTTCCCATAACCTAGAAGTACATATGTAACCTTAAACCAAGTTACAAGATACATGTACTTGCCATGTAAGTAAGAAGAGTTTGCATCGTACAAAGCCGACATTATACCAAGTCATATAGGTACCTACCTACTTACATTACATCAATATTCGTATAGGTATATACTCGACCTTGGTCGGCATGTTACCGCGCGGTCGCAACATAATGCATATAAATTAATCTAATAAGCGCGCTGGCATCATCTCTTTGCCGCCGTTGACAATACGATGATGGTGGGGTCTAGATGTTGTTGGTGGGGTAAAAAGGAACCTTGATGGTGGGAGGGGTTTGGTGTGTTACTGTTCGTAGGTACTTTTCGTATGCTGCAAATTTTGTTACAGGCGATAGATCAGATAAAGAATGTGTGGCCTACATATTTAGTGTGAGCAGTACATATGTAGCCAGGTTATGTAACTGGTTCCCACAACGCAGGTGCGGCCGCCTGTGCCGCTCGCGAGCTTTAACTAATATTTCGTCATTTCGTCATTCCGTTATTCCGTCATTCAGATAGGTATTTTTATGTTCCTTAGCTACACCTCCTATCGATACGCTTTAGTAATTCTTCATCTTCTTCAATAGTCATCTTCGGCACAAAATCAACAACCTACAGCACAATGCCCATATAATTCTTTATTCAACATTTGGGAAAAGGAAAAGGAAAAGGGCCGTTTAAGGATTACATGTTTCGGAACCTCAGGACAGATATGATATGAGTCCACCAAATCGTTAAACGGAGTGGGGGGGCTAGCAAGCGGATTTACATAGACTATTTGATTGCTAAGCTAAAGAGGGCATGTGAAAGAAAAAGTTTGGTGAATTTGGAATTGGTTACGTATAAACTAGTGTTTGATCGATCAGAGTATGTAACTTGGAAACGCGTAATGACATGTGTATATTAGCTAACAGTAGCTAACAGAGTAACAGCATTTCAAATAAGTCACCCCCGATGTTACCTATACCCTTATTCCCCTAAATTCCAAATTCCGGGATGGTATTTGAATTGTTCGTGACCTGTTGGATTTTGAAATCCAAGTATAACGTACCAGCAGAATCTATTTCCACCGGGGATAATCCTAGTATGAGTAAACATCCCTGGATATAAACAGCAGGTATCCAAGAAGAATGTTTGACTTCGCTAACACCGATCTCCGGTTTCTTTCGGCGCCCCTTTTGATTGACTATCGGCCCTTGCCGGGAGGGAATTGAAACGAAAAATGAGAAACAAATCGACCGGTTATACGCTAGATCTATCACCGCAACATTACCTACATACGCCCTAGCTTCGAACCCCGAGGAAAAATAAATCCTAAATTACCTAACTACGCGCCTTTTCATACCGGACTTTCTCCATAAATTTTGACATGAATTCCGGAAATAGATGGTTTAGGTTAGATGAGGTTAGACGCATACTTCATGCTGACGTTCTCGAATCCCGCGGGCGGCCGAGCGGGGTCCGGCGCTGTAGACACCGGCACGTAGTCATTTCCGGTCCTGAGCTTCGACTCCTTGCTTCATTCAACGGAGCTTAGGTCTGGCGCTTACTGATAGCAAAATATCGATAGATGTAAGGAGGTAGAAGTGAAGGAATTTTCATACTCCTGAGTCAATTTGATAACAACCACTTACCTATCAAAGCAAATTAGAAGAGACAAAAAATAAGTGTAAATATAGTACTATGGCCAGCGACAACAAGGGAAAGCCTCCGTACCCGCCTTTCACGGCCGAAACTGCTCAGATCAAAGTGAAGGCTGCTCAAGATGCCTGGAATACCAAGTGGGTTTATCCTATTCCCCTACTTTTCTCACTTGAAGAGGACAATCAGGGAGATCGATCATAAGATCATCAATCCCAAGATAGATACATCATGAGGAAAAGATAAAATTAACCGGCCACTCCAAAAGGGATCCGGCAAAAGTAAAACTGGCCTACACGCCAGACTCTATCTGGCGAAACCGAGGCACCTTCCTGCAGGGCCGAGACGAAATCGAGGTCTTCCTAACGAAGAAATGGGAGCGCGAGCAGGGGTACCGGCTCCGCAAGGAGCTTTTCGCTTTCACGGACAACAAGATTGCCGTCCAGTTCTGGTACGAATGGTATGATGCTGAAGGCCAGTGGTGGCGGACGTACGGGCTGGAGGACTGGACTTTTGCTGATGATGGGCTGATGAGAAAGCGCCAGAGTAAGTTACTTGCACTTCTTATCTAATTCCCTAAAGCTCCTTGACCATTGACATTTTCGTGTTCGTGGATATGTGTATTCGCTAACTCGGCTTCTTTCTAGTGAGTGGAAATGATGTCAAGATTGCCCACGAAGAGAGATGGTATAAGGATGGTGTGGACGTGAATACAGTTCCCATCTCCGAGAAGCATTGGTGACGCGAAAGGGCTTCTTGGTTGAGTAGTGGTGTGTATTCGAAAAGTATACTGTTGCCGTATGACTTCATGGATCAATGGTTTGGGGACTTTGGTGTAAACAATTTGTTACTCATAAGGACGAGTATAACAGAAAAACTATAGTTTGCTACAGTGACCATGCTTGGAGTCTACACGGGAATTCCCAATACTAATGAAGCCGGAATAGTCACCAAAGTTATGGGTGCGCGGGGGGGAGACGTATAAAGGGGGTCAGATGGCAAGAATTAATAATCCTCTCCTATTCCTCGTTAATGAATGATTAATAGTCGTCTAATGCAATAGCACCAACAATAAAGCCACGATACTATTCTTACTAGATGCGTGCGCGTATGTATGAAACTCTAGCATGCCATCCTAGATGCAAGCCACATGGCCTCGACCACATGGTTTCGAACTAGAGCAGAGCTCCAAATCCAATTTTCTGGCAACTTGATTGATCCAGGAACGACACGCATGTCTTAAGCTTTTTCGGTCCCCTGGGGGCTGAGTGGCGTATGCACATATCGTACGACAGGAGATGCGAAAGGGTTTGGTGTGTATTTCTTTTCCGGAGCTGAGCCCAAGTTTCTATGTTTTAATGGAATAACTAAGTAAAAGGAACTAGTTATGTATAAGTATATCTGGCTAAAAATTAAAGCCACTTCGGTTTCTCTTCAGTAAACTAGTACTCTTTCTCCTTTATTAACTAATAGGTATCTAGCTCTTAGTTAATATCAAGTCTACTCTGAAATATTCATGTTAGGGGCCATAACTACAATCTTATAACAATGAATTATTAAAGCCCCTTGTGTGACCTAGCTCTAACCCAGCTCTACGTATTAGTTCTTGACTCGCTAGCGGATCTCTTAGAATCTTGACAGCTAAATATGAGACATGATTCATCGTGGTCTGACGGCTAACAGCTCACTTTTACTGATAACCGTACGTATCCTATGGTAAACACTAACTTGACCTCCAACATCGAAGTAATGGTAACTGCCCTTGCATAAAAAGAAACATGTACTAACATAAAGCATGTGAGCTGAAAATTAGATATTAGGATGGCTTCAATACTAAGGATAGAATCCAGAGGTATCCCCTAAGGAAATGAGCATTAATTTCTACGATACGCTTTAACTCTAGTCGATTGGTCTGTAGGGCGTCTTGGACTGTTTCTTGTCTAACCGCCTATAAGTATATGTCTGTATGTCAACTGCAATCGCAACCTTATAAGAGGCACAAGATCAAGACCCGATGCATGACATCGATCTCGTAGATTTTATGTCGCCGATCGTATTGTGGAGACGGTAGAGCCAGCTCAGGGGTTTCTCTCCCGTGCTCCTAGCTTCTTGACTTCTCAGCTGTCTCCACGGGAAGTGTTTGCGAGGCTATTTGTCTCACCCGGGTCTCTTGAAAGCTTTATTATCGGCCTCCAATTGGGCTAGCTAACCGAGTTCGAGGAACTACGACTATTCCGTCTTTGAGAGTATCCCTTCAGCCAGATGGCAAGCATGGTCGTTCTAGAAATACTTTATGAGGGAAGCTGGCGCTTGCTTGACTCAAAACGCGTCGACACTCTACTCCATGCTTAACTGTTTAAAACAGTGCCCTCAACTCCAATATCACAATAGCGTGGGGTTAGCTCTATGGGAATCTCATGAATCCAAAAGAAACTTCCTCTTAACTCGTAATCAAGAGGGAAGATGCTTAGTAGCTTCTAATTATTGACTGCCGACTTGAAGACTAAGTGGCATTCTAATAATATGTTCCTAGCACTAATGTAGTCGTTCCTGGCTATTCCCCATAAGCTTCGGGGCTGTATGTCGGCACCCCAACCCTCGGATACAATTGCCCTTAGATGTAAGACATCGTCTGGCCGTTAGGCTAATCCACTCTATAGTCTAGATAGGGGAGAAGCCCCCGGTCTTAGCTCTCAATATCTTTGCTCTGAGATCTTATACATATCATCTATTTCACTCGTCCTAGGTAGCTACCAATCCTCGCTGGTACATACCTCTTATAGTAGCTTTATAAAGCTTCAGATCGAAGGCTTAAAAACACCCGGCTATTGACTAACACTTGTCTCAATATGAGGTTCCTCTCACTTAATTATCAGCGACCGGCATATGTAGATAAGAAACAATTCCTATCAAGCAGCCAAGAAAGCGAAAGCAGTGATGCCTCACTCAAGTTGGGCCAGCCAGGCTCTTCGTCTGGCATTCCCGAAGCCCTCACCTTTGACAGAATCATGAGCGGCGGAACTTGTCCAGTGAGTACCTCAAACCAACACCACTCCGGTCCGTAGACTAACAAAGTCATGTTCCAAAGCCATGTACCGTCCGCGAGTTTATGGATTACCTACTCTACATCGAGCACTCGGCCGAGAACCTACAGTTCTTCCTTTGGTATCGCGATTACATAAAGCGGTTCGACGAAGCTGATACTTTAGACACGAAGCTCTCGCCAGAATGGACACAAGCAATGGAGAATGAGACGACCATCAAGATCCAGAAGGACGTCGCAGGAAAAATGAGGCGAGAGATGAAAGCAGTGGCCATTTTCAAGGGTACAGATTTTGAGAAAGGGGTAGTAGATGCAGTAATAGAAAATGGAGACCCCTTTTCGACACCCCCTTCTACACCAAGTACGAAGATAACCCCTTCTTTTCTATCGGGTTTCCAGGCCTCTAGTTACCGTTCGCAATCCCGAGATGCTTTTAGTGCTGCTGGTGCCACACAACCATGTAAGTCGCGTCTGCGTACCAATTCTAACACACGTATCACTACTAATACCTTACCTACCTAGTCACCATCCAGCCCTTCAGAGCAGAGATCAACCGCTTAATCGCGACCTACATCGCAGAAGACGCCCCACGGCAACTTAACCTCTCGAGCCGAGAGCAAAAAGGCGTCATCCAAGCCCTCGCATACACAACGCACCCGTCAGCATTCCGGACCATCGCTAGAAGCATAGAGAACACGCTCCGACGTCAAGCACACCCGAACTTCATCCGCTGGACCATCTGCAACGGCAACCCAGCACGAGTAACCTTCGCCCGAAGCCTAGGCGTCGGCACCCTCCTCTGCGCCACAGCAGGCGCCATAATCCTCACGCTGAGTTCCGCAGCGCGAGGCTGGCGCGCGCTCTTCGCCATCGGCTGGGTCCTGGGCATCGCGACGCTGACCGCGGCGTGGAAGGGCATGTGCGTGGTCCTACACGGGCTGCATCACCGACACGTGCGGCCGTGGGAGCTCTTCGATTTCGCCGCGTCGTGCGATGAGTCTGAGCTAGGCGATCGAAGTAGAGAAGCTAAGGGAAATAATAGCTTCGACTCGTTTGGCTCTAGTAATAGCTACGAGGACGAGCCGTGGGTGGTGCGGTACGAGCGCCGTGGACTGCTGCGGAAGGTGTTTGACCGTGAGGTTTGGATTCAGGAGCCGGCGCTTAGGCAGATACAGGACGTCATTTTTGTGCAGGCGCTGGTGGGTGGGTTGGTGGGTGCTGGCTTGCTGACGGCTGTGTTTGTGAGTGTGCCTGCTGGGAGGTTCTTCTGAGGGGTTGATAATGCTTGCTAGATATCACGTCTAGATAGGTATGTATTGTTATACTACATGTAGTCAACATGAGTACCCGCCCGGGATACCTACCTGGGCAAATAGCTGTATCTGGGAAACTACCTAATGCTGTCAAGGGTGTGTATATAAATTAGGTATGTAACCTTAATATGTTAGGGGTATGTTCATTCCGGTTTGCTGCGGTTTCATGTTTGGGTTTGCAGTAGTACCTCGGGCTACTCGGGTAGACGCAGCGGCAGGATCCGTACCTAGGTAGGTACCTAGGTTGGTTGGCATGTTACACTGTAGAGGGTGGTTACTGCGCCGCACGTAGGGTTTTGGAGGGTCTTGTTGGGGGTCCAAACCACGCTATCAATCACTATCGATAAGAAATAAGTATGACATACTGTGGGGTAACATACGTAGAAATGGGTCAATCACATTTGTTGAACATGAACATCGTCTTTCCTAGCCTTTTCCTTTTACTGATCCATGCAAATCCATGTTCATCTGTCCCACCAAACAAATTCGTACTTCTTTGAGGCTGTCTTGGCTCTGACTCCCTTTCTCCGGTCCGTGGTACATTTTTGGCATCCTAAGCACAATTCTAAGCGCTAATTCAAATGCCCTCATCGCTTGCGCTTGCTGTTATCAATATTCATTCTAGCTACCCAAACAAGCTCCTAAGTTTATTCCTGAATTCATGCCTCCTTGATCTGTTTCTACTCATGGGCTTCTGAGCCAACAGAAGCTTTGATCATCACTTAGTTATCTCTTTACATTACTGCCCCTCTCCCCACCGTCTGCTCCATAGCCCCGCTCCAGAACGACGAGGAATCATGTCTGAAAACACCTATCAAGCCGATGCCGCCATTGTAGATGACGAGAGCGACGGGAAGACAGATGCGGCGCAACATCCCGCCGGAAGACCGCGCATCATGACGACGAGTACGGCCGAGATCGATAGTACCATAATACATCCCGGCTCTGTTCGCATCAATGTCAAAGGCGCATTCATCGTCGATACACCTGAACAGCCTGGTACTCCCGCCAATGTGTCTGGGTCTGGTGGCAATAGTTATTACGAGACAAAAGATATTCGCCTTCCTAACCATACGGCTGTTGTCAGCCATATCGCTGTTGATGTAGGCTTTCTCTATAAGACCTAGAGTTTGCGATTGAATTCTCCGAGCTAAACGCGCAAATTCCTAATCTAGATCGGTGGCTCGCTAGCTAAGCTGGTCTATTTCTCCTGCGAAGCGCATTCGACTGATCCCGGCGGCCGGCTAAATTTCCAATCTTTCGAGACGGATCGCATCGACGACTGTATTGAGCTTATGCGACATCTACAAGACAAGCAACTTGCCCTCAACGGCTCTAAGCCCGGTGAATTATGTGTAATGGCGACGGGAGGCGGTGCTTACAAGTACTATGACAGAATCCGACAACGGCTTGGTGTTGACGTCCTACGAGAAGATGAAATGGAATGTTTAATTATTGGTTAGTCCTGAGTGTGCCAATCCTGAAAGTGTCGGAGACTAATATGCGCATCGTTGCGACAGGTCTCGATTTCTTTATAACCGAAATACCACGCGAGGTCTTTACATATTCCGAGACGGATCCTATGCACTTCGCCGAGCCTAACGCTAATATTTACCCATATATGCTCGTAAATATAGGGTCTGGCGTTAGCATCCTTAAGGTATCCGGCCCGCGAGCCTACGAGCGCGTAGGCGGCACGTCCCTTGGTGGGGGTACCCTTTGGGGGATTCTGTCGCTTCTTACACCCGCCGAGTCTTTCGACGAGATGCTGGATATGGCCGCGCACGGCGACAATGCTAAAGTAGATATGCTAGTTGGCGATATCTATGGCACCGATTATGGTAAAATTGGGTTGAAAAGCACCACAATCGCTAGTTCATTCGGTAAAGTCTTCCGCATGAAGCGAGAAGCAGAAAATGAGGCCGAGGATATGGGTGGTCTTTCAAACGGTGATGACCAAAACCGACGACAGCAGCAGAAGAGCTCAGAACAGAATTCTTCAACAACAAGCTGTTCGCAAACACAACAACAGCGTCCTACATCCTCTCGAGCAAGCGAATTAGCATTGTCACGTTTCTCTAGTGCTGATATTTCGCGATCCTTGTTATACGCTATCAGTAATAACATTGGGCAGATCGCATACCTGCAGTCGCAAGTACACGACCTGTCGCACATATACTTTGGCGGGTCTTTCATCCGTGGCCACCCGCAAACTATGAACACGCTGAGCTACGCTATAAAATTCTGGAGTAAAGGCCAGAAGCAAGCGTACTTCCTGCGGCACGAGGGATATCTAGGTGCCGTAGGCGCATTTCTTAAACACCAGCCCCGAAACTGGGGCCGAAGAGGAAGTCTCGAAAAGGGTGAGGGACTAGAAGCACGGATAAGTGGACGTGCGGAGGAGAACGCTATATGACGGGGCGCCGTACATTCATGCGGAATGTTCATATGATGATAATTTTAATCGTGGCCAGTGAAAGAGCAAAAGGAGAGCCGAGCGATTTGCGCTGGAGTTCCTGAGTTGGGTCATAGACGGCACTAGAGGATATCAGCATCGCCACGAGCCGCCAACTCATCGCATACACTTGTATTCTTTACATTAGGTACCTATGTTGAGGGTATCATGCCATAGCTATAGTATGGGGTAATGTTTTCTTTACATGTAACAAGTTACTATCAGGATACACATTCGCATACGTGGAAACATGTTGGCGCGAGAATCAATTAGACTACTGAACAATTCATTACCCATCATTATACATACCTCTTCCACCGTGCCACAAGCGAATCATTTTGGATTATCCAACCAATACACATATGCTTTAGACATCTGCCATAAGCTACCGGAGTAGGATAGGAATAGTTTGCCCCTAATTAACAATACATGTAGGTATATGCAGAAAAGCTCATGCAAAAGCTACTGTAATTGACGAATTACATCTTACCACAGGAAAAAGAAAATATCGTTCGCGGGGGTAGCACATAACGCAATGGACAACTGCGTTTTTTCTCAAAGAAACATTAATCTACCTACATACCTAGGTTATATATAGAATGGGTGATCTAATAAAAAAGATATCTTGCTTGGAAAATCCAAGAAAATTGCAAAAGAAATGATCGAACCCA
This sequence comes from Daldinia loculata, assembly GCF_022478755.1. Classification (NCBI taxonomy): domain Eukaryota; kingdom Fungi; phylum Ascomycota; class Sordariomycetes; order Xylariales; family Hypoxylaceae; genus Daldinia; species Daldinia loculata. The sequence continues at coordinate 256,057 of NW_026054890.1, forward strand.
GGCTCGAACTGGGGACCTTCAGTGTGTTAGACTGACGTGATAACCAACTACACCATCCGACCGTGCGAAGAAATGGAAGAAGAATCTTTCCATCACGTGATGGAATGCGTATACGTAGTTGCGGTATATATTCGTAAGCTCGCGCATAGAAGTACATAATATCCAAGTGCCAGGCTAGTGTAGGATGTCTAAGTGGAGATAGTGGTGGAGAGTACTAAGGTATGTAGGGGCGATGTGTTTAACCCCATCGTCCATTTTAACTCTTCCATTCTAGAATACCTATGGACCTTCTAACCTACATACTACGATGAGAGACGCAGTGTACATGCATAGTATAAGCTCTACAGAATTATGGGACGTTTAGTGGACACACTCATTACAATAGTTATAGTTACTTAGGGAAGCAAAATAGAAATCCTCCAGTTTCTTACTAAATTCCAAGAACAAGGCAAGTAACAGTGAGTAGAAGGTCGTTTAGTTTAGAAAAGCGTAGGGGATGTTGAGGCGGGTAATTCGATGTCCATACAACTAGAAATTCTTTATTATACGTAGGTAGGTAAAAAAGGAGATATCTTTGACATTCATATTATGATTTACCATAAAAGAGCAGCGTTAACCTCCTCAAGAATGAACGCTATGCTACAGCAATACCTTCGCCTGTTCGTCTACCCGTATACCATTTGCAGCTTCGTTGCGTGTATAAGAACGCGTAGTCGGGGCGCCATATCTTGCACGCCCGGTAACCCGTAAGCTTCAGAATCCGCGCAAGATTCCCGGGGTAGTTCTTAGACAATCCCGTAGACGATGCCTAGGCCCGGTACGTAGGGTCGTTCCATAGTATCTAGCTTGTTGCGGCAGGTGAATACAACTCAAACCTAGAAATCCATGAATAGTAAGTCAGTAGTAGTCGATTCGGGATCCGTAGGGCTAAGAGTATCATTTACGCCCATTTCCGCCTTTTCGAACAAGATGTCGGCGTCAGCGTTATAAGATTCCTCGAAATACCCCTCCGAGTCGGGTTGATTTACCTCCCACGGGGGAGCATGGATACAATGTTCATGGATCTCCTTTGAACTGGAGATGACACAATCTGGTGCGTGGTCCGCGAATATACAGTGTTTTATGTGGCTCGATCCGAGAAAGCACTCGTCATCTGTACGATGCCGATGGCTTGGGCGCGGGTTGAAGCACGTAGGGAGAAGATCAGCGTATTTGCAATCGCAATCATATGGACGCTGCTAGATATGTCAATATTCTGGCACATGTTACTTTCGTCGTGGGATGACAACCAGTGCCTGGGGGGACCTACAGTCTTAGCGTCTACTATTGAAACGTATCTGGGTTTGGTATAGAGAGAATCATCATCGTCATCCGAGCTATCCGAGAGACCTTGAGAGCCGCAGTCGGAATTGGAGGATCGAGGAATCTCAAGATCCTCTTCTATGATTTCTCCCAATGTAAGTCGGCCATAGTCATGCCTATAGGGAGAAGCAAATACGCGATAGGCGTCTAGGAGGGGTTCTGAAGGCTTAGAATTTGTTCGGATAGCTGTATGTTGAATATCGAATATATTCCTTTTTTGGTCGTCACCAATCTTCTTGTAACTATCGAGTTTGCCCGGGTCAACGAGAACTAATCTGGCCTCTCTGGGTTTCCCCAATTGCTGGATGATAGCTAGAACCTGTATCGTTCTGAAGGTTTTCCGTGGGGCACCGATGGCCGTATATAAACTGCCATCAGGAGCCTCCAAGCGGGGAATCCAGCAAACGTCCGTTATGGAAACGCTAGAGGCTTCAAATGCCGTCAAGTTGGCAACATGGACCTTGTTCTCCCCGCATTCGTGGCCATGTACGGTTACCCAGACGGGGAAGTGGTCTGTTCTCTGATGGTCTGTTGAGATGAATACTCCATGTGCCTCAGCCTGATACTCGTCTTCCAAGATATCGTCATTCAGATCAGAGACGTTATTGATGATCCGAGGTTCATTTATATTAACGCCTTCCAGGGGTCGAACGATTAGTGCTGGTGCGTAAGTGTCGAGATTGAGAATAGGAGATTGGACGACAATATTTTGATGGGCCCAATGGTAGTTCCGGACCCGTATGTGATAAATAGCCATGATAAATATAGTTTCTTGTTAAGATAATTTTATGTAAATGGGTGGATTTCTCAGTCTTTATACCCAAGGCGTGCCGGTACCATCATTCGGGCATATTTAGTATATATATATCATTGGTGTAAGTGTGCCTACCACACCCCAGAACGAGACATGATGTCAAGGGTAAGACATATAATAAGCAACTAGTGTACTCGGAACGGGTATCGTTGAGACGCATGACGAACACCTATATAGCCTTGACACGACTTCAAAGGCAGACGGACTTGTGTTACACCGCCCAAACGGATATTTGCTAACCGTTCTGCAGAACAAATAGCTATGGAGGAAACAGTGGTTGAGAGCTAGGCAAGGAATACTTCACAAATAATATCTCCACGACGAAAATAGTCTAATACAACCGGGCATATTCCCAGTCGAAGGCTGTGTAGGATTCTGTCCAGACACGAGAGGATACGATTGGAAGCCAAGTGTTAGACAGAGAACAGATTGATGGGCCGGTGTTTTCATCAGTATATACTGCGTAATACTAAGACCGCGAGCGCCACCTATAGCTGAACAAATACCTAACTCCAGGCACGGTGCGTTTCGTTGGGCGCAATTGTTGGTATCGAAGATAAGCTAACGTGTGTGGCTTGCTTGGAGTAGGATCCCGCTTCAGTACGTGAATATTTGATGCATATCACCAATCAGCGAGTTGCCAATGACATACTATCGAGTTTCGACGTGCGGGAGGAGCGGAAATATATAAGATTGGTTCTTGGTGTTGAGCCCCAAGTATGGGTTGAGTACCAAGACCTTTCCTCTACCGGCTTTAATTACTTAGCACGGTTAGTCGCCCTTCTCGAGCGGTTGTTTGGTATCTTCTTTTTGTTCTTTCCTTCCTAGCACCTTCGCTACCCATTCTTCGATTTCTCGTTCAGCCTCTTCATCGGTTCGGCCGCCAGAGGGTCCAACATGTCCCCTTGCCATACTCCTTAAATCATCGACGCTCGAGATATCAAAAGCCCACGATAGGCCACCTGTCATCATAATACCGAATCCTAGGACATTGAGCGTGGCAAGATTTAGAGCCTCGAGGGCTATTAACGAGCCATCGGATTCCATCTTGTTAACTTGTTGATGACTCTGGTGATAGAATTTGGGAATCGTCGCCAAGTGTTTTCTAACTACCGCCCGTCTTGTTATCATAGTCGAGAGTGTAAGAAAGCCCGCGCCGGCGAAAAATAGGCCTAGTTGCTTGAGCGAGCGTTGCGATAGTATCGGCGGTCGAGGCCGGGGATATGGTATCGTGTTCTGGGGGGGTTGGAGAGGCTGTGAAGGCTGAGCAGGTTCAGCAGGTTCAGCAGGTTGTTGAACCTGTGTGGCAGAAGCCGGCGAAGGATCGCTATCTTTCGCCATTGTCATAGTAGTTCCGAATGACCACATTGGGGTTTGTGCGGTGTATATCGAAGTTGTGTATGCGGCAGAAAAGAATGAGAAATCGAACCAGACGCAAGGGAAAGATAAGTATCAAAATATCAAAATATCAAGACATTAAGACATCAACTTTTCTACATTAAAGAGTGACAGTCCTGCGTTTCACAAGGGTTCTGATGAGCCTTGCAAAACAGGCTCGGAAGAAGATGGAGGGATTTGATGTCGTGTGTGCAGGTAAATGTGCAGGTAAAGAGCCCAGAATTCGCAAAGGGAATTCCCCAACTCGAATCTGGGGTAAGTGGGGGGAGTGCATGCGATAGTAGCATAAGGCCTTGTTAATTGGGTAGTTAAAGGATAACGCTACCTATCCATAAACTCGGATAGGTACACTTTTCAGTTACCGAAATATAACACTCCAGTCTCCAGTCTCCAGCCTCCAATTCAACTTAGTATGGATTCATATAATCTTTGCCAAATTCCGAACAGGTAGTTTCCCTAGTAGACCTATCATTGCGAGTCCTATAAGAGGATGAATTTAATCCTTATAATTACAGACAGCTCCAATTTATCAATGGCAACAACATTATAGGTAATATCTATTTGGGTTTCTCTTCTTTCTGCAACGCGTATTAGTACATTATACTACCCTCCATCTATCGACATGCAGAAAACTAACCATATTTAGAAGGATTAGACTCTTGGATGTCTCATTAAAGCCGAGCCGCACAATTGTATGCCATGCAAGCCAGGGTTGGCCTGCTGAGATGACAGGTCAATTCCTGGACGACGTGCCGATGGTGACTCCCTCGGAGCTCTCGGTGAATCGAGAATGAACTGAGCTATCCATTCTGTACTCGTCAGGCTCTCATCGCATTCACGCCACATGTCCGAATACTTTGGAAGTACTAGCCCCAAGAGCCGCACTAGGAAGACGAGACATGGCCGAATGCTCTCTAGCTTGAAGTGGAGCCAAAGCTCACTTGGCGATAATTGACTCTTAGTATTCTCTATCGGGAACACTTCTGACCAATGAATCGGATGCTCGTTGTCGTATTCTATTAAATCCGCCATCCGGTTTAGCGCTATATCTAAGTGAGCTAGGGGGTTCCGAAGCATCGAAACAGTCCCAAGCGGTACTCCCGCATCTTCAACGGCGGCATGGGCAGCGATAACCCTATTTACGAATTGCCGGTATAGCTTCTTTCGCCTGTCTCTCAGCCTGGATTGCTCGACCTCGGCGAGTAACTCTTCGTAAAACTGAGCGACGCGGTTAGAAGGTTCTACCCCGGCAAGAGGAAACCGAACAGGGTTTTCCCGAACGTAGAATCTTGCTATGTAGCGTGGAGGCTGTTCACCGTTCAAACATTTTCGAGCAGTGGCGATCCAGTCACAGTATACCGCGAATCTACTCATCGTTTAGCTTGAGTGATAACGGTATAACTTCAAGAATAATCTATAAGAGACGGCCTCTTGAAGAACATGTTATGTCGCAGCAGGGGAAGTTATGATACTCTTATGTACAGGGGAAGCGATAGAACCGTGCTATAAACTATGTATGTTTGTATGGGAGCACCACCGGTTCTTGGACAAACCGAAGAATCGCCAGCGAACGACTGGATACGCCATCATAGTCTCGCGCTCAGCTCGTGGGGAAAAGGAAAAGGCAAGACGGTCAATGCAAAAATCAGGTGAGAATAACGTTGTGGCGTGGTGATCAGCTCTCAACGCTGGGATCACCATCGTCCATGATTTTCGTGTAAGCAAGCCTCAGACTGATATTATCGTTACTAGTATCTGCAACTCGACAGATTTGTGCTTCTTTTACTACACTTCCGGAGAAAAGTGTCCGGAAATGGGGCGGTGAGAGAATATCATATGCTAATTATTGAACGATACCCTTCTTGATAGGCTGTTGCTTTTATGGCTGAGTGAAGCAAACTAGCTTAGGTACATCTAGATATAAGTTAAGGTATCATGTAGGTGAGTGCTATTAGAGGAAAGAATAGAAAACAAACGCTAACTATGTGATATAGTACAACGTATATGTATCCATCATGTAAGTGCTTACGGCAGTTGGGCTACCCGCATAAGCCTATAAGGTCGAAAACACGTGAGCTCCCACAGTATGTACATACCTCCTATGAGGTTATAAATTCCGTCAGCTACAAAGATGTAAAAGGTACATTGAGTACATCCATAAAGTGGAGTCACTCAGGTTAAGTACGGCTGATTGGCCTAGATGAGATCGATCTACATTAAGCACGGGAGGTTCCGACCCGTTGGATTTGGCCTCCACTTATATCATACCTACCTAGGTACCTGTTATTCGGATTTACATACCTTCACTTTCACTACCTACATACACCTATCTTATGAATACCAATATTTGAATACCAATATTTAGAGTGTTCTATTACCGTCCAATCTCCTAGACATTAGAAAGCTAAAGGACTTAGTACCTAATATAATGGGGAAAGATAAGTCAGCCAAGAAAAATATATCTTCAAATCCTTCCACGACAGCTGCTGCCAGATCACCGGGTTGGCCACCGTTTAAGCCGCCTCTACCTGTTGTGCAACTTTACCCGGAAGCCCCTGCCGATGGATTGGAGGACAAGATAATCCTACTGCGAAACTTCTGGCCAAAGAGCCTTTGTCGAGACTATGTCAATTTTCTGAAGACGCTGCCCTTGACGACTACCCCTGGCCGCCCAAAGCGTGGCGAGGCGCTAAGGGTGAACGATAGGTTCCAAGTTGATGACAACCGCTTCGCAGAGAAACTATGGCTTGAAACAGGATTGAAGGATACCCTGCTGGACGAGTCTTATAAACATCTATGGTTAGTAAGATTTTCTCCTTGCCTATCATGATGATCACTTCAATGGCTCAAAATGCCTTATTCAACTCCCAACGAACGAATATCACTAACGAATACTCATAGGGGCGGTGATGCGATAGGCTTAAATCCCAACATTCGGGTATATCGATATTCTAAAGGGCAATATTTTGATTGTCACTGTACGTACCTTTTACATTTTTCTGTCTTAGATTCCAAGGAGCGGTGTCCTTTCTGCAGCAAACTCCCTGCATTTCTTTCTCCAGGTAGCATGGGTTTGTGTCCGAATCCTCGACATCTCATTTGCCCCTTCTCGCTACCTCGATGCATCTTCTGGTCCAAGCATAAGTCGGCGGTAGTATCAAGATCATAGCCTAAAGAAGCCTCTTGTGTTGTCTTTATGGTCTAAATCTTGTAATTGGAGCGAATTAATGCTGCTCGCGGACCTTACAGCTAGAACTGTTTCTCTTTTCATATGAGAATCATGTTTACTAATATATAATTACAGACGATGACTCAAATTTAGTGACTCTACAGCACCCTGACGAGTCATCTGGCACCATTAACACCAAAACAACCTGGACGCTATTGCTATATCTGACTTCGGCGGCTGAAGGCTGTACTGGCGGAGAGACCGTTTTTTATCCTCGAGATCGCAAATCACCAAAAGAAGAAATTGCCATTGCCCCTGAAACAGGATTGCTTCTACTTCACAAGCATGGTGATGACTGTTTGCTGGTATGCTAAACGATGCCTTTCTTCTTCTGGGGAAGCTAACCCCTTTTAAAGCACGAGGGTCGAGAAGTAACAGCAGGAGAAAAGTGGATAATTCGCACTGATCTTTGCGTAAAGAAATGATTCGTTGGAGATACCTAATGCAAGAGGTTTGTGTCACTCATGGCGTCGACAAGTCTTAAACTGGGTAAGAAAATGCCTTTTGATGTGCACAAGCATTGCCACTTAAAGGCTAATAGTACCTATCACCTCCTTCCCTATAATAAACACTAATTAATATCATATTCATCTTATGTAAGCTAAACAATAATTTAGCGAGCTATTTGAAGCCATCTTCACACAAGAGAGTTTAAATAACTAGCTTCGTCCTTAAGCCAAATCGGAACATTCTCAAGCAGATACAACCCAGGTTGGCAAATCGTGCTCTTCGATAGTTTAGCGAGTATGCGTCTTTACCATTTCATATTTCCCGAGCCTTAGCAAGTCTATAATTGTCGATAAAAGACTGGGACCGCCTCTATAGCCATGTTTTCGTACCAGGTATTACATTGGGGACATCTCTGCTATATTGTTTGATGTATCACAACATAATAAAAGCCGCTTATGTAAGCCACCTAACCAGCCGTGTTTAAGGTATATAGCAAGGCTCGTCTAATAAACCCTAGCTATCCACCGGATAGTCACAGCCATATGTATCATCATCACTTACCGCTCCACACCAGAATAGTTCTACCCTAGTAACGGACTTAACATGTTTCGGCGATGGCTTCGGGGAGGTTTTCCGATGCCTACGCGACGACCGACCGGCCTACATTTTTGTACGTATGTCGCTTTAGGCTCGAATTTCATTACCCTAAACACACTCGCGCTTACGTACTAGTGAAGCCTTCAAGCAAACATCCAGTTATTCTAGTCTCTTCCTCCTGGGTCTTTCCCTGGAAAATAACTACAGAAACATGTTTTTGAATACCCTAGTTTGCCTTGTAGGCGGATTTGATGAGTTATATCAAAGTCGATTAATATGCTCAACCTACCGTATCTTAGCTGCTACTGGCTTCATTCGTGACCAACTACAAACGTCCCTATGTGCAAGTAAACGAACGTAAAGTTGAACGCTACATGTCATCTGTTATCTAAATACTATATTTCAAGATCCCCCCCTGTCTCTCCTTAATTCAAAGAGGTTATTTATGTACATGAAGGAGTTGTCAAGAGTGGCGCGGAAAAGAAGGAGCTCGAATAAAGACGATATATGGGTTTAAAATAACGACAGGCTACAGAGATCAGAGGGTTGCAGGCTTGACTGAAAGTATTATGAAGAAAATAGATAGTCCATAACAGACCAAAAGTACTTTGAATTTACAACTTCTAGGCTTCGTGTAATTCCTTCCACTAACTTGCCAATTACCAAAAGTTATCTAGATCATTCCACTTGTAATTCTGTTATCACCAAACCGTAATCATAAACTGAAATATTTATTATCTGGCGAACATTTCCTCATACAGACACGGGGAATGGTAAAACATAGACGATGATACTACTACTTAAGGTACCTAAATAACCGACCTAGGGCAAGTCCACCACCTAGACCAACATAGCTACAAGTCAGCCCCCTTAAACTTGATTTTAGACTCTATCATCTTCTCAGCATTTAGACGCCTACCTTCGGGACAGGTTCACAGACAACCTTTTAGAACTCCCCAGAAAGCTGAACCCAATATCGAACCGAGAGGACTTCAGCCCCTTTCCAAGAAGCCTAAATGCTGTATCGCCCATCGGGTTCAGGTACTAATATGCATATATCCTATGAGACCAACAACCCCCCCAGCCCAACCTAGCGTAGTCTATCACAGGTAGCTTCTACCTCTTCGAACCATGAAGCATAAACCTGTCCCGAACCCAGCCGTCGACACTAGCAAGTGAGAATTAGGTAATTACATGACAATAAACTTATACGAAGTACCTACCTACAGTCTGAAACACCTCATCACGATGTCCCAGACTTTAATTTTCTTCAGGAGGCCGGATATCATCCTCTACCCTACTAAGCCAGATACTGAGGTAGGTGTCAATACATATAGGCTCCTCTCCTACAACCGGCAAAGTAATCCATCTATCTGTATCTTCCCCCAATATCAAGAGGAATCGAGAACAAAACCAACATATTCTCCTCAACCCAGGTCGCCGGAGTTTCATTCGCTCACCCCTAAATACTACGAAGCATATGGTACATCGGGCACTGTATGTAGTCTACAGAAGGCAAATTTTTAGAATAAAACAAGCGGTGAACTGTAACAAGGATGATGGCTTCAGGAAAGATGGAACAAAGGGGACTGATAGGTGCAAGATCCCATTTACATGTCGTGCGTTAAGCACGATCATGCAGAGGATTACACTATCTGCAAGTTAATGCTAGACTGACTTGTTTTACTATCACTGGCTTGCATGATAAGAGAGAAGACTCCTCGAACGCGGCAAATTGACACAATCCTCCTGGTCTTTCCTCGTTGGGGCTGGTGCGATAGAGACGATATTAGGGGGACATGGAGGCGAGACTACGATTAGAGGCAGGGCATATAGCAAAGCATACTAACAAGAGAAGAGACACGAATCTAGCATGCAAAATCTGGAGGATCAGATACATAACTGCCTAACGTAGAGGCGGGATCAGGGGTCAATTAATTCTCATTATCATTGACCTAGGTAAACCACGAATCTTACTCCTTTGGTAAGATTGAATCGGATATGCCACAGACTCCAGTTCCCATGCGTTGTGAAAAAAGTCAACCCTCTGCCAGATCCCGTTTTGTTGTTTTACCGAAAGAAGACCATTTAGTGGCCGGCAAGAGCCTGGGCTCGGCGGCGGTCACGCTCCTCTGCAATGGTGAGCTTGACACCCTTACCCTTGGGTAGGGAGATCCAGGGCTTCTCAGAGCCGATAACGAAGACGTTGTTCTCACGGGTGGCAAAGGTGTTGTCAATAGCGTCCTTGATGTGGACGATGTTGAAACCTCCATCGTGGCGCTCACGGTGGGTAATGACACCGACACGACCCATGTTGCGACCACCAGTAGCCATGGCAATGGCGCCGGTGTCGAACTTGATGAAGTCCTCAATCTTGCCAGTGGCTAGGTTGATCTTGACTGTGTCGTTGACCTTGATGGCAGGGTCGGGATAGCGGATGCTATAAAAAAAGGCATGTTAGCATGCGCGGAGGAAGAGGGGACATACCAGCCATTAGTTCGAAGCTCGATCTTATCACAAGATGGGAAAAGGTGGTTCAACCAAAGCTTGATCCAACGGCTGAATGATGTCTGACAGAACTCACGTTCTCGCATCGTGCGTGACCAAGAATGGGATTCCGCCCTTGCCAAGTTGCACTCGCTTGACCTTGCCGAGCTTGTACTCGGCCTCCTCGGTCTGGATTCGGTGGACAGTGTATCGGCCCTTGGTGTCGTAGATGAGTCGGAAGTTCTCGCCAGTCTTCTCGAGGGTGATGACGTCCATGAAGCCGGCAGGGTAGGTGGTGTCGGTGCGGACCTTGCCGTCAACCTTGACCAAACGCTGCATGAGGATGGCCTTGGTCTCGCGGTAGTTCAAGGCATACTTCAAACGGTTGCGGATGAAGATGATGAGGGGCATGCACTCGCGCTGCTTGTGAGGACCGGCCGACGGCTTAGGGGCGTAGACACCCGAAAGCTTGTCGAGAAGCCAGTGGGAGGGGGCGCTCAGGCGCTTCTGGTGCTTCTTACTGCAGGTTGAAGTATAATATTAGTACATGTCGTGTGAAATTTCAGCGGTGGGAAATTCGACGTGGAGATGCGCGTTTCGAGGGTTGCGAGAACTTCTTGAGCAGACACATCGTTCCCCCAGATACGATTTGAAGTAAGTACGGGGTTTAGAGAGGATATACTTACGGTCCACGGGCCATTTTGACTGTTCAACGATGGGTATTGGAGTTATCGTGAAGTGGCAGATTCGTGTGGAGGGTTGTCAATTGCGACTTTGAGAAAAGTTGAATTGGATGTGCCTAATTCCAAATTTTTGCGGGAAGCGAGAAAAGGCAGGTTTGTGCCCTAGTGTGATGTGGGGCCAGTTAGGTGTTAAGTGGTCTGTGCATGGGCAGCTGCAGAAATCTCTTGGCACTTGTTCCACAAAGATCTGCTTGAAGGTACGTACCTCCATCGTCGATTCTAGACCACGAAGCCATCTGAGCGCATTTCTAACATACATACATGATACTGCTCACACACTGATATAGCATCTCAAGGGGATTGGCCAAGTACAAATAAACCAGAATTAGGAACAAAATAGTGCCTATCCACTAAGATACTCGGTATTGGAGGGCTATTAGAGCGCATATTGATCACCATTAATTAATCCTCACATATCAGAACGTACATACATCTGAGCCCAGGTAAACAACTTGAAGCCCTCAAACTCTTCCTTCGTCTTATTGCGAATATAGGATCGGTCAATACAAATTTGTGGATAATTTTAGAGGTATTTTGCTGTGACTATACAGTCAGCAGTCATTGTCATAAACCCGCTTCTTTCCATCCTCCATCCCACGGCATGTATCGTATTCGTCCCATTCGCACCTTAACCAGTGATACAACCGTATCGTATGTTCTGTAACGACAGGACCTTTATGCTCAATGAAGCATAAAATCAGGTAGATATTCCTGCGTAATTTCGACACCATTCCGGGCCGAGTTTTGGCAACATCGACTTAAAACCCATCCTTCATACCTCGGGCTACCTTGTAGTTTATCCTCCCGTCTCTAGGTAGAATGCTAGTCTTAGCCATATGTGTGCCTATCGTCACAATTTCTTAGTTCCCTTTCAAAGGAATTCACTACTTTGTGTTCTGATGCCTCCTTCGACATAACCAGGTGATTTCATCCTGGACCACGTCTCTCTGAAGGCGGCTCACTTGTAACCTGCGTGTCATCGAGGAGGAGGCGTGATATGTCCATTTCTCCCATACTACTAGACCCAAATCCGGGTCCTGTGCCTTCATTCCAGTAAAGGTTATGGTGAGGTTGTTGGGACGAATCTCCTGTTTCAATGAGACTGGAAGGCAACGGCCACTTTGGCATATCTTCCTTCGAGTTGGTTCGGTTAAGTTGGGGTTCGAGCAAAGCCGACTTAGAAACATGTAGTGAATTATCGATTGCCATATTGACAGAAGGCTCTAATAGGTTGTTGCTTCGTCCTGGCTGTCCAGGCTCTCTAACTTGCATGGCCGTCTTTTCTGTACCTGCGAACTTCTCGGGGTACTTATTTCGTAACCGATCTCGTAGGTCGGTCGGCTGCCTACTAGATAAGTTAAATCTTGGATCCCTCTGGATCTTGGTCCACTGCGGCCCGTATAGCTCAAAACCTTCCAGTATCTCCCTATCATCCTGCTCAGAAAATGGACGTCGCTCTCTCCGATGTGACTTTTTGAACGGTCCTCTGATGCCCAACTCTACTAAATCTTCCATTTTCTTACGATGGGCTCTACTCTTCCGTTGTCTCTGGGGCGTAGGATCAGAATCGTTCTGGGCCGATTGCGCCTGCTCGATTTCAATCTCTTCTTCTGTCTCGTTAAGAATATTTTCGGACATGAGACCCTTCGTGGGCTTCCCCTTAGCCTTTACGCTGGGCTGCTTCTCTCGGGATATGTCGCCTCTAGCTGACGGGCTTGCTCGGAGCTCTTCGGGGCAACAAGTCCGAAACCTGTCTTTTAGATCACCCGCAGTCCGGTCGTTGAATCTGTAATCAGGGTCTTCCAAGATGTCTGTCCATCTTCCAACACCATGCTTGCTCACACCCAGCAATAGGTGATTGGTTTCTTCTTCTGACCATTTTCGTCGCGGCTTAGCAGCCCGTCGCTTAACTTTCCCCGTTGGCGTTCGTTCGGGTTCGGATGGGGGGCTGGGATTCGTCTTCTCTTCAACCGGTTCTGATGTTTCGGGCGGCTTTGTAATACTAAGAGCTTGCGGAGGCTCGGAATGCGGACGATTATCGAACGATCCGGAAGAAATTGGCGGGAAAAGAGAAGCATCGGATGGTGGCTCGAGCAATCCTACTATAATTGGTGGAAACATATGCTGTTGAGTAGCCGCTTTCTGTTTCTTGAGCGGTTGCGGTAGCTGCACGAAGTCTTCCTTTACTGGTCGTCTCTTTTTTCCAAGGTCTTCGATGTTATCTGGCGTGTCATCTAGTATCATGCGCAGATCCTGGGACGATATATGACTTAGTAATGTTCGATCCGATGGTTGACTAATGTCGGTCCTTAAGGAGGCATTCGTGATGGTAGCCTCGTCTACGACTGCATGCAGCGAGGGCATAGACTGCGAAGCTAATTGACCTAGATTTGTGTCCGGCACTTCGGATCTCTGACCAGCATCGGGCCCGATAGGATGGAGACGACCGGACGCCTTGGGCAGAGGAAGGACTTTGATGGGCGGGAGCTCAGCATGGTGAGGCCGTGGTGTAGCAGTTGATTCGTTCAGCAGATGAATGAGTCGCGGCTCGATAGTAGCCATCGTGGGTCGATGGGAGTTGGCAAGAGAAGGGCATTGGGAGAGAAAAAAAGGGTCTCGGACGGACTCTTTGTTTGCACGGAGGGGGGGGGAGGCGGGAGGCGAGCAAAGGCGAGAAGTGAAAGTAGAAGTAGAAGTAGAAGTGGGATAGGCGATAAGGGGAATGAAGAACAGTCGAGACTCGTAAGAGACCAGGGAAAATAGTGAGGACACTACTGTTTGATCTTGTCTGAGTGAGAAATGCCACGAGAATTCGACACAGTATGTATGATACTGTCTGTCTGTCTCTGTCTATCTTTGGTAGATAGATGCGAAAAGGGTAAGAAGGCTTTAGATTTTGGTACGAGAAAAGAAAGAGAGGGAAAAAAGATTGAAAAAGGTTGTGTAGACGATCAATCACCGATAAAGCATCAAATAGATCCTAGGATCTTCACATTCTCGTTGCTCCCTTTTTTCTTTACTTTGAGGGGAGGGAATAATAACAATAGTAATAATAAATAAGAGAGAGAGAGAAAAAGGAAAACTTCTTCCTATCATTGATAGGACCAAAAGTATGGCTGCATGTGCTAGGAAATGGGAAAAAAGGTATTAGTGCGGATTGGCCGCGTTTGCGTATTCTTTTCAGTCTTCTTCTCACTGCTGCTGCTGCTGCTGCTTCACGTGAAGAAACACCATTGGAACCATTGATCCATTGACCATTGATCCCTCCTTAATAATGTACAGTGACCAGTGACCAGTGACCTACCTACCTTTATGTACTAAAACCAATGCAGCAATTTACTGAACCGATTAGGTTATGGATGATGATAGCTGCCTTCGGGGTGCCGGAACCTTTTGGGGGTCAATGGCCTGCAAAGAAAAACTCTCTCAAAAGTTATTTATGAAAAGAGTGGAAGGAAAAAAAAAAGAGAGAAATGAGGGAGGGATGTTCTGGTTACACTAGAGATAACCAAAGCAGTGAATTTCAAATTAATCATCCTCCTTTCTCGGCTGGGTAAAATGCCAAGCATTTCTCAAATCTGCAATTGCGAATGGAATTATCTGATGCATTTCTCTTTCCTTGCGGTCCGCGGACCTTGGACCTTGCCTCTTGCCTCTTGCCTCTTGCTACCTACCGTTTGATCCTTTAAAGTTTCCGTACCTGTATCATGACCCAATCGGGACAATCCCGCCTCTATCCCGCCGCTATCCTAGCAGCTCCTTCCCCTATTCTGACACCGCACTCCACGTCGGTTCGGTTCGGTACTTTTACGTACTTCGACACCATAATCGTTCGACTTACTCATCATACCTAACCCGCCATCCTTATTGTTTCAACTTCATCATCTTGTTTTCCTTTCCTTCTAGAAGGAAGCGTTCCTGCCGGACACATTCTTGTTTACTAAATCTTACGTGGGTCTAACTTCACAAGTCTAATACAAGTCTATCAAGTCTAGTTAATACATAGCCAAACGCTTATCGCATGGTTACGGTTTGACCCGCTACTATACGTGGACTCTCTTATACACAAGCAGACAGATCACTTACACCTAATACTCTATCCGTTACCCGCCACAATATATCTGGTTGGAGGTTACGTAGATATTAATATCAACTATTTATTCCAAGTTTATAATATAAAGGGTACTTGGGATTATGGCCTCGCAACTACCGGCGTTCCCCCGCACTGTCTTCACTATCGTAGAGCCTATCTCTCTGTAAGCCATAATATCTTGATTAATACGTATATCTTTACTAACTAACGTCACCCGTTAGTATTGGTGGCTTTCTCGGGCCCTTCTTAGACCCCGAGTGGTTTATAGCCTCACAGATTGACGCCCTAGATGGCAGTAATCTCGCTCCGCGAGACGATAATGCACGCCTAATCGCCCTCCAGTTAGGAAACACATACGGGCTCCTATTCCTTCTTGGAGTAGCTGTGCTATATACCACTACCGAGCTCAAGGTTGTCCGTAACTATCTCATCGCTCTATGGTTCGTTTCCCCAGTTCTTTTCATGTTTCATATTGCGGGAGATAGTAAATATTGTTTTACATTAAGTAATGCGTGGCATCCCTGTTCCTAGTAGCCCTATGTCCATCATGCGGCAGGATAGCAAACACTCCATATCCTTCTCATATAACACGCCTTACTCTAATACTAACTTTTCTCACTTTGTAGGATCGCGGATATAAGTCACGTCGGCGTTACTTGCTGGCTGCTTGGGTATGATAGAACGTTGGACGTGGGTTCGTGGAACGCCGTGACCTGGGGTAATGTTGGGTTTACTGTAAGTTATACTCCCATCCCTCTACCTCCCAGAATATTCCCAATGAGCCTACGGAGAAATGCTCGAACTACCACCAATACTGATCTAATAAAAGACCTTCCTATGCTTAACCCGTACAGCCTACCTCCTCGGGCTCTTCGGCCCAGACCGCAAAACCGTCACGACATCCAAAAAGGTTGCTTGAGCTAGGTACTTAGGTAACTGCCACTCTTAAAAATAAGTAACACTACAAGGCCACATTTGCTCGATTCATACCTATGAAAGACGAAGAGCCCCTAGTAACTAGAAATTTTCAATTGACCGGAGAATTTGACCGTAACCCCCTGAAAGCCGAGACGGCCCTTCTGCCTACCAGCCTGCCTGCAACTTAGTTGCTCATCTGTCCATATTTCCTCCCTGTCTGCAATACCTGAAAACTGTTTCCGTAACTGCAAAAGCCATAATACTATCCCGTGCCGAGATGCTCGATCTAAATAGGTAGTAATCGCCCTAACTCTTGTGTGAGAAAGGGTTATTTAGTTTTGAGACAGTTATACTGTCTTTAGTTTTCGCGCGGCCGCTTCGCTCCGTGGGGGTTCTGCCAGTCGGATTGCTGCTGGTTGCCGCTGAAGAAGGCCGGGTTGAAGTGTGCCGGCTGTTGGAAGCCCATCAAAGGCATGCCCATTCCACCCATCCCGCCCATCATACCGTTGTTCATGCCGGCGTTCATACCAGGGTTCATTCCACCTCCACCTCGTCCACCGCGCATGCCACCACCACGCATTCCTCCGCCCATACCTCCTCCAGGCATCATTCCACCACGGAAGCCGAAGTTTCCACCGCCGCCGCCGCCGCCACCCATGTTGTTAAAACCGAAGTTTCCTCCTCCCATGTTGTTATTGAATCCGCTAGGGACATTGTTATGGAAGCCGCCTCCCATATTGCTTGAGAAGTTGCGGTTGAATCCTCCACGCGGGCCAGCAAAGTTACCACGTCCTCTAAAGTTGCCGCGGTCATTGTATCCTCCCACATTAGAACCTCCTCGGGTCTGCCCATCCTTATTGGCTCGGGCAGGCGCATCCTTTGGTAAAGTCTTGAATGGGTTGTTTGTATGCGACGTATATATGACTGTAACCTTCTTGCCACCTGGCTGAGTGGACGTGGCAGCAGCGTGCTCTACTTGGTGCTTAGCAGCGGTTGCGGCTTCTTTCGAGGCGAATTCGATATAGGCTTGACTATAAGGAGGATATTAGTAAAGGATCGCTAGCTCTACCGGATAGACATTACATACCCTTTACTTTTGCCATTAACTTTGTGTTCACTGAACGTAATATCCTTCAGTTCGTCCTCGCAGGAGGCTTGTCGAATCCATCCGCGGATTTCGTCATCTGTAGTCCACCATTGAAGTTCCGAGAGCAACAGGGCACTGGTAGCACCTGGGTCGATAGGTCTGTTGCTGGACGCCTCCTTACGCTTGACGCCTTGCGGATATGACGTGGTGGGTGTCGCGCTACTACTTTGGGCATCCATGTTTTGTTGATCGTTGTCGTAATCGTCGTTATGCGCGTGTGTGGTAGATTCGGAATTAGAGCCGTTGGCAATAGTTATAGAAGAGTTGTTTTCATAAGCATGATTATTCGAATCATCGAGCCTAGAGTCATCGACATCCACATTGGTGTTGGCGTCGTTCGCGTCGTTCGCGTCACCATAGACGTCAATCTCGAAGTCCTCGTCCGCCATATCGGAAAAAGGTTGTTGAAAAGGACGTTGCAATATCAATGAGACTAAGAAGAAAGGTAGTTCTGAAGCTCTGATGTCTGTCAAGTGAGGATGTATTCAGAGTAGATACAAGTGCCTGTCGTCTTCCACTCCATATCATCAGTCAACAAGAAATACATGTTTGGATCCTCGACCGGATAAGAGAAGAAACAATTAAGAGGAAAAGAGATTTCTCACGGTATCAAAATACGTACACTTATCAGCCTTTGTGATAGATATTTCCTATGAGCTGAGCTCCTCAAGCAGGTTATCCTCCTTGCACGACGATAGGGCCCTGGATAAATGGAAATATCAAAGACGAAGCTCTGTGCTTGCAGTCTTTAGGCAGCCTTTCCTCGAAATAAGCGCGTGCGCAAGGTCCCTTATTCCCAAATGTCTGAAACTGCTGTGTGACTGCAGAAATGATGGTTGTGTAGAGTAGAGTACAAGCAGCGCGATATCTGAAGTCTGAAGTCTGAAGTCTGAAGTAGAAAAAGATGTAGAACGGTTCCCCAAGTTTTCCTATGAATTGCTCGATATTATGGAAGTATTAGTAGAAAACGTATCCCCCCGTAAAGTGTCCTGTGACCCGGTAATTGAACGGTCCGGGAATAATTAATGCCCTTTTCGATCCTAATAATCAAACGTGGGTAATAAAAAAAAAGAAAGAATAAATAAAACGACCTAAGGGTTAGGCAATGAAGAGGGACAAGAGAGTCAAGAGGGAGGAGGAAAGGAGCTGCAACGCGTCGTAAGCGGCTTGGGCAAGGTGCTACTTAGAGATACACATAGTCGGGTAATAGAGGAATGAGTCAGTCGGCACACTACACCTGGCAATGTTGACGGTTACGTGGTTGATGGGATGAAGCAGGATTGATGTGTGCTTGCCGTTGTTGAACTTGAAAGTTTGACTGTTTCTGACAGGAAACGGTTTTAGATGGACTCGACAACTAAAACCCGCCGACAAGCGACAAGTGACAAGGGGAGTTCAAGCCCGAAGGTCTAGCGCTAAATCGGTAGAACGGGCTGAGCTTTGGGGGGTGGGTGACCCACTATTTATATGTTTAAATGAGGCTGCGGGTAGGCTGTGGACAAGCACCGGTAGGTACCTAGGTATCTTAGCGTTCAACGTCCTTTGGCGGCTTACCTAAACCCGAGGTAGCATTGCCTAAAAAAGGTTGTCTGTTAGGTACATGTACGTACATACAAGAGGGATACCCCTAACTCACGTGCACATGCAGCTGGAGCTTTCATGTTTTGCTGGCCAGGCAAGCCAGGCCAGATTGCAACTGGCAGCAAGGTTCCACGCTAGCGCATTTGGAGATAACGTACCTGAACATTTACTAGGAAATCTGGCCGAATCCATCACCACTTACTTCACTTGCACCTTTCAATTACTTCTCGCTCCTTTCCTTTTGCAAGCCAACAATTCGACTTCTTCCGTCCGACAAAACACCTTTTCTTTACTTTTCTACGGACTCATCCACCTCAATCGCAACTTTACGACCATCTCCACCATCTATCCACAATGTCGGACATTCAAGATCTCCTCGAAATCCCCAGGGACTTCATCAAGGACGGCACGCAATTCCTGACGCGATGCACTAAGCGTATGTCTATCCCTCGCTCCATACCCCCGTATACCCCGTGTTATGTCTGTGGAGCTCGATTATCGCGAGCTGAATAGACGGATACAAGGAACAAGCAAAGCAAGGCAGAAGCAGAACAGCGAAGACATAATATAAGTACGGGTATGCTAACAACTTTATTCCACAGCCGACAAGCGCGAGTTCATCCAGATCAGCAAGGCCGTCGGTGTTGGTTTCCTAGTCATGGGCGCAATTGGCTACTTGATAAAACTAAGTATGGCTTCACTCACATATACGAAGGAGAGGAGTCGTTTACTAATATCATGCCCACAGTTCACATTCCCGTCAACAACATCCTAGTCGGAGCCGCATAAAAGATTCAACAAATGGATTTCGAGGCGCGGAGTTAGGTTGGCTAGGGTGCACGACAACGGGAGAGATGTATAGTGAAGACCGGGACGAATAAAGACATTCATAATACCATACATGCTACGAGATGTCGGTACTAGTGTGGCATTATACGATATACGATTGATCATCACGGTTGGGGTCGAGGAAAAGCTATAGGTTTTACTCGATTATTTAATCACAAAGGGGGACGCAAGCTCGAGATCATAAAGAACGCTCCTATATTTGCTCTAGCTGCGTTGGCATCTCTATAGGCCATTGTATAAAATTGCTTTTCAGTGCTTCATGAAAATGAGCGAACTTGTGGAAAATCAGCCAGTGTGCGCCCTGATATATATTTATCATGCCCCCTAAATCCCCACATATGCCTTGAAAGCGCAAACGCCTCGTTCAAGGTGTCCATAAGTTAGTGTCTGATAAAATATACAAATGAGACAGCCAAATTAGAAGCATAATGGCCGTAAAAGCAAAGAGGATATGTCGCTCCAAAAAAAAAACCCCCGTTCCCTAGTTCCCAGTCCATACTATTCGTCTCGAATTCGTTAGGCGATAATTTCATCATCTTCTTCATTATCGTCCTCTTCTTCAGCATATCCTCTAGGGCGACGAGCCGAGCCTACCGGCCTCAGTTTCTCGTCATACCGTGTACCCATACGGGGTTCAGCCTCATCCGTCGAGGACTCGTTAAATGAGTGCAACGTGACCGTACCCAGGGCGTTATCCCAGCCGTTCAGTGACGATGCTATTTCTCAAAGTTAGCCTTCCGCTTTACTACCAACCCAGTACCCAGTAATCCCTAAAATGGGGGACGGAAATATATATAAACTTAGACTTACCAGCAATAAAAGGGGCAGTAGGATGCCAGCTCGCATCCCTAACAACTGTCGACCAACCTTGAGATCTATACCCGCCGTAGGACCTGCGTTGGGCGCCGGTCTGAGGCAATGCCTGTGTGGACTTCTGAACGTCTATGATACCGGCAATGGTAGCATCCATATTGTATATATAGACTTTACCGTCGTGGCTACCTGTGTACACATAGCGCGAATCGGTGCTACCGGGTGGCGAGAAGTGACAGCGGATTAGGGTACGCAGTACCTCATGGCCGCGGAAGGTTACCAACGAGTTGTCATTTGGATGTGGGAACCAGTCGGCATCGTCGAACCGGCCCCAGCGGTAGTCGAATTCGGTGTATCGTGTGTGTTGCCGCGGATTCAGTTCCTGGAACCGCGCTGTCGTATACATCATCTTCAGATCCCAAAGCTTCATGCTCTGGTCCTTGCCGTTGCTTAGCAGGTATCGGCCATCGTTTTTACTATCCAGATACGTTAGACCCTGAATATGGCCGACAAACGCGCCGGCCTCTCGTCCGTCTCCCATGCTCCGTCGGTCCCAGACTTTAATCGTCGCATCGTCACTACCTGAGTATAAAATGTGAGGTGACGACTTATCCGCAAAACACACCGCGTTAACGTCATCATCATGGCCCTCTATCGTATGCAACACCTGACGCGATTCGATATCGTATACGACGATAGAACTTGCGTTTGTTCCAGCTACTAGCTCCCGTCCGTCGCCAGAGAACCGGATCGAAAAGATACCAAATCCGCCACGCCAGGTTATCCTTCCGTTTCCCGATAAATTCAACATGTATGGATCACCCGTGTCGTTCGGATCAGTCGGTGCTAAGCAGACATTGCTCTGGATAGAAGTGTACGCTAGCCACTTGTTGTCCGGACTTAGAGATGCATCTGTCAGGGTCCAAGAACCGAACGTAAACGGCACTGTCTTGTAATGCCGCCAGCTATACGGGTTAGATGTGTCGTACATCCGAACCTTCATGTCTTTAACGCAAGCGAAGTAAAAGTTGCCATCATCTGAGAATTGACCCGAGTAGACGTTATCGTCGTAATTAATAATCATTTCGGCATCCGAGCTAGGAATCATAGACTGCGCCATCATGCTTTGGTTGATCTGGCGAGACCTCCTACTCCCTATGCCAAGCTCACGATCAAGTATCCGGCGAGCTATTTGCTTCTTTGAGCTAATAGAAGATTGACTCTCATTCGCGCCGAACGTGCCGGAGTCCATCAGACTTCTCCCTTCGTCGCTTGGGACTTTAGGGAATCTATCCGGGTCCAGTTCGCGCCGCCGTCTCCGGTACCCGAAGCTAATATCATTATCGCCGTCATCTTCGCCTTCGCCAAATACCAAGTGACCGAGGTTTGATCTTCGGAGGAAATCTAGGACTTGTCGTTGCGATAGTAAGCCGGTACGGCGGCCTATATATATATCAGCTGTCAGCTCACAATTCATCGATTTCTAGTAGCTTGGGACGCACTACTTATCAAGTTGATTAGGCGCTGCTGTACAGCTACCCTCTCAGCGTCTGGCAATTGCGAACCTTCTCCATTGCCGCCTTCTTCATCGTCGTCTCCCACATGCACTACGAACTGGATGTTCCCCTCTTCAGCATCTGGGCGTGTATTTGTTAGCTAGCTGTAGAGCTTCTAATTCGTTCAGGGAGTCTCGCATACCATGAAACTCATCTTCATCCTCGAATACGTCGTGCGCCATGTCATCTTCATCTATATCCTCCTCCTCGTCTTCTTCGTATTCGGGATCACGCTCGTCGTCATCATCTTCGGCGTCGACGAAATACTCCGGGAAATGCGCCTCCAGATCTTCCGACGTTGACGTCGACCTTGAGCTACTCATCGTGTCTAGACTGGAAGTGTTATATAGATACGTCGGTAGATTGTGTTAGTGTGGTTGTCCCTCCGGTATCTCTCCGGTATCCCTCCGATTGCTTGCTTGTTGGTGGGACGCTGGATGGAGGGATTAAAAAGAAGGAAGCTTTAAAGCCAGCAGAAAACTACCTAATGTAACTAAACTACCTATGAAATTGATAGGTTGGTCTTGCCAATATAGGTCCAGAGGGAGGTACGTGAAACTTATATGACGACACCGAAGTTCCGTAAGTTACACATGTATGGCGGGGTGTTCCTTATCATTGACTTATTAGTGCATGGTAACACCCGAGATGTCATCGGCTTTTACCCCGGACTTAAGAAGAATTGCAGCCGGCCACATCTCCGTCCGGTACACCACATTGTTTTTCTAGATGGCAAACTCGAAATATTATGATTGATGTAACAAATTTGATGAGATAATACATGTATCAAATAAAGCGGATAGAAGTGATAAATAGAAAAACATCTTGTCCCAAATACTGGCTTAAGATATATTGCGAGTATTGTACAAAGTACCTAACAAAAGAACTTAATGACATAACTAGTTATGAAAAGAAACTAATAAACTACAACAGATAGAAATAGAAAAATAACGTAGTCATCGGTAACAATTTAGAATTCATATCATTCGTTCTATATCGTTGATTCTATACCGTGGCTATATTATGTTACCTCTCACTTATTAATCTATTGGTTTCGCAAATTTCTGTATAAGTACCGGAGTTGGGGAGCACAAAATTAATTCTTCCATCTTTTTTCTGCTGTCAGTTACGCCTGCACCATCGCCAACTCAATGTTTGCTAAAGCTGTTATGACAACTACTATGCTTTCAATATATAGTCATGGCAGGCAGGGCCGGTTATAGTCTTCTTAATAATCACGTTCTTGTTATCTACCCTCATTACGAACTCATCTGTTTGAATTCTTTTCTCGTAACCTACCCAGGTACATAGCCATGGAATCACACGAAGAGCTCCTCGCTTGGGCTATAGAGAGAGGCGTTAAGCTTAATGCCATCGAGCCTAAACGTATCCCTGGTAGGGGTATTGGTATAGTTGCAGCTCGGGCGATCAAGGTCTGTTATAGTCTATTCTGCTGTGCTGAGGGTTATTCTTAAGTAAAAGCTTCGTTAAGAGTACCAACTAACACAGCATACAGCCCGAAGAGATCGTCCTTGATGTTCCTACATCCTGCATCCGTAGCATAGACACGGTTCACAAGCCCATCATCCGCCATCTCCCAAAAGCCATCTCTATCCATGGCCTTCTAGCTGCCGATCTAGCTCTGGATGCATCTTCCAAGTATGCGATCTGGAACGCAGTGTGTCCGACTCCCGAAGACTTCGTTGGTATGCCGCTAGTCTGGCCACAGGGATTACGTGCTCTACTACCCCCAGCGGCACGAGACCTGCTGTTGAAGCAGGAAGCTAAACTCAAGCTCGACTGGGCTGCTGTCTCGGCAGCATTCCCCAAGCAGCTAGACGAAGCGCGGTACAGGTATGCGTGGATGCTAGTCAACACACGGACCTTTTACTACGTCAATACCAAGCTGAAAAAGAGACCCAAAGACGACCACATGTGCCTGCAGCCTGTTGCGGACCTGTTCAACCACACCGATACCGGGGGTTGTAACGTGGCATTTGATGACGAGGGGTTCTCTATTAAGGCCACACGCGCATATGCACAGGGAGACGAGGTTAAGATTTGCTATGGCAGACATAATGGAGATTTCCTACTTGTCGAGTACGGATTCGTCATGGATGAGAATCGATGGGACGAGATTTTACTCGACGAAGTGCTGCTCTCGAGATTAAGCGAACGACAGAAGGAGAGGTTAGAGGAAGTCGGATTTCTAGGGAAATACATTCTAGACCGGGAGACGGTATGCCATAGGACACAGGTCGCGGCAAGGTTGCTATGCTGTGGAGTTAGGGAGTGGAAGAGGTTTGTAGATGGGATCGACGATGGGGAGCGCAGTCAGCAGAACGTAGATCGGTTGGTCTTGGAGCTGCTGAGGGAACAGAGGCACATTGCTGAAAAGAGGATATCCGAGGCGCAGTCACTAGATGTTGGCGAGCCGCAGCAAAAGGAGGTCTTAATTAAGAGGTGGACACAGATACAGGACCTGGTTGACTCGAATATTGCACGTCTTGAAGAGCAGAGTTCTACCTAGATACGTACCTAGGTAAACTCGTAAATAGTCGGCACGGTCATGTTTAGAAGTTAGAATCCATATTTGAATGAATAAACATTGATAGGCGTTCATGATCGTATATGTAGAAATACATCGCAAACCGCAAACGACTTGCGCCCGATTTTCGTCCAAACGCCTTGTTATAATGCCTTTTGACCCCAGCTTTTCCTTTTTCAAGATCCCGTCCCAGTATCTTATAATACAACGGTGCTGCGTAAAACATGCAAGCGATATCATTCAACTATTAGAATTAGACGATAGTCCGGACTCCTTCCTCAAGGCCTCTTTTCTCGCCTTTGCTTCTTCGGCTCCTAAGAAGTCTTGTCGCAACATCTCTTCCTTCCGCTTTCGTGAGGCTTCTTCTTGTACCACCCATACTGTCATTGTATTAGTACGCGTACGTATAAATCCCATCTCCCCTCGCAACATCGTCCAGACATCTAGGTATGTTGCGCGGGGTAGATTCGACATTGAATTGGGACTGAAAGGATATCGCACGTACTCGGCTTATCTGATTTCGAATATTCCTTGAGCTGAGTCACGAAGTCGTCGAATTCCTTCTGCTTTTCGTACCGCCGCTCCAAGCTCTTCTTCTGCAGTTCCGGATTATACTTCTTGAAGAGTTCCTCGTCGGTCGGCTGCACCCACATGACGAACGCGGGGCCTCCTACGCAAACTGCGCCGCCGCTGTGGATTCGTGTAGGTTAGTCATGCGGCGCTTACTTTTGAGATTGGTGGCTGTATAGTTGCTTGAGATAGATCAGGTGGGTAGATGCATTAGAGCGCGCTTACTTACACAGCAAGCATCTTGAGCCATGTCCCGAGCCTTCCTGACCTGGCTGCCATCTTGTGAGTTTCGTTGTTGTTTGGTTAGGCTTGTGGCATATAGGCATATAGTTGGCGGGGGTAAAGTCTTGGAAAAGGCCCGCGCAAGTTAAAAGTGCTCTTTGCTTGGGTACGGTTTAATGATTTAATGATTTAGGTAATGATTTAATGGTCGATGACGAAAATTCATTGTTCAGGGTCCTCTCTTACATAATTTAATGTGGCTGGTGGGGCATCATTATCACAAATCCTCTCCTTCCCATTGGATCGCAAACTTTCAAATACATGTCGTTAACTTTATAGTTAACTACTAGGAATCTTAAGCGCACTTTAGGATGTAGTTGATATCGTCTAATGAATGGTAACCAGCGCGTATTTGCTGTATTTTCTAGCAGCCTTTTACGTTTCTAACCCGCCCAACCGCGGCTAAAGCACGTCGCCTTTCCATTCTAAGGCGCTCACCGGGTCGGATCCTCCCGGCGGCTCGATATGACATACGCGTAGTACATTATAAGCTGAAGTACATAAAGAGCAAACATGAAACAAACACAATCGATGAAAGTAGCATGGGCATTAGGTATTATAGGTATAAGCTATATTAGGTACATGTAGGTAATGGGCTGTCATGGAAGTAACCAATCTCTGAAATATCAAAGCCATGCTTCAATTTTCGCATTTCAGAACCTGTGGCATTTGAGCAACTTCACCTGGTTTCCGGCATTGAGAGTGGACAAGTCGGTTCATGCTAACAGGGGGCGGATGAGGCTGGCTTTACTTCTGTAAGATATCCGATGGGATCAGCAGGCCAATCAGGTACTGTTATGAGCTCAGCCCTAGTTGATTTTGATACTGTAACTTTGCTTGGCATATGACCAAGATATGTGTATGTATATGTGTACGGAATAGTAGAGTTAGTTATAATGCTAGGTTTATTTCTATTGCTGTCTCTTATGCAAATGCAGTTGAGTTTGATAAATGTCTCTTAGAGTTTTAATTAATACATACTTTTACCTTGCGGGCAATGAGTGTTTGTTACTATGTAGTGCAAGCGCCGTGTGCAGCGTGTGCTGTTGTGTATCCATCCTTGTTTTAATTATAGACAAACCATAAGAAGAGAAGAGCGAGATAGCTGACATTCTTGAAGCCGGCCGAAGTTAAAATAGCCATTGACACTTGAAGGAGTACATACATAAATACATTATGTAGGTACCTACATTGATATTCCTTCGATCGGGTACATAAGTATACAGGTGGATTAAAAAATAAAGGGATACCTATGAAGAGCGGATAAGATGTAAAGTACGAGGTGGAATTCATTCTCAGGCCTCCAAATCCCCTATGTTGCAACTGCAAAGGAGAATCGCCTCAAGTAGCTTTACCCAACAAAAACACTACATTAGGTACATGATGCCATACCTAAAGTCGATGTACCCTTTTAGCGCGTGAACATCCCACTTGGTCCTGGATATGTTAACCATGCACCTGCCATTCGGCGTAGAGGGGCAGTTGAGACGCTAAAGTTGCAGTGTTACTTTCATAATATTATTAGGGTCCTCAAAGTCTCCTTGTACCCCCGATTTGCCGAATCGTCTCAACTTCGCATTTCCGCATCTCTTTAAGGTACAATCCCTAAAAAGGATCGTCCTTATTTATTTTATTCATACATAATTCTTTTTCCACCCTCTGCAGAGCAGAAATAATTATTAATAGGGAACTGGTCTCTCTTGACTCCGCTGGAAAAGGTGATGCTTGTTATTCTGCGACTTTTTCGCCGACTCCAAGTACATTCCTTTCATCACAACTTATTTCACCCAGCGATTCCTTATTCGCATCATAGGTTGTTAACTTATCGGCAAAAGCTTCGCTGTTCCGTTCCCTTTCCTCTAAACCTCTGGACAAAACTCTATTTCCAAGCTACCGACGCCTTATTGCCGAGTTGAGATGTGAAGGATATAAGGTTTTGTCGCTCACATTTAAATAAATAAACAGTCCCTCAATTCAGACATCGCATTCACTTTATATAATGCGCTAGCTTGTCGCCTTTCTTTACCAACTCACGACTTCTCCGAAACGGACCATCCCTTCATTCGAGAGCAGTACTGGGTATATTAAAATCTGAGTAATTCACTACTCAATCTTGTGTGAGGTGCAAGACCGTGCCGTAGCATCAAAGTTCGAACCTACAGCGCGTCTCGGATAAAGTTTGTCAACCAATCCCAAGCCAAGACTCGCCGCGTTTTTGCATACGCTGGCCTGCCGAAACCGACGATCATTACTGAGCCGAAACACAACATTCAGGTACCAAATAGACCCACGACTTAACAACCCTAGCACTTGCGACGGCCCAGAGCGTTGACTTATACTCGATTTTTTTATACGCCAAATACAGCTTCTTGTTACACTTCAACCTTTGTCGACCATCGCGCTCTGTTGTCTACTACTATAGAGGAGCGGAACAAGGCTGTGCTGAGGAGACAGCTTAGTAGTATATCAAGCGCTAGCTTCTGGAGAATTCGCGGTATCCTACGTTGGTAAGGGGGAAAACGTTGAGCCTCGAGTCGCAAACATGGCATACAATGACGGATATCAAGATCAGCAGCGCCCTTACGCAGGGCCGGCAGCACGAGTACCTCGAGGCCCCCCCAGGGATGCATATCCACCACAACAGCAGCAATACAACCAATACCAAGATGACTACGATTACGGATACGATGGATATGACAACGGCTATCAGCAGGACTATGGTCCGCCGCCTCAAGAGATGAATTATGGTAGACGGCCACCGCCGCCCAATCAAGGCTATCCTCCGCAAGATATGTATGGTCCTCCCGGTAGAGGCGGTCGCCCTCCCCCACCCGGCGCTGGTGGAAGAGGAGGCCCGATGCGTGGGCCTCCATTTCCGCGTGGTGGTGGCCCTGGAGGTCCCGGAGGTCCCGGAGGTCCCGGCGGCAGAGGTTACCCGCCTCCTGGGCGAGGTGGCCGACCAGGGCCTCCAGGCCGCACTGGTTCTTTAGATCAGAACGGTAAGAAGATGAAGTTTTATGGGTTAAGATGTTATAACTAATTCATACCCTAGATCGTTACGGCCCGAACGTTGCAAGCCCGAACGAGCAAGATTTCGGTAGCCCATTCCCAGTATTTCCAGGACATAACAGAAGAACGGATCTTGACGAAGAGAATGATGTCCTAAACCGAATGGGTGGGATGGATTTGAACGGAGGGAGGCCGGGCATGCCTCCTAAAAGTACTTCAGGGCCAGCGAGAGGACCTGGTCCTATGCCGGGACCTAGGCGAGCGCCAACAATGGATGATTATGGACGCCCATCTATGGATAGTCAAAGGGGAGGGAGGGGACCGCCTCCACAAGGATATCCAGATCCAAGACGAGGTCCACCAGGTGATCAAGGCTATGGCTATCCAGATGATGGCTACGGTCCCCCGATGTCTCCTTCTAGGGATGAAGGATTTGGACCGCCTGGAAGGAGTATGACGATGCCGGCAAATAATGATTATATGAGAAACGCTATGCCGCCACCGCCTCAACGTATGGATAGCGCACCTTATAACGGCCCTCCTGGGCGCAATTACCCTCCTCCTCGACCTTCGACCGCTTCAGGAAACAGACCGCCACCCCAGAGGATGTATCCCGAACAAGGCCCCCCAGGACCTGCCGGGCCTCCAGGACCTCCGGGACCGTACGAGAATGGGTCATTGCAGCCCCCAGGATGGAACGAGCAACCAGATCGAGGTTCTTTTGGCGAATTTTATGATTCATACTACGACCAGAGGGTAAGCGGAGAACAATATCCAGGCCCTCCAGGTCCTCCTGGTCCGCATGGTCCGCCTGGTCCTCATGGTCCGCCTGGTCCACATGGAAATCAATACCACGAGGAAATCCCGGATTTCGATGCGGTTCCTTCACAGAATCCACGGGAATCGTTCGACCAGCATATACGTCCTACCCAACCCGGGATGCACCAGCCCGGACCTGCGCGCCAGCCCGAGGTGTCCAGGGCCAAGTCGCAACCAAACTTGCGCGAACCTCAAGCTGCTGTCTTCGAAATGGTTGGTGATATGCCGCCGGTACCGCCGGGTGGATTCCAAGCATATAAGCCCCCGGGTGCCGGCCCAGGTCTTCCCAGCACCCCCAACGCTCCGAGACGTAGTTCTCAAGGAACCCCCCAAGGCGGACCAGGCTCTGGACATCCAGCACCCATTAGGCCTGGGTTGATGCCGAATTCCATGGTGAATTTAAACGAAAAGCCTGCCCCGGTTCGTAACTACAGCGCCGATACGCCACCTGCTATTGCCGGACCTCAAGGTAGGCTTCCTCCACCCCCGCAAAATGGGCGACCGGCCTCCGTTGCCGAAAAGACCCCGGTCACACCCGAGGAGCTGGAACGCCTACGAACCATTATTAAGAGTGATCCGAACGATCAGCAATCTGCTCTCACCCTAGCGAAGAAACTCGTCGAAGCGGCGGATGTCTTAGTTCCTAGGCTCCCTGACCAGAAAGCAAGGGCTAGATCTCGTGAACGTTACGTGATGGATGCGCATAAAATCTTAAAGAAACTTGCCAGTGCTCAAAATCCGGATGCTATGTTCTTTTTTGCGGATTGCATAGGCCGTGGCATGTTTGGCGATTCAGATCATAAGGAAGCGTTCACGCTATACCAATCTGCGGCGAAATTGGGAAATGCCGCGGCAGCTTATCGGACAGCCGTCTGCTGCGAGCTCGGCAATGATGAAGGAGGTGGCACAAGGAAAGACCCGCTGAAAGCGATCCAGTGGTATAAGCGCGCTGCGACGCTCGGGGATACTCCCGCGATGTATAAGGTTGGAATGATCATGCTAAAGGGACTGCTTGGTCAGCCTAAGAACCCGAGGGAGGCTGTTGGATGGCTGAAGCGAGCAGCAGAGCGCGCAGATCCGGAGAATCCTCATGCACTACACGAATTAGGGTTGTTGTATGAGTCGGCGCAACCGAATGATGCAATCGTACGCGACGAAGCATATGCCCTGCAGCTGTTCGAACAGGCTGCTCAGCTCGGGTATAAGTTCAGCCAGTTTAGGATGGGATGTGCCTATGAATATGGCCTAATGGGATGTCCTGTCGATCCACGATTGTCTATCATGTGGTACAGCCGAGCTGCCACGCAAGAGGAACACCAATCTGAACTGGCTCTCAGCGGATGGTATCTAACAGGGAGCGAGGGTGTTTTGCAGCAAAGTGATACTGAAGCGTACTTATGGGCTAGAAAAGCAGCCCAGGCTGGATTGGCAAAAGCAGAGTACGCAATGGGCTATTTCACCGAGGTTGGCATCGGCGTGCCTGCAAATCTCGAGGATGCCAAACGATGGTACTGGAGAGCAGCAAGTGAGTTTTCTCTCAACTATTTATTCTAAATCTATACCTAGGGTAAACTAATAAGCTAACGATGGTATAGGCCAGGATTTCCCCAAGGCTCGTGAGCGCCTAGAAGATCTAAAACGATCTGGCAGGAGCGGACCTCGTCAACGCGAACGCATCTCCCGAAGCAAAATCGGCAAACAGCAAGAGGGCGAGTGTTCCGTGATGTAGAACACCCGGATCACCACTACACCGCCCGCAATTGACGAAAGCGGTGACGAACAACAGTTCCCGTCCAGAACCTCATCCCTTCCGAGCTTAAGGCGACCTCAACGGACCTTGAGAGTGATCAATAAACCATCTCTTGAAGACCCATTCATTGACGGAGTGGATGAGCCTGCGGAGGCTAGTAATCAGCAATGTGCTAAAGAATAAATCACCTTTTGTATCCAGAAACCGGCATATAGAGTGACCCCCGCAGGTTGGCGTCTCGGAACTACATGGGCTTCTATCGACTAGGCCGTGATGTTTAGACGGATAGTCATATTTTCCTCTTTAAAAAACTTGCAGAGTAGAAGACAGTTGGCTCGGCATGATTTGATATACCTTGTATTATACCATTGACGCGTGCATTTGCAGCATTTGGCTATTTGATTAGTTGCCATGCGGAGGGGATTTTGTTTTTCTCAAGATACTCAAGATACCTAATTCTACTCGATTGATATTATCGATTTATGCCTTGAACTTGGGCGGTCAGTTCGTCGTAGGTTCGTTTGCAAGCTTTGTGACGTAGAAGGGTTATGTAGGACTAAATAAATCTCGAGTGTTATATTAAAGAGTGGGTGGGATGCAGCCGTCATGCTATTATTATAAGTGAATTCCTTTAGCATTAGTAACATGTCCCGTCGACTCGCAATTGAATTCTGTCGCGCGGCATGGAACCCCTGTCGTGGTCCTGTTTGTGGTTCTAGAACGTATGTATCCACTGCTTCTGCAGGTGTGTACCATGCAGAGCTGGAGAAACCGAATAGTTAAGGTCAATAATAAGTCTCAAAAGTCGGGCAATCGGGCAAGGACAATTAATATTTAGAGAATAAACTCTTATATAAACTTAATATTCCGTGTAATTCTTTGTCCAAGCTATAATCCACGGCATTCAAGAATAAAATACTCCCCGAAATGATTTTTTAATTAAGTACCTAGGTACCATAGAGCAAACACCAAGCCTCGTCATGTCTGTTTGTAAGTAGTCATCCCCGATTTCTGCATATACCTTGTAATAATCATAGGTATTATATTATCTCTTTTATCTAATCAATTATGCGACTTGGACTAATTATCTAACATCAGTAACTGAGAATGAGATTCGCTCTCTTGCTCATGATGTCAAATGCGGGAAGCCTGCGATAGCTGAAGGAAGACACGCAGTACACACCAGCTTTCCTACTACAAGCAGTGGCATATACGCAAGTCTTTCTCAAAAGGCTCTCAAAATTAATGAGCCAAACTTCATCACCGCCAGTAGCCACGATTATGAACCATTCCTTGACTCCAAGAGGCATTATAGGAGTGATGATAGGCAGCCGACCCAACAGAGTACGGATATCAAGATCAAAAGTAATACAATTGATCTCAACGAGACCTACTTACAGCCTAAATTGGGCGCCGCCAAAACCTTGGGATGTGTTGAACCCGCTTCCAGAAATCCTCTGGGTCTTGCAAAGTGTATAAATAGCTGTCAATACCGCTGCGAAACAGAGCCAGACCCGATTACCAGCATTTTTGTGCATGTTGAACATGACTACATATACCGATGGAGACCGGAGTCCACGATCACATTTAATGTTAATCGGAGTAGCTTTCCCAGCAACGGTGACGCAGATCACGCTGTTAAGAGTCTCGAAAAGGCAGCTAGTGAGTGGAACAAAGGCAAGATCGGTATACAGTTCGAGAAAGTTGCAGACGATAAACCAGCCGTATTCCAACTTGTGTACTCGAGAAAATACGATCCTAGTCAGCTAGCGTATTCTTTCCTCCCAGGCTATCCTCCAGAAAAGCAGCGACTATATGTGTGTGCACCATGTTTCAACAGAGAAGAACCACACCATGAGTATATGGCCAACGTCTTCTGCCACGAACTCGGTCACATCCTTGGTCTACGGCACGAGTTTGCAGACATGATCCGGAATGAGCGGCGTTGGCCTTCACTGTTAGTTGGTAGACGTAATAACTCGTCAGTTATGAACTATTTCGAACATCCAAGCCTGCTATGTATTCAGGAGGATGACTACAAGGGCGTGAAGCAACTCTACAACCCTCGAAACAGTATGTTGTGCGGGTATATCATCATCGATAAAGATCCAAGAGAGTTCGAGCGTGTTTACTAGATTTCTTTAAATTCGGGGGAGAAGATATATAGCTACGATAAACTTACACTAAGGTCTTATAACTAGCTTTAAACTTACGTATTTATATCTTTTCCATGGCTAATTGTTCTTTAAATCTGTATTTCAGACCTATACTTCCGGTAGTAAACTCGGTTTTGGCTAAGCCGAAAATATGCATAAAAAAATAAAAGTTTTAACTTAAATATTAAATCATAATATTATTTAACAAACCGTTAAATAATATTGTAACCTTTGTTACGGCCGTAACAGTTAACAAGGCTTTCGAATTTAATACTTTTGTAAAACGAGACTTTTTTAATACGAGACCTTTTTAATACGAGACCCTTAAGACAAAACCCCCGAGACGAGACCCCGAATTCCTTGCCTTAAATACGATAAATTCGAACGTTCCACAGCCTATTGCAAAGTAAAAAGCCCATTACAACACAAAAAATGAGGCAAGTTGCATGGTATAAGTGGGTGGGAATAGCCTCATTTTAGATCACGCTTATTAGTCATCCCTAATCCACGCCAATCCACGCGTGTAAACGCACATGGCGATTTTTCGTGAGTGTATCACACTAATACACGAGGGGGTCTCCTCGTGGGTGTATTTAGTTGATCCGGACCTTGATCACAAGCGAGCGAACGGGAACTGACATACTAATTCATGGCTGACAAGTAAGCAGGTCGGTCGCCTTTACTTCACTCTGTCTGGGTGAGTGACTGGCGGTTGCTGATTGGATGGATGCTGTAGATTTAGGTTTCCGGCAAGTCGTAAATCAATAGAGCCTTTGTAAATCCATATGTAAACCCCCCGAGGGTTGCAATGCGTCAAGTCCATGTTACATTGCATTCAGACAGAAAAGGGACAACCATATTGGTAGCAAGACCTAAATATTTAGGTAGTTATATCTAGCTACGAATCTTTAAGATAGATTTTCATATAAATACACAGTTCTTTCCTCCAAATATCTTACTTGAATCAATCATCGCTCTAACCAGAATACAGTATTTGCAACATATAATAGCTTATGAAAAAGACTCCCTGGCGAAGGTACCTAAGTTATTCGTAAATACTAAACCTCATGGCTGGTAAGTAATCCCCCAGCTTATCTTCCGGTTCCTGCATTCAGCTTTCCATTTTGAGCCATCTCCTTACACAATGCCATTGAGGTCGCTAACGGGCTTTAAGGACACAGAAATACTACAATTTGTAAAGGGAAATTTCCCGGCCACATAGGGGCCAACAGCGAGGGTGTGAATAAAGAGAAAATAAATGAGAGTCATGTCACGAGGTGGAACGAAACAGTATGGAAACAACTTCGTTGTTCCGCAAGGAACTCTAAACTACCTATGAAGATCTATCGTCTATACATACTGAACAGTTCCTTTGTTCTAGATGTCTCATCTAGAATCCTGACAAGTCATATGAACCTGGTAAGATAGCTAAAATACCTATGTGTCCCTACCTAGATGTAATTATCACTGACCATCATTCTCGATCAACAGCTCATGCCGACCTTTGAGCCCGTCAAATACGCGACTCTTCCTCAAGAGTCTACCGAAGCTAATGGATCATCCACCCTTAGTTATAACTGTGAATCCTCCTTCAATCTAGACTGCCGATCGACGCCGCGGACCCCAATCAGTGACATTCTCATCCATCCTGACAGCGAGGATGTTAGTCCCGAGAAGCATGACACAGAGAGCAAGCAAATCCAGAATAGTTTGTTGTTTGATCTCAGTATATGCAATGAGATTTTGCTTGAACGGGATGCTCTCACTGAACACAGCGCTGTTATAGAGATTGAAAACAATGTGATCGACCTCGACAAGATTAACGCCGAGCCTAGCCCCCGAATCAATCACTCTTTGAAGCAAGTTGATGCTATTTTTGAGAACGTCCCGAGTCCAAATAGAGAGGTAGATTCATCCTCGTATCCTTGTATGACCGAGGCAACGCCCATCAGCAGTATCCGTCTCCATCAAGTGTGCGGCAAGAGATGCCACAACACTATTTACCGATGGAAGCGAGGATCTGAAATCACATTCAACGTGGATTGTCATAGTTTTAGATCCAACATTGAGTACGCAAGAATGGCCAACGAGACTCTGGATGCTGCGGTCGAAAAATGGAATAAGGGACGGTTCGGTGTACGGTTCAAGAGAGTTCAGGATCACGAAGAAGCTGTCTTCCAACTCATTTACTCAGCGGGTGGTGGAGATGCCCTAGCAACCGCCTTCCTCCCCAACACGGCGCCGATTGGGCGGCGGTTGGTGATATATGAACAGGCTTTCATAGAGGTGAATGGCCGGTATGATCTGATGACCAACCTTTTCTGCCACGAACTGGGACACATCCTAGGTTTGCGACATGAGCACGCTCAAGAAAAGGAGGCCCGCTATCCGTCCGTACAGTGGGGCGACTCTAACCCCTTTTCTATCATGAACGACGACTTGACACTAGACGAATTTTGCATTCACGAGAACGACTATACCGAAGTGAAGCAGTTTTACAAAGCTTGCGCCACTTACAACAAATATACTATCGTGGATGTGGATGCGAAGCCCTATGCCCTTTACTGCTGTCGCTGCCTCCACTGCCGCAGTGTTTAACCAGCTTCCTATAGCAAGTCTATATTGTCACGAGGTGGAACGAAACAGTATGGAAACAACTTCGTTGTTCCGCAAGGAACTCTAGACTATCTATGAAGATCTTTCGTCTATACATACTGAACAGTTCCTTTGTTCTAGATGTCTCATCTAGAACCCTGACATATATCGCATCTTACCCTAACTTGGAGCGCTTGACTTAGCGACTTGCAGGTAGCTCTTGGGAAGACTTCCAATGAAAGTTACGCACGAGAATTGCCGTGACTATCGTTTAGCGGCTGGTGGTAAGAGCTATGGCTCTCATCTAATAGAAGCCTCTGTATTTCTCTGCTTCTAGGAAGTACTTTTAGGCTAATACGTCGAGGGATAGATGATACTATCTCAAGTACTCACTTATATATCTATATACCATCGCTAGCGCTTCAAGCGGGGTTATGGGCTGAAATTTGAGCTCTCCTGGTTACGATAGATAATCTCTAGGGTTA
Organism: Daldinia loculata; assembly: GCF_022478755.1. NCBI lineage: Eukaryota > Fungi > Ascomycota > Sordariomycetes > Xylariales > Hypoxylaceae > Daldinia > Daldinia loculata. The sequence continues at coordinate 292,308 of NW_026054890.1, forward strand.
TTTTATACTAGAAACAATGAAGTGGTCGTATCTAGGGACCATCCAGACGGAGTAGTATTGATATATTTGGCTTTAAAAGTAGATTCTGTCAATGTCTGGGGATATTTACTGGGTACATGGATGTCATTTTTGCATGATTATGTATTTTCAATGAAGACTTATCTGTTCAAAATAAAACCTTTCGCGGATTTTTTGTGACATGGCATATGGTGATACTTTAAGATGACATCAATATGAGCCAGTGTATGTTGAAGTGGCTAATACAGACAACGGGTGTATTGCGATGAAATACAATAGAGAAGTTTATTGAATTCGTTCTGAATGGCCGTAGTTAATCCAATTTGACTCTGGAGAAGCTGGCTGAAAGAAGCTCTCTACTAGGATCTTGCTAGTCCTACAATTAAAAAATGGTTACTATCAACTGGCTATCACTAATCTTTAGGGACGAAACGCGTGTATTTCTAATATTCAAAATTATCAGAATATAAATGTAGATGGAAGACTAAAAAGGACGTGTTATGTTTCAACATTCGATCCTTAAGCCTATCCCAAGCTTTAGGGTTTCTTCGCACGTTTTTGATTTCAAGCTAATACTTAATAAGGCGGTACACGCTACAACCATAAGATAAAATAGAAAACTTCCATGTTGAACTGATTCTGATGCACCGTGTAGTAAAGTGGTGGTACAAGCAAGCCCCCCTTTTCCGACTTTACCATGCTACCTAGGAGAATCAACAAGAGAATACCCCTATTTACCTAACCCATCATCTAAGGGCCCCTGTTTTCGAGGCAAGATAATCTACAAAGTATCGACAACCCGTAGTCTATAAGTTTCGCGAAACACTCAAGTCCGGACTCGTTCGAGTCTGCCGGCTGGCATTTCGTCATGCAACCATCCGCCCCCGCCCCCCGCCCCCGATGCATAATGCTCCCCTGTACTTCGGTATCAAAATTACATCACTCCGTAGTCCATGCGTCTCCCACCGCTCTATCTCTTTAAGCCTTGACAGCCTCCTTGGCTTGGGCGACGCCGTCTTCGGCGGCGGCGGGTAGGTTCTTTTGCGAACGGCGGTACATGAGGATACGGCAGACCTGAATGATCCCGACGCAGCCGAGGAAGAAGTTGACGGTGGCGAGGAGGACGTTCCGGGGCTTGATGACGAAACACCAGCGCGTCCAGATGAGACCCGTAGCCGTTAGGGCGGCGTTCTGCGTTAATGACAGCCTATCGGCGGGTCGCGCGAAGTCGGAGATACCTGCGATGACAATCGCCCACTTCATCACCGGCGCCCTGTGTCATGCGAACAATCTCGCCGTCAACATAGATGCGCTTATAGCAGATAGACGTAGGCGGTCCGGAAGGGATGTTCTTACCAGAAGTGCACCGTCTTCAAACCAATAGGGCTGTTCCACATGCGCTGGAACCAGCTCTGAGAAGCAGCCTCCCCGGTACTCGCGGTACTCGCAAAGCGGCGGCCAGTCCGGGGCGCAAAGTTGCCGCGGAAGGCCGAGCGCAGCGCAGACTGCTGGAACACGGGCCGGGTGGCGCGGAAAAGAGTGGTAGCGGCTGGCATTGTTTTCCTTAGGGATTGGTCGGCCTTGAAGGTTCTTAATATGAGGGATGGGATGGGCAGGCTTCTTGGAAATATGCAATGCGTGTGCTACTGGCGAGAGGAAGGGGGAAGAAAGAAAAAAATACCGTGAGCCTGCTCGCTTTCCGCTTTTGTCCTCGGGACCTTCGAGTTGATGAGTTGTTGTCAGAATAAAGAATTGGAAAGGGTTCCTAGGTCCGATATTAGGATAAATTTAGTTGGGGTTCCGAAGATAAGATACGTATTCTAAACTTAGACCGTTGGAATTTGATTGTTAGATCCGGGAACCGTTGGGAAAGTTTCCTTGCATTTGCATAAATCTTGCATAAGTGGTGTGTAGCATCGGAAGTAATTTTTATGCATTTGCCGACGTCAATTCATCGGTCCTGACTAAAGCTTCGAACTACAACTTAAACATTCTAGTGTACAAAGCGAACCTCAACCTCCACCATCCCGATCCGACCTGCCATCTTTGATCGCCGAGCGCCAATCGCAAAGATGTCAGGCAAGTATGCTTTCACCAAGGCCCTGAAGGAGGTTCGCTTCTTGTTCTGCCACACTGGAGAGGGTAGTGCCGCGACGAGGTGAGCGCGAATTGAAGCAATCTCGCGATGCTAAGGTAGCTGACAATATTGTGTTGTATTATATAGGACATTCCTGAATAGAGCATACCCCACGATGAAGAAGAACAACCCATTCACACCCATCCTCATACGAGAAGCTTCCGGCACCTTACCCAAAGTCTACGCGAGATATGGTTCGTTTGCGCTATGCGGTCCTGCGGAAACAATGGAAATGCTAACGGGGTGTGGTTACAGAGTTTGGAAAGGAGAAGAGCCAGTCATTAGAAGGTACTACACGGATTCACGCGAATATTAGGGAATTATATGCTGACAATAATACTACAGGACTCACGGATAAACAAATCGAAGACACGGTTACACAATTAGTCAAAAGCGAGACTGCATAAACACTTCACTTATAGCTGGCGTTATGAGAAAAAAGTAGTTATTCGTATTGCTATGTTACCATAATGAGAACAAGACCCTGCCGAAAATAGAAACTCCTTGTTGCACTCCCATTCTGATTCTTGTCTTTGTTTTTGCTACCTATTATTATTAATGATAGTGTGGTGCAGGCTCAGACACCATAATTCTGCTTAACATGGAAGATTCACGACTGCATGATAGCAGAACGTAATTTAGTAAGGTAATTATTTAGTTAAGAAACCGCCTTTATTTTGCACGCCTCCTGTGTGTCCCACGACATGATAAGGTAAACTGGATATAGCCCTTTATCGGAAAAGACTTAGGAGGCGCTGCCGCCCAGCATGTTCCCAGTGAGTTATTGTCTTATCAATATGCCCGTCTTAGTATTCTCGACGTGGTGTAAGGTTTAGGTTAGGTTAGGTAGATATCATCAGAGTCGACATCCGTGTCGGAACTTATGCCAAGGGCGATTAATGTGCTTGTCTCTTTGTATCGCTCGCCTAATGTTGAAGATTTGTGATGTATTAAAGTAATGGGTTGGTGTTTTCTTAGCACCCCCAACCCCGACCCCCCCTGGTGGTATATATTCCTCACCAGGGTCCGAGTCTGAGTCCGAGCTTGTGTTATATTAATATGGCTCCTTAGTATATGTCCCCCGTAAGAGATAGTTATCTTTAAAGTTGGTGTTGGAATTAGAGTTAGGGTTGGTACGAAGCCATGTCGGCGAAAATATTTGTTGTTGGTACGAAGCCATGTCGGCGAAAAGATTTGTTGTTTGGTGCGTCGGCTATGTGGTAGAACCGCACCTTTTCCCACCCGTGCCGACGGGACCTGTAGAAGAGGGACCGGCAACGGCAAGACCAGAACGATAATTGGGCGGAGAGGCTAGGACTGGCGTCAGATCTATAGTATGCCATGAACACCATTTATTAGGTAGGGAGAAAGTAAGGAGGAATGGTGATATTATAAAGAGCCTTGAGCAGCTAGGGATGCTCCATCTAGAACCCCCTGCTGCTTCTCCTGTCTGGTCTTGACCTGTTACTTTAAGAGTCCGAGCAAGCCATCAGGACAGTTGATTCCTTGTTCACAATGCTCCACCACGAAGAGTACGATATCTTCCGTGAACTGCCATATATTAGACACACCACATCGGCTTTAAATTCTTCGGCAATCCCCTTGGAGTGGAGTGGGGGGGTGTGTAATAAAGGATAAGGCGGTATGGGACTCCAGGTTTAGGCTTATTGTAGTGTTGTTATGATGATTGGTCTTATTAGCTTCACCAGTAGTAGTATTGCTTCCACCGGCATTAGGGTTATCCAGTAGTCTTTACTCCGCCAGCCATGCACTGGTCAGCCGGGATTTGGTGTCTCTGTTGGCGTATGAATTGCCACTCAAGATATTCCTTGTTGCAGACACCTTATTTCATCATAGCTTAGTTGTTCTGAATATTAACTGAATGTTGTTGCAAGAATAAATTTTGTGACTCTACCGGCACCAGGTCCTATTGTTGCTATTATTACCACACTTTTGACTTCTTTTGCCGCTCCGTTGTTCAGTGGTGAATTAGTGGGCATATCGTTAATAGGTTTGACCTTAACTTTAGTGTAGGCTCAGTAGGTGACTACCAGGATAATAGTATAGACAACGTGTGTCAATAGGTTTGCCATTATTGACACGGGTAGTTGGGGGGCTGGGGAACTGGGGAAGCGCCTGTGCTGTAGTAACGCTTCTGCTTTAGGCTTTTCTTGAGCACTGTGGCATCAGATGATAAGTGATCAAGCGGTATATGGAGGGATGCTTTGAATATCTGTTAGCGCGACCGTGTAAAAAAAAGTATATGTCAAAGGTAATGATGTAAGGGTAAAGGGGATACAGCCGCCTACTAGTAGGGTAGCTGATAGTGTATATGGCAGAAGTTGGTATTGGTAATACCTTATGAAGATTATGTAGGTGTAATAATCATTGATAGTGAATATAGAGAAGGGTGGTTACTTACCGGTCGGGACTTTTAGTATTAGTTATAGGTAGTTGGAGACATGTTTGATGCAACCATCTCTGTGTGCTTGAGTTGTATCGAGGCTAACTTCTTTTAGAAGAAAGAAAGCAGCCGACGACTAGGCTTTAGAGTAGGTAGTTATGAGGGAAGTTGTAGATTAATAAATGTAGGTGCTTCTTGAAGCATTAGAATATGGGGTTGAAATATTTTAGGATAGGTATTAGGATAGGTTTGTGTATTGTTAATGTTAATGTAATGTAATGTTAAGAAGAGGTGGATGATAGGATAGTAAGGAGGTAGTTAGTGTAAGGTAAAGGATTGATATGTAAGGAAGAGAATTAATTAATCTGACTCTGTGTTGAGAAGAGTAGGGTTGAAGTAGGATTATGAAGAAGAGAATTAATCAGAAGGGATTCTTTGTTGGGAAGGGTACTGTTTAAGTAGGGCTGTGAATGTGAGAAAGAGAACAGACGGAAGGTAGGTCGGAGAAGAACTTTGGAGGGTTACGACCGACTTGTTGCTCAGGAGAGAGACGCGTTGTAGCGCCGTTACTTCCTTAACCAAGTTATTTTAGCAAACAGATGCCTTAGATCTGATGTTCTCGTGAGATACTTCGCCATTACGACGGAAGGTGGCAGGTCGTAACTAGCAGTCACGGCTGTTGCAAAGGGCAGTTGATGGCCCGTGATTGGTAAATGTGACCATAGTAACGACAATATCTTGTGCACGGACATGGGCACGGACCTGGATACGAAGGAGAATTTTTACTTTTGCAACTGGGCAACTACCTATTAACATACCACACTGGGTAGGTACTCATTATTGAAGCCTCGTTTGTACATGGTAACTTACCTAGGTAGGTTAGGTACCTAAGGTATGTATCCGGACTGTAAGTCTGTGACTCTGATCAATGGCTTAGCAGCTTAAGTCTGTGATTAGGGGCGATTTCCCCTTTTCAGACTTTGGGTATACAGCTGTCTTTCCCTGATATTTCTGGTAGAACCCTAAAGAATGACCAATAGCGGGATATGTCTCTCCTTGCAATGAATTCAAGCAAAGATCACTAGTAATTGTTCTATAATATATTTTGACACAATGGATTTAACTGTCAGAATTAATTATGGGACGTGTTTTTATTCTCTACCTGGGATTTAAAAATTCTACTTGGAACATGGGCAAAGGTCAAAATAAGGGGCATATATGGATGGATATGTACATGGCTAAGAAAGGTGAGTCTGTATATTTACAAGCAAACCACCATGGGAACAAGATATGAATGCAGGCTATGGGAGTAGAGTTCGTATATGGCAATCTAAATTAGATGCCCCTTTCACTAGCTAGCTAGAGAACTAATTATAACAGACTAGAACTAGGACTGAATATTCATTAAGCTGGCAAAGGATTCATGGAGCCTAACCAATACCAGCACAAGACAGATATGACTACCTAGGTACCTGTGTTGTGTACAGTGCTCGAGAATCACTCCTTGCTATTCTCTTGCTCTAACATCTTGAGTATCTCTGACTCCTTGTCGCTAGCGATAGCCTTTCCATTGTTCCAATCAACAATCTGTTCTAGAGTTAGCGTGTTACTTAGATAAATAGGGGAAGGGGTTGTGATTATGAGTGAGTAAAGAAAAGGAGACATACTACAGGCCGTTTGAAGTTCTCCTTGCTCTCTCTGAACTTCTTCAATGCCTCATTCTCTGTCGACGCGCCTTGCACGATAGATCCGATCTTATTTTTGCCGACGTACTCTAGAATAGTCTTGAGTTGGTCGGCGGTGGGAGGCTCTTCAGTGATGTTCAATTCAAACTCCTGACGCGAGAGCTTGGGATGCGTCTGGTGAGAATGATCACTGGCTTGATCTTCAGTTGCTGTCTCCGTGGCATTGGCTGAAATCTGCTTTAGGAGAGTTGCCGCTCTTGTGGAGGCCGGTGAGCCTGCCTTGTGGAAGACGGTGACGATATCAAGAGTTTTGTGCTATTCACGCATTAGCATTTATTACTTATTGGCTCGGAATTTCAAACTTACGAAGCGGAACATTGTAACTACGGCTTCTTGTGGCTTACTTGTGAATCAACTAATAGATGTAAGATTAAAGAAGAGGAAGTCGTGTTTGAAACCGGTGATGTAGTTGAATTTACTTTTTTGGGACAGCTTTTGACTTGGCGTTGGAAGCTGCGATAGCTTCCGGGAATTCGGTGACGTCGGCCTATCAATTGCCTGTCAGCCACATGTAGCTCAGGAACAACCTTAGTTGGGTTGGTCCATATTTTTATTAATCTACGCTAATCCCCTTAGAGATTTTAGTGTCTACGGTACGAAGTACATATGCATGTTACGATGTTTATCTAAATCAAGTACCTAAGGTATGTACACAGCGTCTACAATGTCCTTTCCTGCTAAAGGTACATGTATGATTTAAGATGGTGGAAATGTATGTACTTTAAGTTACAGCCCCGAAGTGATATATACTGTATCTAGTATCTGAGTTGAGAATGTCTAGGTACTGGATATGTTAAAAAGTATTCGTACATGTAGTTAAAAGTACTATGAGCCAAGTTTGAGCGTGGCCTGTGCACGATTTTATCTGAAGGGTTGGGGGAATTAGGTACCTAGGTACATACCTTGGCGTAATGGAAGTTCTACATAAGGTTAGGTACTGTAGGTACTTACCCCATATGCCCGTTGCTGGGTGGGTATGGTGGTTTCCATAATACATATTTGGAAGCGCGTTGCAGCTACGATTTTTTTTCTTGGTGACATCTCAGCATTGCCAGCAACATCCGAATTTAATTAAATCTCCCTCCAATCATTTCAACCCATTTCTCGCAACCACCCACCAGTTTGTGCCTTTTGCAATCCAAGAATCCATCCTTGATTAGGAATCCTTGATTAGGTATCCGTGTTTGCCTATCCACCTTGTGTGTCCTAAACATTGTATCTCATTCCTCGAATTTCTATTCACCGAATAACGGGAGAGGACAATGAGGCCATTGATCCTGCATAACGTCCCGGACGAGGAACTTTATACAGGAGACGATGGGATTCAGCGTCCATATGCTATGTATTTCCCCGAGTATGTAACCGTTTCTCCTTTTGAAAGAAAGCATTATTTTGAATCAAATCTGCTTACCACCATGTCCGACGATAGAGGCGAACGACAACGTACCCTCCCACGTACGCGTGCGCGAGAGGTGACAGAGTCGGGTTCCTTCGGCAAATCAACTAGACGATCTCGCTCTAGAACGGGGAGCGCGCCGCCGAAACGTGAGGATGCTACAATGCATAACGCCGATAAAATCTTTTCGAATTACATAGCAAGCCGACAGCAAGCCCCTAACGCAACAACAGCAACAACAACAACTACCGCCGCTACGCAACGAAAGACTAGCTATCTAGGACAGGCCGCTGCGCAGTCGCAAGAAGATCCTGCTTCTGCCACCCAGGCTTCGACGTATCGCAAGGAGCCTGTTGAGGTTATCCTGAGAGGGTACTCGTCGCCATCGCAGCAGTATGCGGCTATTAACCATTACGAGCAGCTGGCAGGGAGGATATGCGAGGACTACTCTAGAGAGCCGCCGCCCGAGGCGCGACGCTACAAGTCAGACCTGCGAGATCCCGCACTTACGAGGCGAAAACCCTTATCACCCGCTGAGCGGGCTAAGGTTAGCAGGGTGGCCAGCGGTGAACACTGGGTGAAGATTACGTTCGAATCGTCGGAAGCAGCAGAAGCCGCGATGTACGCCTCTCCGCAGAAGATATTAGGGTATCTTGTCTACGCCGAACCCTACCGTGGCCTGCCCCCTAAGGAAGATGCTGCAGTGCCCGATGTGGTCGGTGATACTGGCATGATCGATCCGTTTAGGTCTAACACCTTTAGAAGCGTGCCGAAAAGACCATCGCAGCCCCGCATAGATAAGGGCGCGACATTCCCTAGGACTCTCTTAACACAGACAATCGAGCAGACTACAAATCTACAAGACTCCCCCCCAGGATCCCAAAGCTCGACCCAGACTATGGAGACCACCACAGCATCGACAGCAACGGTAACGGGTGCGGCCCCAGAACCGCAGAATGTAGAGCCAGTGGACAATACGTACTGCCGGCGCATTCCAGAGGCCAAGCGGGCTAGAATCCTGCCGGCCGACCAAGCCTTAGCCCCTCAACTGACTTGGCAGCAGAAGCTGCTAATCTATATTCCACTGATAGGATGGTTCGGGGGCTCAATGATCGGAAACGAGGTGCCCCGTAACGAGCTCGGCGAGTTTGACTTCAACAAAGCTAGTTTGTACTGGCAGCTGATGTTTTACCTGGATCTCTGGTTCGGTCTCTTCGGTCGCGAGCTCGTTAGTGGCGATAAGGAAGACTAAGAGACTCTACGCACATACCAACTTACATCACTTACATCATCAATTTTTTTATATTTCGTAATGTTATGAAGAGTAGGGACATGAGGGCAAAGCGGGTTTTGGTAATACGCCCCCTGGAGTTGAGGATCACATTCGGAAAGCCCTACGATAAAATGCCTAAAGACATATGGTAAAGTGAAGAATAAGGAGCTTTGCTATGCTTGATCTCGTTATTATTACTATAGACGAGCTGCACGTGGATAGGGGCATGGGGCTGGGTTAGCGGCATACTGCGCATAGTTGTTACCACGAGGAGTTTGCTTTTTTTTCTGTGTACGATGAATTACATAGGGTTACTCGAGACCAATGGGAACAATAATGGATTCCAAGTCATATTGTGTTTGCTCTCTTTCGTATGAATATTGGCTAAGTGTAATGTGTAATGTGTAATGTTATACACGTACAGCTGTGGAACTATCTACGTGCATGTAATACTTGAGACGTAGACCGAATGCCGGCTGTACTAATGCAATAAGAGCCAGGAAGCGAAGATACAAAGCGGGAGATGCCATTCTAATGTCGAAGATATGACTCCGCTCATCTATTCGTGTGCCGTGAAATTTAATACAGTACTCAATCAATCAATATTTCGCCGCCGTAACCGCCGTTAGAACCATCCTATCCTATAGGTTAGGCACCTTTCCGCCTTCTCATCCTCGTGTAGCACCCCTCCCCTCCCCATACCAGCATGAGGGGTATGTATGTGCACTTTGTGCGATGTAACTATAATCAAGCAAACTGCCTATCTATCTCTCTATCGTCTACCTCATTCTTCCCCGTTGGCGGCGGGGAAGGTAACGAAACAGGGTCACTGCTACTACTGATTTGTCTCTGCCGTGTTTCGTCGTCTCTCCATTGGAACGCAGGGTCCTCGTCATCTTGCAGACCTAAATCTCCTTCTCCTAGTTCCATTTCTAGCATCCGGCCCGGGGAATTACTAGCGCCTCTAACTGTCGCAGCGTCATACCCGTCATCGTCGTCTACATCCGATACGAGGTCGTTGTTAATTTCTTCCTCGCCGCCGCCGCCGCCGCCGCCAAATAATAGCTCCTCCGGATCCATGACCACGTCCGTAGTTCGCCGGCGGATAGGCTGTGGACTGAACGGCCTTAACCCCCGGCTCATGTTGGACTCTGAGAATATGCTCTCCGTGTCTTCTCTATCTCTCCTGCGGTCTTGCGGTTGTTCCACGGCCCCCGTTAAGCTTTGAAACTGGTCTTCCTCCGGATCGACTACTAAGCTATCGGCGCGCCCACCCGCACGTGCTGTTAGTACCGAATCCGAGACGGAAGTCGAGGCCGCGTCGTTCGCTAGGATGCTCTTGGGCGGGAGTATACTAAACAGCTTCGCCCCTCCTTCTCCGACGGCACTGTTGGCCGCCATAATTGTGACTCCCGCCGCCGTTGCGGCCCCCGGCAGCCCATCCTCGTCGCTCGCAAACAAGTCCTGGCCCTTCTCTAGCAAATCCTCAAGCCCACCGCCTGTCCACCCTTTCCGCGCCAAGCCCTCGAAAATGTCGACCTCGGCACGTACGAGCGAACAGCTTGCATCGAGAATCTTAGCCGAAGCCTCCTGTGAGTCGCGTAGTAGGGTACGGGCGTGGTCTGCATGCAATCCTGTTAGGTCGTCGAGTTTACTAGTTAGGGTAACCAGGTGCTCGCGGAACTTGGCCACATCTCGACGGCGACTCTGGCGGTGCAGCTTCAACCCTTCCTTCTCGAGGCGGCGGATCTCGCGGCTGCGCGCGGCAACTTCGCGTTTGTACGTCTCATCCTCGTCCTCGATATTACGCCGCCACTGATCTAACTCGTGTAGTAGCGGTACCTCGAATGACTTGTATACTGTCTCACTTAAGATCTGCTGATGGTTTGCGATTAAGTGGTGCACGCCACTTGCACTTAGTAATAGCTCAGCGGTGCATGATCCCTTTGTGGTAAAACTATTGGTTAGGCTAGTACCGCTTGGGGGGCCGAGGGTATCGGCTCGGGCTTCTTTTAGCCTCGCGCAGGACTCGAGGGCGGAACCGAATGCGGAGGCAGCAGTAGAGAGGGATGCGAGGGCGATCCGGTACGATTTGGCTGTAGCTAACAAGTCCGAGTATGCTAGTTGCGATTGCTCGAGGTCGTTTTTAGAGAGGACGGCGTGGGCTGGACGGGGCGGAGGCGGAAGTGGTAGGTTATATTGAGAGAGCGGATTGGCTGTGGAGGCATACGAGTATGTTGGCGACGCGGGAAGAGGGATTTGAGAGGGAGATGGCGACGGCGGCCTACCAGATGTTGGTGCTCGTGCTGCTGACGGCATTGTTGTTTTCGCCCAGAGAGCCTCCTCTCCTTTTAATATCGGTATAATGGTTTTGGTTGGCGGGGGCTTGTTTACTTCTGCCGTGTCTACCTGGATATGTAGTAATCCTACCTAGGCTTACACGATCCGATAGCGTAGCAACGGCTGGTGTGGATTCGGGCTAGAGTAGCAGTAGATAATAATACCTAATGATTAATTATCGGGCTAATCGCGGAAGAGACGACATAATCCAACAGCAGTGTAGCTACCTCATATATATGTACCTAAGGTAGTCTACCTATAAACAGTTAAATAAGTAGGAAAATTTAGGAGAATTGTTGAGGACGGAGGCCACAAGATGTACAGAATAATCCAGAGACAAAGTTGAATACCCGATGGAAGAATGAATCTTGTTTTGGAATTTTGTTAAATAAATGTTAAATAAAAGCTTGGGTTAGGTAAGGTAAGAAGGTAAGGTATGATGTATCTTTGCTGCCCCCAGTTAAGCTTACGCCGTTATGCCGCCATCTTGTGATTCCGACTCCACTACCTCCAACTATACGATAAGATAAGGCACCATTCCCCCCTATCAAGACCCCCTCTGCCCCTATAGACTTCCCAACAATGCAAATGTCTATACCTCCGTGCACCTGATATCCCACCCACTATCTCACTAGGTAATTTCTCAATGGTTACTTGGGTCTACATAGATATTCTTAATACGATCCTAATTATATTTAATATATTGAAGCTTTATGATCAATTTTGTAAATTTGACCGAGAACTCTAATGAGGTTCGGCGTGTCAGATGAACTTAAGAATTCTAAGACATCCATCCATAACCTGCAGACTATACATGTATCTCGAGCCTGGCGTCTAAGTACCTAGTAAAGAAAGTCCGCCGCACGTCCAATCATATTTATAATCATACTATGGCCTCCAACCATTCTGATTTGCACTGCAAATCGTCTCTATCGTCCAATCCGCAACGAACACCATCTAGACTTGCACATCATACGAACCACCTTGTAGAATTAGCGTCATAATAGTCTCTCTTGCTCTAATATATCTCTATCGCATTGAATATCCACTTCCCCAGTCCTATCGAATTTAGAGTTCCGTCTTCTTGTTGTCTTGAGGTGGGAGACGAGCCTTCAGGAAAGACTCAACCTCATCAAGTTCCTCTATGCAGGCTGAATGAGGCAATCCCCTATTTTCGATTAGCTAAATGTCAAATGCAAGAGCATAGTCGCAAGGAAGAATAAAAAAAGGAGCCGCTCACGGATATATTTTCATTGTCACATCGAAACCACGGTTCTTCAGTGATTCGTAAGACATCTTGCCCAAGTTCGTCGGTACGACTCCATCCTCATCTCCATGGCACATTAAGATTGGTGTTTGATGGTTGTGATCGTTCTCTTTGAGAAGATCGTCAAGCTTTGATTCTAGGGGTAGGTAGCCCGAAAGCGAGACTATGCCAGCTAACTTGAACTTAGCCGTCAAGCCAGTAAAGAGGGACATGGCGGCGCCTTGTGAGAAGCCACCAAGTACGATGCGGTTAGGGAGTATCCCAGAGTCGATCTCAGCTTGGATCAGCCCGTGAAAGTACTCTCTACTCTGCATGATACCATTCTCATCTTGATGCCTTTTGATATCGTCTATTTTGCCAGTGAGTGCAAACTTGGATAATCATTAGACACGACAGCGGACATATAAGGAGTAAGAAGGCCACTTACAATATCGTACCACCCAGGCATAGACATTCCGCCCGACTGTCCAGTTAGGGTGAGTCCCACCAACACATCTCAACCTCTAGTGAGAGTAACTTACAGCTGTAACTGGGATGCGCGGGGCATGGGGCAGGATGAATTTGACCTCATCCAATCTCTGCCTCCGTCTCCAGTTCTCTACTGCCGATGCCCATCCGTACCCGGTATCACCCAATCCGTGGATGAAAATGACAGTAGCTGTGTGCTTGGCGGCAGCCGGGAATAACAGCGGTGGAGCTCGGCGCATCGCCATAGTGGGATCGGAATTCGTTCTGGCGAATGTGGCCGTTAAGAGGAACAACAATAATACTATGAACGAAAGGATTAATGTATTCGCGATAGGGAAGGTGAGCATCCGCTAGATGGAAAATGAGCTAAGCAGGTCGGGATGGAGGCCGGAGGTAATGAGTTAAACTTACGTGATGGTTGATTCTAGTTGTAGTTGTCATTAGGCATGCCCATTATGCGCATAATAGATCTATTATGCCGTATAATGGCATTATACGTTATTATGCGCATAATGCCATACAATTTGCACATAATGCAAAAAACTTGGCCAAAATTTTTAACAACGTAAATTTAAATAATAACACCACCATTTATTTTAATTAAAATTAATTATAATTTTATTTAAAATATTTATAAATAATAACTTTAAATTTAATTAATTTATATTAATCGATTAAAGTTAATTTTTTATAAAACAAGCGTTTTATTAATATTATAAAAAATAATTATGTTTTAACTTTAATTTTTTAAATTTACGATCGTAATAAATCGTTTAACGTTAAGTTAATTTTATTTTAATATTAACGCGGTAAATACATATATATATTTTTTTAAATATATATTAAATTAATATTTTTTTAATATTAATACGCCGGATAAACGAAAAAATATTTCCGTTATACGTATAATAATTTTATTATACGCCATTATATGACATTATGCGGTATAATACGCTATACGCATAATTAAATTCGCATTTTTAATTGTTATTTTTTCCCGTTACGCATTAAAAAACAGGTTTAACTTAATAAAATAATGGTAATTAAAGTTATATTTAACTTTTAAAAAAATTTACCCGACTTTTAAAAAAGTTATTATAATAAATTAAATTAAAGATATTTTTTAATTAAATAATTTGTTTATACATTTATTAATGTTTTTTAATTTATAAATTTTAAACATTATAATAAATTAAAATATAAAATTAAAGTTTTAATTTATTAAAATATTATTAATAAATAATATTTAATTAATTATTTAATTGCAAGGTTATTTTATAACGATTTATTAATTTATAAATAAAATTGTAAAATTTATTAATTTTAATTAATTATTTATATTTTTATAAAATAATCAATTATATAAATGTAATTTTTATTAAAATAATAATATATAAATAATATAATACTTTTTAAAAATATTTTTATTTTTAAATATTGTTTTTTACATATAAACCTTATTTTTCTAATATTAATTAATAATTAACCAAATAATTATAAATAATAAAAAATTTTAATAAAAAATAAATATATTTATTTTAAAATATTTAAAATAAAAAAGGTTAAAATATGTTTATTTTAAAATAAATTAAACCATTTTAAAATTATTTAATAATAATAAATAATAGATAGTTTTTAAATTTAATATATGTTAAATATTATAAAATAATAATTTATATTTATTACGTATAAAAAAACTTTTTTTTTAATAATTTTATTACCGTTTTTTTATATTTTTTAATTTTTTATTTTTATACATTTTATACCATTTATATAATTATTTAAAATAATTAAAACCTTTTTTAAATATATTAAAATTAAATATAAAAATTATTATATAAATCTTTTAACATTTTTAACAAATATTTTAAATATTAAAAACATTTTTTTATTTATATTTATTAAAATTTTTTAATATTATAAAAATATTTTATATAATAAACATTTATAAAAAACCTATAAAAATAATTTTTAAAGTTAAATATTTAACTATTTTAAATTTATTAATTATTATTTATTAATAAAAAATTATAAATTTTTTAAAATTTATAATATTATTATTTTTTATAAATTTAATACGTACGTTATTATTATATATATAAATTTTTATAACGTTAATTTAACCTTAACTTTTTAACAAAAACGTTTAAAATTTAATAAAAATATTAATAACCTTTTATAATATAAATAATTTAATATTTATTAAAAAATTTAAATAATAATAAATTTTTCTATTATTAAAATTAATAATAATTTATTAATATTATAAATTATCGTTATTATAAATCTTATTTTTTACCTTTTTATAATAATTATAAAATAAAATAAAAAAAAAAAATTTAAAAATTAACATTAAATTTAAAATACTTTTATAAATAATTAAATTTATTTAAATATTTACATTTATAAAATTATAAACTTATTTTAAATAATTATAATATATAATTTTTAAAAAATCTTTTATAAATTATATTATTACTTTATATTATTTAATAACTTTATTTAATAACATATAAAATAAAACCAAATATTAATAAAATAATAAATTTAATTATACTTTATTTTATTAATATTTTTTAATAAATTTATTAACGTTTAAAACTTTAATTACATTTTTAAAATTATATTATAATAATAAATAAAAATATAATAGTAAAAAATACAATAATTTCAACAAAAAATTATAAATATTTAACAATTTATATAACGCCGTTAAATTACTCTTTAAAAATTAAAATACCATTTATTTTATTATATTAAAAAAAAAACGTTAAAATATTATTATATAAAATTAACCGCAAATAATTAATAACAATATTTATTTAACAAAATAATTTACCATATAAAAACATTTTTTTAAACTATTAAAAAAAAATAAATATATATATTAAAATAATTTAATATAAATATTTTTATTATATAAATTATAAATTTTAATAAATTTTTATCGAAATATTTAAAAATACTTATTTTAAAACGTTAAAACGTTTATAACAATTTATTTTATAATTATTATAATAAAATATATTTAATATATAATTTATTAATTATTATATAAAATTATTTTACTTTTAAAATAATTATTATTAAATTTAATTACATTTTTAACACTTTATATTTAAATTTATAAAACGTAACAAATATTTATATACATTATTAATTACTTAATAATATATTTTCGTTATAAAATAATAATAATTAATATTTAATAAATAAAAAATATAAAAATAATAAACCTTTATATTAATCACACCAATTTATATAATAAAATATTATAACAAAAAAATACTTTATATATAATAAATAAAAATGTTAATTTATTTACCACTTTTAAAAAAAACGTTAAAAAAAATATAATAAATAATTACATTATTTAATTAATAATTAAACTAATAATATTAACAAAAATTATAATTAATTTTTAACTAATTATAAAAAAATTAATTTTAAAAACTTTAATATTAAAAATAATATTAATTAATTTAATAATAATATTAAAAATATAAATAAAAAATATATATTATAATTTATAACTTTTTATAACGTTATAAACAATAAAAAAATAATTAATATCTTAATTAATTAAATTATTTTTTACATTATAATAAAATTTAATATTTTTAATAAATTAATTATAAACGATTTAATAATTATAATATTAATAAAAAATACCATATTTTTATTAAAAAACTAATACACTTTTATTTTTTAAAATATAATATTGTTAAAGGTTATGGTGTTGTCACAAATAGCATATGGTAACTGTAAGTGGTATGTAAAGGTTTAAGTTGTTTAAGGTATGGTTGCGCATAACGCAACCTTTATATAGTTAGTTGATTACATAATAGCTGTGGCTAACGCCACAGCTCCCTATAGCCGTTGTGGTGGCTGTGCCACAACCACGGCTATCCACCCCGTGCGACAAATATTTAATATAAACGCCGCAAATATTTTTTCCAAAAAAAAACCACAATTAAAAACGTTATAAATAACATATTTATATATTAAATTAAACATTATAACAATAAATTAATATATTATATTTTTTAATAATAATCTTTAATTATTTAACTTAAAAATAATACACGTATTAACCTTTTTTAATATTATAAAATTTTATATAATATTTTTAAATATACTTTTTTTAATATATATTAAAAATATAAACCGCTTTAATATTTATTTAAATAACGTTAATAATATTTTAATATATTAAAATAAATAATATTTTATAATATATAAATAAAAATACTTTTAATTTTTATTTAACAATTATAATATAATAATAATTTATAACTATTTAATAAAAAATAAATTACGTTAAATATATAAACAATTTAATTATTTAATAATAACGCAATTATATAATATTTTTAAACGCATTAAATATAATAATTTTAACAAAAATTTAATTAAAAAAATAATAAAATATTACTATTAATATTAATTATATAATAAAACATTTAATAAATTTAAATTTACCGTTAAAAATAATATTAATTTTAATTATTTAATAATAATTAATATAATATATATAAACATTAAATTTATATTATACGCAATTAATAAAGTTATTTTTTTTTAAATAACAAAATTTTTAAAAAATATAACCGTTAAAAATATTTAATATATATTAAAAAAAATATAAATAAACATTTATTTAAAACTTTTTAATAAATTAATTTATAATACCGGTAAAAATTTTACATTTAATAAATTTAAAACAAATTTAACATTATTAAATATTACTTTAAAAAAAATCTTTATAAAAATTTATAACTTAATTAACAAATTAAAATAATATTATATATTATTATAATAAATTTATAAAATTATAATAATAAATTACTTTAATATTAAACTTAAACACATTTTATAAATAATTATAAAAGTTATTAATAATATAATAAACTTTAATAATTTAATATTTATTTTATTAATATTTAACATTTATTTATAAATAATAAATAATTTTTTAAATATACCTTTATTAAAAATACATAAAATAATTATTATAAAAATAATAATAAAAATATATAAACTAAAAATTATATAATAAATTAATAACACTTTAATTATATATAATAATTTAAATACATTATTAACATTTAAATTATTACTTTAATTAAAAATTAAAATATAATAAAAAAAAATAATTAAAATAAACTTTATAAACTATTCGTTTAAAATAATAATATATATATTATTAAAATTAATAACAAACTTATAAACTTTTAAATTATAACCGTATAACTTTATTATTATAATAAATTAATAATTATATTAAATAAAAAATTTATTATATAATTAAATTTTAATAATAATAATAAAATAAATAATAAAATTTATAAACTTTTATAATTAATAATATTTATTAAAAAATGCAATAAGTTTTTTAATAATAAAAATAAACTTAAAATTATTAATTTTAATATTATTTATATAATATTATATAAAAAAAAATATAAAATATTTATTATTAAATTATATTAAAAAAATAAAATTATTATATTAAAATAATTATTTAAAACCTTTAATAAAATTAAAATAAAGGTTTTAATAAATAAAAAAATCTTTTTATTTAAAAAATATAACGTAATTAAATACGATAACCATTATATTTATAATTTATATATTATATAAAAGATTAAAAAATTAATTATAAATAATTTTTATAAAAAATTATACTTAATTATTTAAAACTATAATAATTTAAAAAAAAAATATATATTAACTTAATTACCAATAATTTAATATATTAATTAATAAATTTTTATTATTATAATATTTATATTATTAAAAAACAAAATAATTATATAAATATAAAATATTTTATAAATTTATATATAATTTAAAATAAAATTAACACATATAATATTAATAAAATTATTTTAAATAATAATATATTAATATTTTATAAATATAATAATAATAATAATTAAACTTTTTTATAAAATATTAAAAATTAAAATTTATTAATAAATTACGTATATATATTATTATATAAATAAATTAAAAATAATAATGTTTATATATAATTTATATTTATTAATAATAATAAATAAAAACCAATTTAACTTTATAATAATATAAATAAATAATATATTAAATTTATTTAATAAAATTTTGTCGAATATATAAGCCCTAGTTGCATGTTTGCAATCGGCGGCGTCGCCATTTTGATTGCGACAGTTATGAGCCCTTTAGCGCAGCGGTATCGCACCGCATTCCCTGCATATCTCAAATATAACCTTGCGCTAATCCTAAACCCGATCGAGCCTTAGAGCTAGACTAGTACTGGCAGTAAAGCGCGGGTTCGAATCGAATTAAAAGCATCGTATAATACCGCGTTAGATAAACTAAAAGCTTAAGTTCCGAGATTAAAACTAATTAAAGTTATTACGTTATAGGTAGAAATACGCTTAGCTAATAGTTAACAATATATTTTTTACAAGATTAACGGCTAGAAAATTAAGGGCTAAAATGAGCCAATGTTATAAAGCTTTAAAAACGTTAAAATGTTGCGATTTAAGTAATTTTTATTACTTAAAAATAATGATTACTTAAAGGGTGTATCGAACATATAAGCCTTGGTTACATGTTTGTAATCGGTAGCGTTGCCATTTTGATTGCAACAAATTTTTAATAATTTTAAAAAAGTTAAATTAATAAAAATTAATTTTATTATTAAATTAAAAAACTATTTAATTATAAATAACCTATTAATTTTTAATAATTATATTTTAACGTTAAATAATAATAATAACTTTTATTTACGTTATAAAAATAAAGTTAAAAAAATTATATTAATTAATTATAATTACGTAAATACAACGTAATAATATATAAAATAATATATTAAAAACGTTTATATAACCATTATTTATTAATTTAAAATAACTTTTAATTTATTAAAAATAGCTTAATATTAAAAATTTAATAATAAATAAATTAATAAATTAAATTATTGTTTTTAATAATAATTAAATAATATAAAATAAAATTTATAATATTTACTTTTAAATTTAAAAACTATTAAATTATATATTTTTATTAATATATTATTTATAAATAATTAAAATTTTATATTATAATTAAAATATATAATTACTTTAATAAATAAAATCTTTAATAATAAATTTTTTATAATTATAAATAATATAATTTATTAAAATTTAATAAAATATAAACATATTATATATAATATATTAATAAATAAAATATACGTTATAATTAATAAAATAAATATAATTATTATTATAAATACTACGTTTATAATTATTTTTAAAAAATTAAACTTATTTAAAATTTTTATTATAATTTATATAAATTTATTTTTATTATATAAATGTTTTATTAAATTAAATATAATAAAAAAAAAACGTTTAATAATAAATATTATAACGTTATAATAATTATATAAACGTTAAAAAATTTGTAAAATTTGTTAAATATATAATAAAAATAACTTTATTAACGTAATAATAAAAACTTTTTTAAATAAAAGTTTATAAACTTTTATTAATATAAATATTTTAATAATATAATTATAAAAATAAGTTAAAAAAAAAAAATATATATATATAAATATAAAATATAATTAAATTAAAAAAATTAACGATAATTTTATTTGTTAAAAAAAAAAGTTGTTAATATTAAAATATTATTAATAAATAATATTTAATTAATTATTTAATTATAAAGTTATTTTATAATAATTTATTAATTTATAAATAAAATTATAAAATTTATTAACTTTAATTAATTATTTATATTTTTATAAAATAATTGGTTATATAAACGTAATTTTTATTAAAATAATAACATATAAATAATATAATACTTTTTAAAAATACTTTCATTTTTAAATACCGTTTTTTACATGTAAACTTTATTTTTTTAACATAATTATATAATTAATATTAAATTAATTTTAATTTAAAAATTTTAAATAATATATATTTTTAATAAAAAATAAAACTTTTAATAAATTAATAAAAAAATAAAGTTTTTAATAAAAAATAAAAAAATTAAAGAAAAAACGTGGTTTATACATTAGGTTTAAGCTAAAAATTTAACCAATCACATTAAATGCACATATAAGTCACATGTTTTTAATGCAAAACTAAACCTTTTCGAGATAACACCATATAACTTAAGTTTATTTTATAAGAAACCGGGTTCGAATTTTACACATTCTTTTTTTTCTTATTTTAACAAAAAATAAACAACAATATAATACATAGCCAGAGATATAGCCAAAGCATCGTGCCACCGCCGGGCCGCGCGAGGGAAGGCGCGAGGGGGGGGGGGGGGGGGGGGGGGGGGGCGGCGCCCCCCCCCCCCCCCCCCCCCCCCCCCCCCCCCCCCCCCCCCCCCCCCCGCGCCCGGTCTGGCGTGGTGGCACGTGACCCTGTGGGATGAGCGGCTAAATTTCGGAAAGACGATATAAGGGGATGGGATGACATAAGGGGGGATGACATAAGGGGATGACATAAGCATGAGCTTCGCTAAAAGTCGGGCTCTTGTGGTCCCCACAGGGGGGGCCCTCGGTTTTCCGCCATCTCTGTGTTAGGTACAATATGTTTGTAACTCCTGCCTCGATTGGCTACATTAATGGGCAACGAAACGGCTAGAAATGCGGACGATTACCTTATGTATCGCCTAAGCTAATGCAACGGCCCACTACGGTACCTAGCGCCATAGCGGCTGAAAGTTAACGCTAGGCGGTATGCTGACTGATCCTTGGTAATTGCTGAAGAATCGGTCAATAGACTCAATACAGCTTCCTTAGTGGTCTCCTTAGTGACTTACACCGGGAATCTCGGTGCACCTACGGCAGGGGGACGAATTACAAATGGTTTCAACGGCCTCCTGTTCTTTCTTCTAGTTATATAGTTGTTACCTTTTCATAGCAATGGCTTCTCCTAGGTTAATTACTAGAACAATTCTAATTGTATCGCTCCTTGTCGTAGCCGTGGCTTTCTTATTCTCATCATCATTATCTCGCGCCGTATTACCCCTTTCCATCTGGAAACCCGTTTCCTCTATCATAGCTCAATATCAAACATCAACAAACTCGCCTTCACCACCAATGACGACTAACAAAACTCCGGTTTACTTTTTCAGCCATGGCGGTGTGAGTTCTATGAATTTGACTTCACTTAAATTCATTATCCTAACTTGGAGATATAGCCGGATGTGCAATACAAAACGGACCACCCCGTCTATCCAATCCTCCAAAATATCGGGAGAGAGATTACCAAGAAAGTGAAACCCAAAGCTGTCGTCGTCTTTTCTGGCCATTGGGAGGCTGAGCCTGATGTCATCGAGGTCAACACTGCTGAGCACACAGACTTGATTTATGAGTGAGTTTGTACCTATTGGAGTTCTTCACGAGACCGATGCTGATATACCTGGTTAGCTTCTATGGATTCCCGCCCGAGTTCTATAAGGCACAATATCCAAATAGGGGAAGCCCCGAACTAGCCTCCAAGGTCATTGATCTCCTAACAAAAGCTGGTATCAAGGCAAAAGGAGTAACCAGAGGTCTTGACCATGGAGTTTGGTCAGGATTTCATGTTGGTATGTTTCTATTGCCCAGCCACGCTTATCCCTTGGTATTCTACGCATCTTGTCTCTACTAACGCTCTGAAGCTTTCCACCCTGAAGAAAACCCCCTTAATGTTCCTTTGGTTCAAGTAAGCTTGTACGCCAACCAAAACGTGGACATGCATTATCAACTAGGGCAAGCCGTTGCCTCTCTACGTGACGAGAACATCGTCATCATTGGCGCAGGAATGTCTGTGCATAATCTTAGGGACTTGTACACAACTCGGGGTGACCCGAGGCCATTACCTTATACAGTATCCTTTGATGAGGCTTTGAAAGATGCCGTAGAGTCCCCGCCAAATGAGCGACGTGCTCTCATGAAAGATATTGCTAAGCGGCCAGACGCTAAACAAGCCCATCCGGTGAGTTCAAAGAATCCTAAACTACAAAAGGCTTGGCTAATCATTCTCAGCGGTTCGACCACTTAATGCCGGTATATGTAACAGCTGGTGCGGCTGGTGATGATGAGGGAAAGAGGACATGGACATTGCACGAAGGTAGTATGGCGTGGGCTCAATATAGATTTGGACAGGTCCCCGCGTGATAGGAAGGTTAGCAGTATAGAAACCATAGAATGTTACCACTAGGTAAACCCCAATTCATAGATTTAAAGCTTTCGACCCTGTTTATATTATATAGGAGCCTCGCCAGACGTAGAATAGCACAGAAAAGAAAATACTGTCTCATACCTTCATCTGAATATTCCTTACCTAATTCTTACTTCTACATTTTGAACTAAAAATGAGTTACATGTATCTGTAAAAGTAATAGCCACGGCATTGATCAAAGTTAGGTTTCAGCTTAGCTTCACGTAATACTACATCACACCATCGTAAAAAATAAAAATAAGAAGGGGGGGAGGGGGGAAAACACAGTTTACGTACCTACTCTCGCTACTCTTATTTACCTAGATACGATTCGTACCATGATGTCTGAAGCTTCCAATCTTTAGATATTACCTAAGGTACTACCTATGGTATCTTGTCATACGCAAAGGTGTTTCGTACGACAGATACTCGGTAGGTAGCATAGGTTATCGGGAGGTTCGCTGCACACAGGCTAGTTGCATTTTTAGTGTACCGAGAAGTTTTCGAGGCTTCGCCCGAGTGATATAGTCGCAATTTTAGGAGTTGTGAGTCCCCCAGTCGAATATAAATTACCTCCTGTCTCCATATGGATTTTAAACCTGGAGGCTTAGACGGACATGATACTCGTAGCGCCCTTACAATTCAACTCAGCAGAACTTTTACTAAAATCATGCAAACTCTTTCTCATCTTGAAAGCCAGTCCGGCCCCTACAATGCCGCCAATTCAAATTCAAACCACGGTATGTCCTATAAGAAGCCTACTCTTGAAACATATGCCTGGCCTCTCCAAAGTCACCATAGTTAAGAGGTAGTGAACTGTTTTGGGTTATTTAGTCGGGAAGGTCTAACATCAGGTTCAAGGTGCAAACCCTAGCGATATCACCTCTTCTGAGATCAGGAATAGAGCTTATGCTATAATGAAGAAAAGTCTCGGTGGCTTATTCAACAGTAGCACCGAAGACTCACAGTCCGATATACCACACTATATCAATAGGAGCAGTGAGTTAATTGATGAGATCTCTACACATGGTTCACTTACTAAATGGCCCTCCTATCTAGTTAAGAGTTATTCACGAGGCTACCCGCGACTTGCCGCAATAGTTGCTTCGAATAGAGACTACTTAATCATCCGCCAATTCGGGTACTTGCATGCGAGGGTGCTACTAGATCTTCAGGACAAGCTACAAGGGTACGAAGAAGATCTTGAGAAACGTGACAGAGAGAGCCATAGTAAGGGTGCCAACAATCCGTCGTTGGCCCCAAAGATGGACCTTCTCAGAAATATTGAAGAGACATTGAAGAGATATAGTAAGCTATAATAGGATGTGCTGTGCATAAAATCCAGGGCCTAACTAGTATGAAACCAGAGATAATGATGGATTATGCGTCTTCTCCTCATTTCCAGCAAGAGCCCTCCGAGACAGACATCAAAAACTTGGGGGCCCTTTCCGAAGTACATGCACCATTCGCCAACGAGAAAAAGAAGTATTACCTGTACAAGGCGGACCTCGTATCACTGAACTTACAGGAAGACACGGCACGAGTGGATGGGCTCCTTACAAAGCTCATATTCTACAAACCTAATAAGCTGATCAAGGTAAATATGTCTGCCACAGAGCGAAGCAAATAGGGGAAAGGCAAAGCATCTATCACATTGAAAGCTAACACTCTTCGGGCATAGAAAATTTTCAAACACAACGTACGTTCAAAATCGTAACTCAAATAATCCTGCAAAGTTTCTAAAACATTTTCTAGGAGAGCACCCACCAGAAGGACCCCATATTCATTAGCAAAGGCAAATTCAACACCGCTATAGAAGTTATTCTGGTCTTTACACTCATTATAGTTCTCATATGCCCGATTTATCCCCTATATCGCCTATGCCAAGGCGAAATGACTACTTCAACCCTAGTGGGTATCATATTCATTCAACTTGGGTCTACGTGTGTCTTTACTTGCTCTCTCAGCTATGTAACCCGACCAAAAAGACAAGAGTTGTTTGCATACTCTGCAGGGTTGGTATCAAGTTCACTTTATCTTCCCACTAAATGATTGAAGAAATCTTGGATATATCTAACTAATAGAAATACAGGTATATGGCTATACTTACTGCGTTTATGAGCCAAACACTTCAGAGCAACAAAGGAGCAGGAGCTTGAATAGCCTAGACACCTATGAGATATCTAGATTGCTTCTTGTACAGTTGTTTGCCTAGATATACTGCAGGAGAAGTAGGCTATCGATACTTCATTCATAGTTTGGTAGAATGCAATCGTACGATTTAAGGGGATTTGAAAATCATTGTAACGAATGTGTATTCCATGGTCGTAGTGCCAATACATGCTAGAATTTAATCTTATAGTGTTTTCAAACCATTCCAGAGACCATTTCTATCAAACTAGAATTGAGTGACCTTAGACTCTCGTAGCAAGCAAGTTTCTAATTTCTCTAGGTAGGGCCGGTAGAATTTAGTAGGAAAACTGATATTAGTGCCGACAACTTGCCAACATTTATTTGTGCGTCGTCTACAAAATAACATACTCTACATCTTAAGTATCGTTCTATGACGTGGGGGTCATTATCCAGGTCTCTAGGCGATTAGGTAGGTAAATGATAGAAAAAGATATGAGTCACTGCTATATTATACCAAGCCAACGTGTCGTCTTATGGAAAGGGATATCCAGAACAAAGGGTGCCTCATGGGAAAAAATACAAATCACCAACGGATTGTGCGTGGCCACCTATCTACCTGAGGTAACTCAGTAATCAACAATCACGAAGGGATGCCTATTTCTACTGTGTTTTATGGCTATTTACCTTGTAGTTTCCTGTAATCATATTTGACAAACTAATATTATTTGTGATTCGAAATGTAACAAATGATTGAGCGTGAGAGTAGAATACCTAGCTAAGGTATGAACCTATGCTGATAGGAGGGTTTGCAGTCATATAAGAACCCCGGACCACGCAGGGAAAATTTTCTTCTACTCTATGATCATACGCGTTCACAATCTTGTTCAACAATATTAGAACTTTACCGCAACTTGAACAATACCTACCTAGGCCGGCAATAGAGCATATTCCTACTTATCTATTCTTCCAGTGATGTATGTAAATATGTACCTTTTATTTCCTTCAAAGAAATTGGCTTAGATTTCACTGACAATTGTGATATTAGAGACGAAGCTTGTTAAGAATGAACAAAAAGCCAAAACCGATAGCTGGTGGTAATGTTTCTCCCACAACCCAGCCCCCTTCTTCTCCTCCTCAGCTACCATCTATGAAAGACGAGGTGAGTTTCCTTTGCTAAGAAAATGAACCCATGATTTATAGTATTTTAGGAGCATACCAAAGTTTCTGAGGTCGTGGGACAAGCTACCCTTTACGTCGAAGCTAGGATGGCATACAATGACGAGGAAAAATCCTTCCATTGGCAAATCAAGTTGCCAAACGAAGAGGAATACCGCAGATTTGAGTTGGAACATGTGGCTCGGTTCTCGCTGTACCAAGACGCTTAGCCCAATATTTCAAGGTCTAAAGCTACACTAGGGTGATTGGTGAAAACGCTCATTGTCCTGAGAGCAAACGGAGGAATCATCTATTACACGCGTGAGGGCTTTGACACTAGGAGCCAGGGATCTATGGGTTTCACGGTCACTTCTTGTAGAGATGCTTTCGGAAGAGCGCAAGATTGTTTAATATGAATTAACGCTTAGAAATCATATTTCTCGTGTATATGAGTATCTTGGTGTAGAGTAGACTATCATTAATAATCGTGACTGAGTGATATGAAGAAAAAGAACTATAAAGTGGATGTTACTGAGAAGTATGTATGGCTTACAGCTAACTTATATTATACTTAATACACTGAGTCTCACTAGTATTAAGATGGACAGTTTATATGATTATTACCATATCTCACGCAGTCTATATTTAGGCAGCCACTCTTATATATCATTAACCACACTTGAGTTTCGATGGGTAACCTGTTTAAAGCTCTAACTACTTATGTAACCTTTTCAATAGTATTTAAAGATACTACAAATAAGGTCGCTCAGCAAAAACAGAGAGAATATAACTAGATAACTAACAAGAGTATAACTATAAGTTTCGTCCCGTCTCTATCCATAGTTCTTAACATAGAAACTGAGTTGTTTCCACACTTCTTCCATCCGTACACTGCCTCTATAGTAATGATTTGATCCTATTGGGGCCGTGAAGTGTCATGGCGGGACTGAAACATGGCTTATGAGTTTCCTACTAAGTAGTTAGCCAAATATATAACCCGCAAAGATAGAAAGAAAATCATAGCTCGGTAAACTTGACCAAGCCAGGTTACTCTTTTCGTAATATTTCTGTATCGTCAAGAGAGTGATGAAATCTTCCAGTCTCCAGGTCTTGAATTAACATCAACATCTACTTTGTTCTTGTTTGTAGATCCTGCTAATATAACTTAAGACGAGATGAGACAAACAATGGACTCTATGCCAGCGAATAGAGGCTCTATCATATAAAACTCTTATCAGATGTATTACAATTGTCACGTCATTTTCAAAGAGTCAAACCCACACAGCTACCTTTAGTACTTTAACCAATCACCCTAGTGTTTCTTAGTATATATATCTGTTGTTGTTGTTGTTGTTGTTGTTGTTGTTGCATATTAACAGCGGATTCTGACCGTGTAATCTGTTTTTATTTGCTAATCAGCAGTTAGCAAATATGGGTTGAAAGCCAAAAATATGCGCCAATACGAACCTAAATCGCCTTCATAAGGTAGTTCTAAGCCCCTATAAAAATAAAAACGTTAAAGAAGGTCTCTGGACCAACCCCCCATTGACAGTGATATGATATTTGCCCATCTCTCACATTAATTTCAGAGGGTTGTCACAGCTCAAATTGTCACACAGAACGTTTAACGGCTTTCTGAAAAGAGGATGTATGCTTGACTATTAGTTCCACTAATGAGAAAACTATAATAGTGCAAGTTGCTGTGCAACTAACGACTTCCAGGACGTGTAGGGTGGCAGACTCCTACTTCCATGTACTTGTCGGAAGATATGTCGCATATCCTTTATATCCATCTGATTGACATTTTCCGAAGTTTTTTATCCGACCGGGTATGTTGAATACCCCTCACTCGTGTCTTCTCTTTCGGGTCAGGCCGAATAAGACATCATTCCTAGTAAATCATCGTACCCATCGTCGTCCCCTCTTCGCGTTAGGCCTGCCAACGGGCCTGCTGAGAAAAAGACATATGAAAAAATCGTTGCTCTCCACCGTAGAGTCATGCGACTGTGACATAACAAAGCTGTAGGTAACTAAACCGGAACCAAAACCCACCGCTGGGACCACTCTGGCTGTCCATTCCCAGAAGCTGGCTTCACTACCGCATTCCGCGCGTCCTCCATATCTGTTCGGTGACCTCCTCGTGTCAAGTACCCAGCATTCTCTGAGCTTAGAGACTTAATAGCGTAATAGTAGTTATCAGGGTCGCTAGCGCAGCATAAGTATTGTCAGTCTTAAATCATCGCTTGTTGTCGGACGCTTGCGCCCGAGGGGCTTTGGGGTAATCGGATATGAGTATAATGTAATTACCTGTCTTTCACTAAAGGCTAGGCAATGGCTCACGGGATACTGTACATAATGCAGCAATTGGAGCCAGTTGATAGCTTAACCTGACCTTCTGACCTGATCTAGCTTGGGTAAATCGTAAATGCTTTTTTTGTGTAACAATTATATAAATTGAGGGTATACCTATATATTTTCGATGTAATATGATTGGTAGCTGGTTGATTTTGGGGTAGAGTATACTATTGTGTGGCTAATGTGGCTAAAGCTGTGGTTAACATACTTGACCTGACTTGACTTATCGAAATCGCTGACCTAACCTTGAACAGCGATGCCTTGAAGCTATTCATGTAAATAAACTAGTTATATTTACCTTCCCACCATCAACTCTATAGTAACCGTACTCGCACTTCGACAAACTACTTCATCCATTATGGACAACCTTCACTAGTTATATCGATGCTGATGTAGTCTGCTACAATACCGCCAGTAGTAGTTCCAGGGGTGGATCTATAGCCGATTACCTTGCTCGGAAAAAGAAAAAGGTTATATTAGTCGAGAGAAGAACAGTCATTTTCTCAACCCATGTTCTCAATACTTCGTGACCATACTACGGTCGTGGTGCCAGTAACTCTCCAGAAGCTAATGAGACTATCTACGACAGCATCAAGGCGAAAGTTCAATGCAGTGAAGGCTCATAGACCCTGGGAAAATACTTCCCTACCGAAGTCGTCTCCTATCTCAAACAAAGAAGATAGCGGATAATTACGCCAAAGCATTCAGTTTCAAGACTCAACATTCACAGATGCCTGAGATATACCCAATTGATAGCGGCCAGATGTCCCAGACTGAGATTGGCGAGGTAAAATACGCTTTGCAAACGGCTATTCCAGGTGTCGACTAAGATCTCATGCCCGTCGCAACTGAGTTCAACTCTTCTGCACCTTACAAGTTCCCTCAAGGCGCATACAGTACTGCGCTGGCCTTGATGAACAGGATATTTGCCAAAGACCGGCATTTACCAGTCCCTCTAGACACTGAGGTCCTATCGATTGAACACTCTAAGACGGAGAATCCTCAAGATTCCACAGAGTAAGTTTTCTCTATTAAAGTTCCTGGTAGGTTTTCGAGAGGGACATCATGTAAGTATTTCCCGGTTCTATCTCCCACACTTCATATAATTTTATTTCCTCGGCTAACTAGTAGCTTCATCGCTGGTTACATGAAGATAGGTTCATTCGATACAGATTCGAAACGGAGCGGACAGAGCCATTAAGGATCTCCCTGTCGGGAATGCCAAGGTGATTATCTGCGCTGGTACGATTGGTACCGCCTCTATTACCTATTGCCCTTGACAGTGGCCTCCAACAGCTCAATCCTCTTGTCGGCAAAGGTATCATAGATCACGATATTTGCTACGTTCAGACCCACTGGCAGTTAAGCTAGCAAGTGTAATTGGCGACTCTGCTGCGTATTGGCAGCGATGGATGAGAAAAAGGATATGGGAAAGTTATAGTTGGCAGCTAAGACTCTATTATTTCTAGAAAATGCGGATATCTCGATGTTCTAATTTGAGAAGAACATGACTAGAAATCCTGCCCATACTTGATAATGCATTCGCAGCCAGTATATTTCTGCTGCCCCTCGATGCTTGGTTTATGACGAGAAATTCTTAAATTTCCCTGCACATCAAGAACCGTTGTTGGGTTTTCTCAAACCTCTTGATAATCTTTTTGGTGTGCGAGGACCCCACTGCCCGAAATCTCCATGTACATGCAAAGAACAATCGTGATGGTATGAATATAGGTTAGGTACTATTGGCAAAAAAATAATAGAAAGTAGATGAGGGCGAACCAGGTAGTGGAAGACCAAAAAGAAAAGTGATGATCGCGTCCAGGTTCGAACTGGAGACCTTCAGTGTGTTAGACTGACGTGATAACCAACTACACCACGCGACCGATGCATATTCGAAGGAATATTGCAGCTATATTCTTAGCTGTATGCGCACAGACCACACTACATCAAGCCTCGACTAGGATGAAATCACATTAGCTCCGTGAAGCTTCAAACTTGTCTGCCGAACCAACTTAATCAATTCCGAAATATTGTTATCAAGACTCAATTCCCTAAACTAATGAAATAAGTCTTTACTATGGCGACATCTCAAAGCCCATATTTTCTCATAAGGCAGTGTAGCTCTGGGATATCATTACACCGAGAAGCCATTCTCAAATATTGAATATCAATTCAACTCAGATTGTGACGTACCTAACTTCATCGATAAGCTCACGGCCGTCCCTCTTTCTCCCCGGCATTCAACCAAGATCTTCCCAACTAACCAATCGGACGATTTTGCTTGCGTATCGACACCAGCGGCACTTACATAAGGCAGCTTTATAATTTCTTTGCTAGCGGATCTTAACTCCATATCGCCTACGCCCGAGCGCAGATATCTGTTCGAATGGAAGCTCCACGCATTCCTTATCATCTTACCCAACTCTTTAGACTCTAGGATTGGTCAATGGCTCCTGATAAGTTTCCGCTTACACGTTGATGGGGGTCACAGATTTGCAACCTCGTTGATCCCCGACCCTAGTTTCGTTTTGTCCTGGATCTGACATTGCGATTCTATTTGCAGTGCTTATCAAGATGTGCATGTCCTGAACATGGTCATGGTCATGGCTTCGTATTAGTATTGCTTACAGCATGTGCAATATGTGCAGCCTGCTTCATGTCCAGGCAGGCAGATCGGGAGAGTTGGCAAATGCAGTTACCGTGTAAGTCACAAGAAGCTCCCCGCGACAGATTGGCCGACCTTATCGAATGCCGGTATCTAAGATCTCGAAATGTCGAAGAATTTACGCAAGCTTTAAACCTTGAATTGCGACGTGGTAAGAGGCTCCAGACTACAGTTGAAAGAGCTGCTGCAATGTATCCCTCTTCGGTAGATACAGCCACTACCAGCCGTCTGGCCTGGAACGTGATAGGCTCGTTTATCAACGACGACTCATGTCCCGGTGAGACATTGGCCGGTATCCCTCCTTTGTGTATTTTTGTATATTCCCAGGCGAGACCCTGTATGCGGGGGTTTGTTCCATCGCATACTGTGGTAGGGCGCCATATCAGGACGCCAATCCGGGGTGTACATGGGAGAGCCTCGAGCGCAGAGCTAGGTCACTGATAAGCAAAATAAATATCATACATTGGATAGCCATCCGCGAACGCAGCTTGGGCAATTTGGAGATATATAATACCATGCTAGCCTCCTCTTTGGCACGTCCCGCTTAAAAGGTGATTTTACTTGCTGATACCTTCGGTGAACTCTTGATCTTGATCCCATCTCGCAGTCTTCATCTCAGCAGAAAGAAGCATGGCAACCGCAACGGTCGGTGCGCCTTTGGATCAGGGCGTTGGATATGGCATCGTCTTGGGTCTGGGCTTTGGATTCGCCCTTGGAATGGTAAGTAGTGACCTATACATGTTTCTCTAATCCCCGCCAGCTTGACCCGCATGAGGATCTCGTCCTGGGCTCTCGGAACGATATACGTACTAACTGCGACATGAAGATCCTAGTCACATTCATCCTCAAGCGGTACAACTCAGAACTCCAGACGTCCGAAATGTTCACCACCGCCGGCCGCACGGTAAAGAGTGGATTGGTCGGATCCGCCGTCGTGTCTTCGTGGACTTGGGCGGCTACACTTCTACAGAGCTCCGGCGTCTGCTATAGATATGGCGTCTCTGGTCCGTTCTGGTACGCGTCAGGAGCTACGGTTCAGATTCTACTGTTCGCGACACTGGCTATTGAGTTGAAGCGACGCGCACCTAATGCGCATACATTCCTCGAAGTGTAAGTTTTTAATTGCGATTGTTATTGGGTATACGTGAAGCTTACGACCGATAAAGAATCAAGGCTCGCTACGGAACGATTCCCCATACAGTCTTTATGGTTTTCGGCCTCGTGACCAATATCCTCGTCAGTCTCATGCTAGTTGTTGGCGGCTCGGCTACGGTAAATGCTCTTACGGGAATGCATACTATCGCAGCTATATATCTGCTCCCCGTTGGCGTCATAGCATATACCATGGTTGGCGGGTTAAAGGCGACGATTCTAACGGATTGGATTCACACCTTCATCCTACTCATCATTATCATCATATTTTCCTTGACAGCCTACGCCTCCTCTGATAAACTCGGCTCCCCATCGGCTGTCTATGATCTCCTAGTCGAAGCTGCGTTGAATCACCCGGTTGAAGGCAATGCTCAGGGAAGTTATTTGACCATGCGCTCGAAAGAAGGAGCTATCTTCTTCGTTATCAACATCGTAGGGAACTTCGGCACCGTGTTCCTAGATAATGGATACTACAACAAAGCCATCGCTGCTTCGCCCGTTCACGCTCTTCCCGGTTATATCATTGGTGGTCTTAGCTGGTTCGCGATTCCGTGGCTAACTGCTACCACCATGGGCCTCTCTGCTCTAGCTCTAGAGGATACACCCGCATTCCCGACATATCCCAACCGTATGTCAGAAGCCGACGTCTCTGCCGGCCTCGTGCTGCCGTATGCTGCCGTTGCTCTTCTTGGCAAAGGCGGTGCGGTCGGTACGCTTCTCATCATATTCATGGCTGTCACATCGGCTACATCATCTGAGCTGATCGCGGTCTCCTCTATTTTCACTTACGATCTTTACCGTACCTATTTCAAACCAGATGCTAGCGGGAGACGCCTCATCTATATGTCTCACGTTATCGTCGTAGTATACGCTCTTTTCATCTCTACATTTTCCGTTGGGCTCTACTACGCTGGCATTTCCATGGGCTACCTCTACCTCATGATGGGCTGCATCATCTCGTCCGCGGTGATACCCGCTACGTTAACCCTCGTATGGAAAGGACAGAACAAATGGGCCGCAGCGCTATCGCCCGTCTTCGGCCTCGCATTTGCTTTGATCGCATGGCTTGTCACGGCTCGCAAGGAGTGCGGTGCTTTAGATGTCACATGCACGGGATCCAATAACCCCATGCTTGCTGGAAACGTCGTCGCGCTTCTTTCGCCGCTGGTGCTTATTCCTATTTTCACTCTCATCTTTGGATTGGATAACTACGACTGGAAGTCAATGATGGCTATTCGCCGGGGTGATGACCACGAACTTGCTACTACGGCGGGCGTGGACCTGGAACAGACGGCGGCAGGGCACGTAGAGACGGCGAACGAGTTAGTCGAAGAGCAGGCGAAACTGTCGCGGGCCAGTAAGATCTCCAAGTGGACGACGGTCGGGCTGACGCTCGCATTCCTGGTGCTCTGGCCATTCCCTATGTATGGTAGCAGCTACGTGTTCTCGAAGCCCTTTTTCACAGGCTGGGTCACCGTAGGTATCATCTGGATTTTCTGCTCTCTCGGCGCCGTGGGGCTGTTCCCTGTTTTCGAGGGACGCAAGACTTTAGCGAGGACCTTCAAAGCAATTGCGCTCGACCTGTCGGGCAAGAAGCATGTCAAGGCTATCCGTGCAGAGAATGAAGCTACCGCGATCGACGGGAAAGCGGCATCGGGTACCGAGACGCCGCCGAATGCGAAGGATCCCGTTAAGACGGAGACAGGCGAGAAGGCCGAGTAAGTGTGGACGGGGTGGGGGTACATTGGTCGTTTTTGGGAATATATGATTGCGTGGGAAGATACCCTTTATATATACATCACGAATTGAGATTAGTCTCGATCGAAATTTATTTATTTTATCATTATCTGATCTATAGTTGTCATACTCCCATTTAGCTACGTCGTCGGTTTAAGTCCACTCCCATGAAGGTGCCAGGAGCACTAGAAGTGCAAGCTACGTTTTCGTTCAATACCTCAAACGAGCGATGAGGTGAGGTGAGGGACAGGTACATATGCATGGATTAGGGGTTACAGCAATACATTCCGCCATGGAGTAACGTCTTTGAGCTGTTTAGTCCTTGTACACCTTGTATCACTCACGGCTATTCTTCTACTCTTCTGCCTTACCAAGGACAAATATAACAGTCAAATACCAACGAAGCGCTGATTTCGGCTCCCACCTATAGAGAGGCTTTTAAGACCCAGACAAAACAAAACATCTAGGAACTGCCGAAGATGATGAACCAAATATCCAAAAAAGTAGGAGATACCACCGCGGTAC
Organism: Daldinia loculata; assembly: GCF_022478755.1. Lineage (NCBI taxonomy): Eukaryota > Fungi > Ascomycota > Sordariomycetes > Xylariales > Hypoxylaceae > Daldinia > Daldinia loculata. Next base: position 327,277 of record NW_026054890.1, read on the forward strand.
CCGCAGCGTTGAATATTGCTTCTCCGGTCAATCCTTTGACCCAAATGATGCTGTCAGAGATAAGCCATGTACGCTCCACAACGTGGTCTCGCCAAATCCAGAAGCGAATAACACGAGTGCCGTCCTACCATATAGGAATGCCAGATTCTCGTATAACCTAGAATGTGCCCGGCATTGCCGTCACCTTGCACACCGGTCGGATAGGTAAGCTATCGTCATATCACGAAGCCTCCTAATAACTCAAGTTGCCGCGACAAGCTCTCACATTGATCATATCTAGATTGCGCCTAGTTATTCATGCTATTAAACATCAACGGGATAATTCAACCTTTACTCACTAATAGATTTTATCGTTCGATAGTGTTGAATATTGAACGTCACTATGAGGTATATGCCCTCACCTCGACAAGAATGCTCGTGAGAAGTCTTATGAGAGAATTGAATCGCACCAACCAGCTGGTAAGCAACCGGGACGCGGCAGTGAGTGATATATCATGCAACCGATATGGGCGGTCCGCAATACAGACGTGCATACATACATGGACAATGGACCTATCCCTCAGGCCTCTCTTATGTTCCTGGATGCTGGGATGGTCGCACACACATACCTAGACGCACATGCGGCTGAAGAGCTTGTGATAAGCCGGGGTTTGAATGCATTAGGGGTCGATCATTGGTAAGCCTACCCGGGATTTCCCAGATGTCAAGCCTGAATCGGGCGGAGTCGGCTGTCATATCTGCGATACCTCCCCTCCACTACGGCCCTGGTGATATGACGGATGTAGGTGGGAGCGCGTGGGAGGCCTGCCATAGTAGACCATAGACCGTCGTCGTAGCGTATGAATACCTAATCAAGTAGTCTTCAAACTACTGGGGGGGGCAGGTTGCGTTCCGCATTTGATCTCCGGTGCAGATATATCTCGCCATGTGTGAAATGCGCGCTCTGCTAATATTTAGTATCTAGTATCTAGAGAAAGTTTATATTAGGAGACCAATACTAGTTGGGGGCGCTTGGCGAATATTTGACGCTTCACTCGGACGACGCCGTCAACCCATCAAGGCGGATGCCGGCAGTCAGGAAATCAGAAAAATAAAGGGTTCGCAAGGACTTGCCCGATCAAGCTTTCCTCTGACGCTTATAGATGCCACAATGATAAGCTATCGGAGGGCGTCACACAAAAACAGGGCGAGAGAGGGCGAGAGCGGACGAGGAGAAAGCCTTTTCGACCCCACTTTGAACCTGTAACCGCCTGTAGCAATGTAGCAAGCCTGTAAGTCGCCTGTAAGTCACCTGTAAGTACGGTCTTAGTACAAATAGGTGACATGGATGATATACGTACAAGGCCGAATAAAGAACGAATAGTTATCAGTTCTATCCCTAATACCCCCTAATGCCCCTAATACCCCTAAGATATACCTTGAGATACCCCACACCAGCCCGCACCGCTGCACCGTTGCTGCACCGAACCGGACCGGGTGGCGGTCTTCTGATCTAAGACATGCTTGCTCGCTCTGGTACCGAGGCCGACGAAGATCACATACGTGCATGTTTCCCTTAGACTAACTGTATCTAGGGTATCCCGCATTGCCCAATCACTTCTTCGCCTATTCGTGCCAGAGGCCTCCCCGATTTTTAGGGTATCTGGGTGAGTAAGGTATATAAATTGGGTCGAGTATCGAGCTAAGGTCCGTTGAGTTTGCCTAGGTGTATCTAGTTGACTTAATAATATACTTTACCGCATATCAATAAGACAGTTGTTGTTTTGTCGTAACGAGTCTTTGTTTCCATATTAGTCTGACCCGATTTCATAGCATTGGAGCTTCAGAAAAAAATAACCAAGGCAAATTGACCATTAGCAACATGGCCGTCGATCAAGGATCAAAGATTCCTCATCCTCTACGACCGCTCTCGCCCGATGAGCTATCAAAAGCTCGAGATATTGCGATTAAAGCACATGCAGGAGACGGGGTTGCTTTGTTTTTTCGTTTTGCCATAGTCGATGAGCCTAAGAAGACGGATCTGACTGAGTTCCTCATTGCGGAACATGAAGGCCGGATACCCGAGTCCATCCCGCCGAGACAGGTCAAACTATTATATGATGTCATCAATAATGGAAAAGCTCAACTCACGGAGACGGTCGTTGATGTCGACGCCGGAGTCATTCAAAGCAGCAAGCAGTTTGAATCGCGATATCAGACCAGCTACACAGCCCACGAATTCAGTATATTCCAAGATGCCTGCGTATCCTCGGAGATGTTCAAGTCAGCCATGGAAGAGTTCATCCTACCAGAAAACTTCGTCGTCACGATAGATCCGTGGCCATACGGCGGCCCAGATCCAGATGAGAACATCCCTCGCTACATGCAAGGTCTCGTGTACGCCCGTGATGCTTCCAAGAACAATATTGATTCCAACCATTACTCTTATCCCTTACCTATAATCCCTATCATGGATACAGCTACCAAGAAGTTAATAAGGGTGGATCGCCTCGCCACCGGAGGAATCGGCGACAGTCTGTATCCACCCCCTCCTGGAGGCGAGCCAAAGAAGCTGTTCGAGAATTGCGGCCCCGCGGAATACTTCCCGGAGCTGCTGGACCAGCCGTTTCGCACCGATCTAAAACCCATCAATGTTACCCAACCGGAGGGTGCGTCTTTCAAAGTCCACGCCGACAATCTTGTCGAGTGGCAAAAATGGCGTTTCCGCGTTGGCTTCACGGCCCGTGAGGGCGCTGTGCTCCACGATGTGTGCTATGACAACCGGCCCATAGTATACCGGCTATCTTTCTCCGAGATGACTGTCCCGTATGGTGACCCTCGTCCACCTTTCCAACGCAAGCAAGCCTTTGACTTCGGGGACGGTGGAATCGGACGCGCGGCCAACAACCTGAAACTAGGATGCGACTGTCTAGGCGCAATACATTACTTCGACTGCGTAGTGCCCAACGCGGAGGGTAAGCCTGATCTGGCGAGTAACGTAATTTGTCTACATGAGCAAGACAACGGCATAGGTTGGAAACACACCAACTTCCGGACGAATCGTGCAGTGGTGACACGCCTACGTGAGTTAGTCGTGCAATTCGTCGCCACGCTAGCGAATTACGAATACGTGTTTGCATACAAATTAGATACAGCAGGTGGTATCTCGATCGAAACACGGGCCACAGGTATCGTAAGCGTCGTACCCATCGACGAGGGCAAAGTATCAGGATATGGCAATGTTGTCAATCCAGGAGTAATGGCACAAAATCACCAGCACATCTTCGCGGTACGTATCGACCCGGCTATCGACTCGTACATTACCGGCGACACCGCTGTAGTCCTTGAAGAAAGCCATCCCATACCAATGAACCCGGAAACAAATCCTCACGGCAACGCATACGAGATTCGACGAAAGCGTGTTGAGCGCGCCGGGTTTGCAGATGCTGAGCCCCAGCTAAATCGAGTCGTGCGCCTAGAGCACACAACTAAAAAGAACAGTATCAGCGGCAAGAACGTCGGCTATAAGCTAGTTCCCAGCGCTACACAGCTCATGCTTGCAGACGATAAGAGTGTCCAAGCTGCAAGGGCGCCTTTCGCAAAACACCACCTTTGGTTTACCGGATATAGAGATGGTGAACTATGGGCTGCGGGTGAGTTCACGAACCAGGCGCCGCGGGAGGAAGGTGGCGTGAAGACGATGGTCGAGAGGGGGGATTGGTTCGTTGATGATGGCGGGGTTGATAGTGTGAATGGGACAGCGGATGGGGAGGTCCATGACGATGATACGGCCGATGAGAAAAAGGGAAAGAAGAGTAGTCCTGTAGTTTGGAGCGTCTTCGGCCTTACGCACAATCCGCGAGTTGAGGATTGGCCCGTGATGTGAGCACGAGCCCCTTCCCATCCCACCTCTTCTCATTTTGAGCATGACTAACAAGTTTTTGGATTGGGATAATTAGGCCCGTCGAAATCCACCAGATCCATCTCCGTCCGGCCGACTTCTTCACTAGAAATCCGGCGTTGGATATTCCGAGCAATAGGAATGAGAGTAGCGTCCTGGTGCCATGTTGCGATAAGGTCAACGACACAGCACAAAACGGGACTCACCAATCGAGTACTTGTTGTAGTAGTACGAGTCTTCGGACCGACAGTACGTCGCAGCAGAATGCGGTATCGCATCTTCAGGGCACCGGACCAGATTTTGATCCCAAGGATATTCCGGTCGGAGTCCCTAAGGAGAAGAAACGATTGTCGGCAACGTTGTCGAACTTACTTAACTGGAAGAAGGATTAAATGAGTTGACCCTTTTGCCTGGGACTCATTCAGGTGCATTTACAACTTGAAGTTTCCGACCTGGCGGATCTTGGAGAAAGCTTTAGGCATCAACGCGCCCCAGAACTTTTAATGACTTCGCTTTTTCCATGAACGTTTTACAACAGAGTTTATTAAATGATTCTAGCCGGTGGGTCTTGGGATTTCTGGTAACACGTACGAGAAACCCCTCAACTACCTAAGTACAAATGCCCCTTTTCGCTACATGAGAAACGATACGAAACGTCACAGAACTACATATATTGACTTTGGTTTATATTGGTGAGACTCAGACTTTCGTTATGGTACTGGATCTAGAATGGCTACGCATGCATGGGTTGTGGAGAATGGGTTTATATAGGTATATATCTTAAATAGTATATATTAGTAGGTACTCATTTCATCTATGAATTAACATGAGAACATTTCTTTCTCCGAGGCGATGTCCGAGCTGGTTACATGTTAAATGGGTGTGTTGCTGCATGTGTTATACGTTTTCTTGAATGGTAAACTGTAAGCCAACATACATGTATGGGCCATACCTACCTCTTATGTATAAGATTATTTATTCTTTACCTAACCTTACCAATATAATATCAAATTTAAATGTTTTAACTCTATTGATAATTGCCTTTCTTGCCTGAGTATTCTTATATATATAATAGATATTTGTAAAGTAATCGGGGGATTGGAAGCTTGTACAAAGCACGCATGGAAGGCTTTTAACTATAGTTTTTATACGGAGTATAAAGTACTCACGCAAGCGCTTTATTCAAGTGCCAGAAAGGCACAGAAAATAAGCAAAGTATTATTGGCTTAAGCAATGAGACACATTTTCTCATAGGTTACCAATTAAGTAGAATAAGACATAAGTTGAACATTTTAAACCACGCATTAAGCAAATAAAACAGGGCAAATCTGCTTTGGAGTTGCACAACAGATACTTCTGCTGTGCACTAGCGAAAGATATGTACAATAGGTAATCTAAGTACGGAGTACTTCTAACTAACATAGGACTAAAAGCTAGGACTTTGCACCCCGCACTACGTATTTGCTAGCCTCCATTAGTGTCATTAGAGGTATGTACGGTAGATTGATTTAAGTACCTATTACATATAGAGTTAAGTTGAACCAGCAGTCAAATAATAAATGCGAATATCTAAATGACACTTAGATGGACCTACAAGACACGTATACTCCGAGCATCGAATATATTACTTAAATAGATTACCTATGTAATAAGATTCATAGGTAAATGCTTAAAGTTTATATGGTTTATCAACCTGTTCGCAACACCTCTTACGTAATCGTTAACATGACTTATGTACCTACATACATAATATTCTACTGCATGATCCATGAGGTGCATCACTAGCCTAGTCCAAAGATGTAGGCAGCTGCGTGGGGTAGCTTTCGGTGATACAAAGCAGTAGCGCACGGATGTAGTTACCAACCACTTCATGCTCTGTTACCTGTTATCGATAGCATCTGCCCAGAAAAACCAAGGGGAAAATGGAATGATTAGGCCTAGGAATGATGAATGGACTTTTTACATCATTGGAATCGTATCTCCGAATTCCCCAATCGCCTCAAATTCTCGGCCGTTTCTCTTCATTAACATTTCTTCCCTTACATCTCTCCTTAGAGTCAAGGGGCGTTTTATTTTACGCTTACCTACTCTACGCGTATTAAATCAATTCCTTTATGATCAATATTAGTTGCTCGGTGACTAATTAAGTAAGCTTATATCATGAACAGGCTTTTGAATATTTGAGTTGAAGTTCCGAGCTCGGATTTACCATTGAAAAAAGAAGAAAAAAGATAAGATGGTACGCGCCGCAACTATTGCGGCTACATCGCCGGCCGGCCGTCCAGGTAGAGCGCAAGCAAGATCAGCTTCCATGGGAAGTTTTCGTGCCGGCTCACCGCTACCCTCTCTTCCAACAAACAGGTTATCCTCGACACTTCGCCGTCTGTCTTCTCAGCATCATTACCAAACATTTCCAACGCCACCGCCGAGGACGGCCGGCCGGAGACCGGATACTGGTTCAAGCTCATCCGGCTCTCACGCTCATGATAACCATGGCGCGACGACGCCTTTGCCTGTCAAGCAGTTGGCTCTTCTGGCCCTTTTATCGTTATCCGAGCAGACGGCACTTAATTCCATATCGCCCTATCTGCCAGAGATGATCGAGTCATTTCCTGGAATCGGTCATGACCAGGTTGGCTTATACGTCGGTCTACTAGCTTCCGCGTTTGCGCTGGCTCAGCTAGCAACTAATCTCCTGTGGGGATACTTATCGGATATTATCGGTCGGAAACCCGTCATGCTACTCGGTACTTTACTCCTATGCTTCTGTTTTGCAGCTTTCGGATTTTGTACTCGGTATTTTCATATCGTCCTGGTACACGTAGCTATGGGACTGTTCAATGGCAATGCGGCTGTAGTACCCACCTGCCTAGGAGAATTGACCGACCGGAGCAACCAGAGTAAGGCTTTCACTTGGTTACCTGTTGTTTATAGCCTAGGAAGTATTACTGGCCCAGCGCTTGGTGGACTACTGGCGGGCAGGTTTGCAAAAGACAGTTACCCATTCTTAGCTCCGAATATACTAGGAGCTTCGCTTCTGGCGCTTAGCGTGGTTGTTTTGGGTATCTGGTTTGACGAAACCTTGGAAGATCAGGGGGATATCCCAGACTGGATCGAGAGACTGTCCTGGTTCTCTAGTTCTAATAAGCAAGCTCGTAATGGATCTAAACATTCATTGGCTTCTCCCGAAGGTAGAGACGCCGACAACGAGCAGGGAGAGGTTAGCGAGGAGGATGTGGGGGAGGAGACTACTCTCCTAGAATCTCACGGGGACGAACAGAGCGGCGACGACCCGAAATCATCGCAAGATACAACAACGTGGCGGCAACTCTTAAACCGGACGACTATAATCCTTCTCACCACACAGTTGGTCTTCCAGCTATCAAATAGCTCCTTCAATAGTCTATACCCTATATTTGCGTCCGGACAGACGCCCACGGGCAGGGACCTGCATGCAGATGTTATCGGTGTATCCCTTTCTGTCGCGGGAGCATTCACCATCCTATTTCAATTATTCCTTTTTAGGCCGTTGAAGTCGCGCCTAGGAAATGTTAGGTCCTATCAGTGTTCCCTACTCGGTTTCGCGGTGACAATGGCATTGATGCCGTTTGTCGGTTACGTGGATTCCAATCCGCCGTTTGGAGTTGGCGACAGCAAAACATGGTTGTACCTAGAAATTGGCGTGGTATTGATCATTAAGAATATCTGCGCTGTTGGCGGTTTATCAAGCGTTATGTTACTAGTAAGTTACCCTAAGCAAGAAGAGCCCACCGCAAGGCATAGCTAACGCGTATTCAGATAACAAATTCAGCGCCAACCCACGCAAGCCTAGGTACACTCAATGGTATCGCGCAGACTCTCTCGGCTGCCGGCAGAAGTGTAGGCCCTTTCCTTTCCGGCGGACTCTATACTGTCTCAACTCATGTTCAGCCGAAGGGCGAGGCTCTTGCTTGGGGCTTATTCGCAGGGGTGGCACTTGCTGGGTGGCTGGGAAGTTGCGCCATTCATGGCGAAGGTCTTGAAAGTACGGACGATGGATACGAAGAGGAGACTGACGTCGACGAACACCAAAACCAAGACAACGACGCATGATGCTATTCTGATATATAAGATAGGAACGTCGATAGCGTCTGCTTACATGGGTCTGTTGAAGGCGTTGAATCCGGAAGCTACTATAAAGCTGTAACGACTAGCTTCTATACTCACGCCTATCTTGCATGATCTCCGCGGCGATAAGAGGGGGCTACACCGCCACTCAACACTACCAACAATAGCGGCAGACTTTATTAATCTTTAGCGGTAATGCTTTGAATTCGCAAATTAGAAGTCCTTGGGTTCACCTACTCACCGAGTAGAAGGTTTATATGATACAAGAGAGGATATGCCCTTGAGTCGTAATCGCTATTAGTATTTAGGTCGCTTCACCTCGGCCTAGTTTGGTAATAGGACTAGGAGGTCATGCCGCGCGTCTAAACTTCAGACCACCGAGCCGGACCTAATCGGTGATAACTAAGAAGTTTGATGATAATGATAATGATGGATAGAGTTGCATGCTGGGGCATGAAATGGGATGAAACCGGTCTCTAAAGGGACCAAATTTAGAACTTACCTTATGCATATCAATCGATTAGTATACCCCCCTCGATATCTCCAGATCAGATGTTTGTTTCTATTAGAATATCTTAAGCGAAGTGATTTCTTACCAAGGACGGATACTAGATGAAGGTGATATGAGCCTCAAGAGACATGGACGGGGGTAGGCCTGTTTGCTAATATGATGTCGAATTACCCGAACGTCACGAGGAGTAAGTCGATTCGCCGACCTCCCGATCATCATGTATTGTCAAGGATCATAAAGCGGGCGACCCAAGAAGACAAATATCGGGGCCACGAAAGCCTCTTCCTAGTCAGCTTAAACCAGCCGAGAGAGACAGCTATTATTGTACTGAGTTATATATGCAAGAGGCTCTTTGACTTACAAGGATGGAGTATGGAAGTAGCGGATCCTCTCCCGCCGTTCTTTTACACACGGACTCAAGCACTGCATGCGGTACTGTATATGCTCGAATCTTATACGGACCTCGTCGGCTCTAGCACTATAAATCCGATGAGATAGATAATCGAACTTTCATTCTAGGTCGTGCGATATTCAAAATCCGATATTGATCCATTTCGCGGGCCGACTCAAAGATGGCTTCATCCACGGCCATGCATTCCTAAAATGTAATCCAAAAAGCTTTAAACATTGCATGCATGTGACGATGCGACGCCGTGATGACTAGAAGACAAACCCCGGAATTTGCTTCTCCCGCGCTTCCAATTATTTTTAGGTATCTAAAGTACGTACCATTGCTTCTAGAAGTCCCCCCACTTTCGATAATGCAAGGGTGTCCTTGTCCGAGAATAGTAAAAATCGCGTCTACGCAGCCAATGGCAGCAGAGTTCAACTCTTCTTTCGTACCTAGGTACCTATGCACTGCCCTAGCCTTACCTGCTAAGTTACCAGATCAGCTCGACCGAACACTGAATTCTCATTGGCATGTTTTTTCAACCCCGCCGGAAAGGATACATTTTCTACCTTCTGATCCAGGACTTCGGTTTGACGTGCCAAGTATTCGAGTATTGGCCATTGTCTTAGACAGATCCAATAATAAATCCCGTCGTTGCATTTCCCCGTATGCTAAAAAATTACCATCGCCTCATCGTCATCAATCCGTACCGGACAATCTTTCCGGGGCGTTGACGAACTTGTCTCATCCCGCGTCAGCAGCCTCACGGCTCACAGGCCAAACAGTATAGTTGAACAAGTCCTGACTGTGCGCGGAATTCTCCGCTTGTGAGGCCACCGATGATGACCTTGCTCAGATAGGCTCACTTCCGTCAAAGATCGTAGCCCCCCTTCTAGAAGTTCTGAGTTCTCGGGTGACCAGGGGGTTAAGATCATCCATAGGGCGCACAAGCACAGACCAACACCCAAAAGCTTTCTACTCTTGTTCCATGACAAAGCTTTTCCAATTATATCTCAGAACTTACAAGACAGCAACACTATTGGCCGGCCTTATTTCAGCCTCCTCGCTTATCGTTGCTGTATGCAAATATACAATGTAGGTATGGACTTCCTACGGCATAGCAAAGACGTCCGGATGGGTATACATGCTAGGGTCTATCATCCGGCGGCACCCTATCCGCGTATAATATTCATTAAGACGCTACTTGATCAGGACGTTGCACTGGTAGAGGATATATTATATTTACTATCGTCATACAACCTTGTACCTGGCCCAGCTGGACTAGGTTATTTCGACGTTATTTCTAACCTTAGCTTTAATTCGCATCTCGCCATCTCAAGATAGCTTCGAAAATTAAACTAAACTAAATAATTGTCCGGCAAGGGGTGTCTTTCCAGTAAATCAGCCTCCAAATTGCGAATCGAGTTACAATGATCCCCAATCCAGCCTAGATTTACAGCCTTAAGCCACTAAATTCTCACTGACAGGGAGCTGCAGCTCGCTACCACGGAACGGCCGATTTCTAGGTTCGCACGGTTTCTAACCTTGTCATGGGTAAGTCAACGACGGAATACACCCCTCAAATCCTATTGGAAGTTAATAGCAGGTGTTCTTTTTAGGAACGACACGACGATCCGGAATGGAATAATAGCTTCCTTTCTCGTCACTTCTGCTTTCTCTTGGGTCTTTCTTAAGGTAATAGCTTAGTTTTTCTACGGGTCTCTTATATCTACGGTTATCCAATCAGGATGCGGCTCTAACGTCTTCACCGACAAGAGCTACTTGCAGGTTCAACTCTCTAACCTTTATAGTCTATTTCTATACTATACTGAGTAATAGCTATTTCAGCAATGGAATAGCGACACGAACGCCTAGCATGACGGATAGCGACGTCAGCATCAGCCCGCATGTGTGGGTGAGGTAAGGTCGGATCACGTCCTATCTAGCTCAAGTTGCAAGTTGAGTCTGACTGGTCAACTTACTTTAATTCTACCCTAGTGCAAAGCGCTGCTATTGGCGAGCCTTATGGTAGGGCATAGATTTCGTCAAGAATCGGTATGCTTTGATAGCTTCATGGCTGGACGATAGTCACGAGCAGGGTGTTTCTCTAGGACCTCCCATGACTTTCGTCACCGAGTGTGGGAAACTACCGGCGCAATCTCACGGCCTTGTCACTATACCAATAATTGGTTTTCTCAATATAGTTTCCTAATATCATACTGTGAAGAGGGCCTGTGCCTATGATTAGATTGTTCCAGATTACGATCCGGGCTCAACCTCGTTTGCCAACATGGACTCACCTCTCGGGTGACTTTAGTAGCTTCAATTGGTTAACTCTTTAGTTGGTAAGTCGTGCTTTATGTTTATGCTACCGAGAGAGGCTCTCAAGGTATTCAACTCGAGGATATAAACATCGACAACCTCCCCTAGCTAACAAGACACAAGTCAAACTCGTCCCTCATAAGAAACTTCATCAAAGACTTAAAAAAAATCTAACTCCGAAGCTATCGAATTCTAGCACTTTCAGTTAGGAGAAGCAAATTACTCGGGACATTCCACTAAAGACGAAGACCAACACGTCGTTTGAGGCCAATTCCATCACCAACGATACTCAAAGGACATTAGAACACACTGTGAGGTTATTCACAATGTCTTCATCACGATCAAGTGGAAGTGGCCAGAGAGGTTCCCGCGGTAACAAGGGAAGACAAGTGCGTGACGGTTTTTACTTCGTAAATTCCTCCTACTACTCAACACCAGCCATCCTTGATACTCTACTCATAACTCTCAAAGCTTATAGCCAACCCGGTAGTTTCTCTTAGCTAACCTCGAGCATAATAGTCATCCCACCAGCAGCTCATCGAGTCGCTACGCACCCACCGAGTTAACACGCTTACTGAACTCTGCCGGATTGAACGAGTTGCCGCTAGCTGCGAGAACGAGGAAGACGCGCAAGCTTTCCAGGCCCCGATGACCTCCGCATGGGACTACTATGTGAACAGCAACCAGTTCCTGACCGAACTACGAGGCTTGACGCGCAACTATCCCATCTCGGGAGACCTGGTTGACCAGGCGCATCACCTCGTCCGAAACGACCCGAATTCGAACCGTAGCTGGAACCTGGCATGGCTATGCCTGGTGAAGATCCGCGACGAGTAAGTCTACCCCCAGAACACTCCCAGAAACCTCCTTCTCTTCCCACATATCTTCCGATCCCGTAATAGTTGTTCACCTCGTTCGAACAGGGGCTTAATCCCGGCATACGCGCAAGCAGACGCCTGGCGCCGAGAGATGTGGGGAGGCCGCGATCCCACGCAGGAGGAAGCAGACCAACTCGCGCAGTGCTTCGAGTACGAATGGACCCAGGCGGTTGAGAATATGCTGCGGCACTGGCCTGCCGCGCCGACATGGTACTAAGTTTAACAGCCTTCCTTTCTACCCGTTTCTCCTTTTTCGGTCTGTCGTTTGATCACTCCATGGGCTTTCTGGTTGGCGAGGCGCTAGGAAAATCGCACCTGTTTCTCTTACGGTGCTGGATCGTTTATGTGCCGCGGAGGCATTTCTCATAGGGAAAATGGTGTTTTAGATTTGCGCGCATTTACAAGGGGGTTTGTTTGCATGGCACGGTATTCCTTCGTTTTTTTTGGGTTTTGCATTGGTGGCGCTTCATGTTTTTCTCTTGCATTGGAAATCGGTCGTTTCTTTCTCTTCCCTCGTTTATCTTCTTTTTTTACGATTCTAGTTATATACTTTCCTCTGGTTTTTCTTACCGAAGTATCCATTCGTACCTCTCTCTGCTAGGCCTCTATCTTCTTGTTTCTCTACTATAAGTCGTTTTAGGAGTAGAACCTTCTTGCAGCTAACAGAAACAACAGACTCGAAAGCACGTCTTCCCACCACTGGTTAGGGCTAGGATGCTGAGCGGGAGGAGGACATCTGGTGTTGATATAAGATGGTACTTGTTGTGCTACGGGATATATACGTCGGTTAAATTGAGAAGTTAACATAACATTGAAGTATTCAGCTATTCTAAGGTAGTCTAACAATAAGGGACCTTGCTAGCAGTTGTATTTAGCTTCTGTTATAAAGCCCAGGCGCTCGTTAATTAAATATACTCGTGAAGTCTTGATGAAAACTCGCATCCAAGTAGGGTTATTACCTAGCTTGCCATCTGTTGAGACTTAGTTGAGTGATAATACGGTTGGTGATAAAATAGTATAGGTACGTCTGGTTTACATAGGGAATTCTAGCTAGATCAAATTGTTAATTAGGAGATATTATAATAACAATTGCTAGCGTGTGAGGCCTCTTCGTTGCTGTCGGCTAGTTAGCATAGCGTCATGTGCTATAGACACAATATTATCAGCGCTAGGGTCGCAGTATCGTTGGGAAACGTGTTAACGTCTTTCCCGCATCTTTTGACGCCCCAGAGTTTGAAGAGAGTTTAGATAAGGTCGAGTCGAACCAGTGAGAATCTAGACGCTGTTCCCATAGCGACATACGCATATTTGTACGTGCGTTGAACTACTTCAACCTTTCTTGCCGTTGTCATGGCGTCAAGTATGACTAACAGGTAGGTACTTATTTAAGAAGCAACTTCAATCTCCATTCTATGGTTACCCTTATTCTTCGTAGATATCTCTCTGCGGCCCATCGATGGTTTTTGTCACTTACCTGGTTATGAATAAAGCCGCCTCATGATTGGCTATTTTGCCTCGTCTATCGAACCTACACTGAGCCCGCGGAAACCACCCCTATACGCAACATCGCCGACTCGATTCACAGAATGGAGCAACCCGGGATGAAACCAAATACTTACAACTTGGACGACGTGCATATGGCCAGCAACCTCATGGCACGTCCTATTCTTTCAAGTGACCCTAGGGTAAATTGCAGCTTTCGGGCTATACCCTTACGCCACCTCGGGATTCGATTCCGTGAACTTTCCGAGTATGGCGTCGTCATCCACGAGAGCCCTGATAAGCTAGTGATCATGATCTATCATCGGCGCCCAGAGCTGTTGCTCGCCGTTGTTAGACACGCATGGGTGAACAAGTACATGGAGATGGGAGCTCCATGCATCATGCATTTCGGTCCGTTGACCCAGTACCAAAGCGTCGTGGTGACCTTCGAGCGAGACGGAACGGGAACTGGCGATACCAAGCAAGCGAATCCGGAAACGCAGTCGCAAGGGCCGCTACAACCCCAGCCCCAGCCACAGCCATGCGCATATTCGAACTCGACTGCTTCTTCAGAAGCTACCGCATCGCCAGTGAACATGACCTCGAGGAGCCCAAGCCTACTTTGCCCTATCCCTGAAGGCCGACCGCCGACTTCGTCGAATATGCACCTAATGGCTGACTTCGACTTCCTAGGTGAGTTGCAAGCCCAATTCACGAAGCATGCGGCGCAGTTCCCCGAAGCCTATAAAAAAGCTTCTCGAACCTACTCGGGCCCTAGACCATATCAACCTCAGCCAGGCGCTCTACCATTGGTCTATCAAAATCTCCCCGACGGCCGGAGTGTTCGAGCCCCTTTACCATACCAGAACTCTCGACGCCCTCCAGGCTACCGTGGATCCCAAGGCAATCAACACCATTAGAATCTTCCCCGATATCAAGGATGCCGGGCTGGTTAAGAAACCCGAAGTAGTCCGCACGATTCCACTTTCAGATCATCAAGCAACGGTAGAAGACAGGGGCATTCGTCAGCTATTAGGAGCAAAAGATTGAGAGTCAAAGGATACGTGGGTAGGAGAGATGAGATCTATGGATCCAGTTACAAAACCATTTCTCACAAAATGCTCGCAGAATTGTAGTCGATCAAGGTATTATTGAAAGGGGAGTTGATTGGATTTAAGTTGATTAAGACGCGACTTTTGTAACAAGAGACGCGGTTGTACGCAGGTAAAATGTATGTATCTACCTAAGTACAGGCGTAAATGTTTAACCTAGGAAGAAATCGGATACTCATTCCAGTTGTCAGCAGCTGTGTGGCTCCTGTAGCAGCCGTAGTGAGGGGCCATCTTCTAGAAGCTCACCCACAGCGGAATAGATCGGCAGTGCCCCGCCCCCGCCCCCACCTCAGCAATTGATCTCACCAGCGGGTTGAACCGGCTCAAGTCGATACCATGTATGTACATTCATGTAGGTAACCGCGACGGGACATACGTTTGCATGTATTTACCTCCATGTAAATTCCGAGAAGTGACTTCATCCTGACCAATACAAGCGCGCAATACGAACCCATCATCATATCCTACAATAACAACATCACACTTTGAGCTTCTAAATTCCACATAGCTAGCCCCTCAGTCGTTCAAGAGCAAACATCTTTTTTCAGTTTACGTCATCTCGTAACATCCCCCAATGCATACAGATCAGCCCATCCACCACGGCTCCTTGGAGCACCTCCTGCCGCCTAGCTGGAAGTCTCAGATTACCGCTTGGCTAGCCGAGGACACGCCGTCGTATGATTACGCCGGCTTCGTCGTCGGCGAGCACCCTCGAAGCGCTACCCTTTGGGCTAAAAGTGCCGGTATCGTTGCTGGCATTCCCTTCTTCACTGAGATATTCAAGCAGTGCGGATGCGAGGTAGAATGGCATGCTAAAGAAGGGGGCTATATCGACCGCCCTAAGGACGGCTCGGGCAAGACTAAGGTCGCTACTGTGACAGGCCCTGCGCGCGGTTTGTTACTAGGTGAGAGGGTAGGGCTGAACCTGCTAGCACGATGCTCTGGAATCGCTACCGTCAGCCGCGATATGCTACTCACCCTACGCAGCGCGGGATACGAGGGTGTGCTGGCGGGCACGCGCAAGACGACGCCGGGATTCCGGCTAGTTGAGAAGTACGGCATGTTGGTCGGCGGGGCTGATACGCACCGCATGGACCTAAGCTCCATGATTATGCTAAAGGACAACCACGTGTGGAGCCGCGGCAGTATCACCGAGGCCGTGAAGGCTGCCAAGATGGTTGGCGGATTTTCGCTCAAAGTCGAAGTTGAAGTTCAAAACGAGGACGAGGCTAACGAGGCTATCGCCGCTGGCGCCGACGTCGTCATGCTGGACAACTTTACGGGAGATGGTGTCAGGATTGCGGCTAAGAATCTGAGGGAGAAGTGGAAGGGAAAACGCGAATTCCTGATAGAGGTTTCTGGTGGTTTGCGCGAGGACAACGTGTTTAACTATGCGCATAATGGTGAGTTTTGTTGATTCACACCTCGTATTCCTTGCTGACGATAGTATATTAGATATCGACATCATCTCGACGAGCGCGATTCACCAAGGCACGCCGCATGTGGATTTCTCGCTTAAGATCAACCAGGACGAGATTACTCACAGCTCGTGATTTTAAGTGGAGTTTCTATCCTCGACCCGTTAAGTACCGTGGACGTATGGTTAGTATTACGAGCGTATGCGGTCTAGACTGCCCATATAAAGTTAGCTCTCGAGGCTGGCATTGTAGGAATATAGTCTGAAATATTTTAGTCTAGGCTCATATAAATATCAATGTATACATATACCACGCTCTCACACCGTGAAACTCCCTTGGTACTTCAATCCGGATGAAGATACTTCTACCTACCTTTCCGAAATAGTTAAGTAAACCTTTCACTTTGAGATCAGGTCCATGGATTCCCAATTCTAATATTATTATACATTTTTTACACAACAATCGTACTCGCAACATAACTCCCTGCTGGCTAATACTCAGGACGCCATACCATCGGCCATACTGTAACTCCTTCACCATCCTTCTTCACCAAACCGTCAGGACCAACTTGC
Source organism: Daldinia loculata (assembly GCF_022478755.1). Classification (NCBI taxonomy): domain Eukaryota; kingdom Fungi; phylum Ascomycota; class Sordariomycetes; order Xylariales; family Hypoxylaceae; genus Daldinia; species Daldinia loculata. The sequence continues at coordinate 343,950 of NW_026054890.1, forward strand.
CCCTTTCCAAGATTAACTTCAGTCACGACCTCGAAGCCGTGCTTGGCATAAAGGTCCCGAGACACCACTGTTGTAGCCTCGATCCAGAGCGGGCGTCCATCACTTCGGGCTTTGTCTTTCATGTACACAAGTAACGTGCTTGCAAGCCCTTCCCGACGACGGTCCACTGCTGTCGCCATGATGAAGACGTACCAGTGTGCTTTCTGTTCGGCAGGCGTGAGGGCTTTCGCCATTGCGGCTTTATTCGCGCCGGGGTAGTCTAAAACGATTCGCTAGAAGACATGAGATTCATGTATTTTTCATCTCAAAGAGACTTCGTACGTTGATTAGATAGGGTAGGACACGTACCTTACAAGCAGCGGGTCCGATGGTGAAGAGTCTGGGTATCAGGCCGGCTCGGAGCACGGTCCAGAAGTTGTCATTTGTCTTTCCGGGCGGCATGAGAATAGCACAAGACCCGAAGTTGTCCGCCTCGAGTAGCATGCCATCGTTAATGGCACTAGCAAAGAAGAAGCTGTGAAAGAGGTTTGGTAGTATCCGCTTTTGCTCGGCTAGGGAGAAGTTTTGAAGCTCGAATCTGAATATGGGGTCGAACTCGAAAGCTGGGCCTAGCACGTCAACAACTCTACCGACACGTTCTGGGGATTAATTAGTAACACTGTGTAAGTAGTCTTATTTGATGATTTAGTCGAACCTTCGCCTCCTGAAGTCACCTGGAATTTCCTCTGGGAAGACATGGTTTCTGGCACGATCAATTGAAGAGAATATAGTCGTTCAACTAATAATCGAGAGAGCTCTACGACTGGCAATATCTCTGTAATATTCCCTTGAAAGTTGGTAATTGTTGAAGCCAAGGTGTTTGGAGCTTGGTTGCAGATCAGTGAAATGTAGTAATGATAGCCCCCTTTTTGGCTCGAATGACTTGATTGGTCTCTATATTTAAACGGTACATCGTAGTTAGTACCCAAGTCATAAGTAGATAGATACCTTGTGTAGGGCTTTTTTTTTTTTTTTAAATCAAATGACTACTTCGTATATTGTTTGATATTTTGAAAGGAAACTTAGAGTCCCGCCAAGCTGTAAGAAGATGCGAGGGAGGATGATCGGCTCTATCACACAATGCTCCCTTACAGATTGAATGGTTGACCAATAGAAACCTTGACTGCATATATTAGGTACTGTCGAACAAACCGCTATACCACTAAAAGGTTATTTTGGTAACAGATTTTATTCTATTACATTTTATATGCCGGACAGACATTTGTCTGACAGGTACTTGTTTATTGAGGTACGAAAAACGTGCCGCCCTTTACTGCAACGTTAGGTAGGCTGCCTGTAGAAATTGGCGGGCTTGGCTAATTCGCCTCATCTAGACCCTAAATGTAACTGTTATGCAATGCCACCCCAGAGCACTGGTACCCGCGAATCTAAAGAGATTATTATGGGCAGATAACAAGGCGGTTGGGCTGTTGCTCGATTTCAGCCTACAGACAATAGGTACAGCTCAAGTGTTTACTGATAATCATCCACCTGCCAGCATGGCGATTCTCGAGGCTTTATCATTTTCTGCCTACTTCTCTAAGTCCTGTCGTCTTCCTGACATTTACAAGCACTCGATATTCCCCGGGATAAAAGTTTTGTCACGGAGCTAGTCTTAATAACTATCACAAGGCTAAAACCAAAAGGTATCATATATTAAAGATGATGTTCTGGGTTCCCTAGAACACGAATATTAATAGCACAGACGGAACTCGTTGGATGGTATGACTGTTACTTCAAACCTAGGCATGTTTATCATTTTGCTTCATACCCGAGGCACCGAACTTTCGGCCCCATGTCCTTACTTTTCGATCCATATCGTCCCTGACGAATACCATCACGATGCCTAAAACCCATGCTAGAAACCAGTCACCTAAGACTCTCCAGAAACCTCCTCTTGCGCAACCTCCCAGCATACTACGCTTTACTAGTCCTGTTAACAAGTCAGTTGTAACAAGTTCCTGCCCACTCTCAAGTCCCTTGATGCTCTTCGCAGCGACGACCTCTGGCGTTTGGCCTTCGTCCCCTTCTTCAAGCATCTTGGTCAGGTCGGACTTGATGCGATTTTCGGCCTCGTACGCCTCAGTGTAGATAGTGGCGGGGAATACGGTGTGTAGCCGGACAGGCGGATCGTTTGGGTGGGCTGCGGCGTACAGATTCATCTCTTGAGACAAGCTGTCGGAGAGAGATCGCAATGCGGCCTTGGACGGGCTATACGGCGAGTAACCGGCGAAGCTGTAGAATGCTACGAAAGAAGCGGTAAATATGAGGTGGCGTGCGGGGGCTGGGTTGCTTGTTCGAACATCGTCGGTGGCTTTTCGTGATGTCTTTAGCCAGCACGTCAGGATTGCATGTGCCATATACAGGCTCGTGAAGTAGTTGCTATCCATCTGGGTCCGGAATTCGGATATGGGCGTGTCAATAAATAACGTTGGGTACGAGCTGCCTGCGCAACACCACACGATGTCTGGAGGTTTGCCCGAGTTCCATGATACTACCTGGTCGATGACGCGTACAGATTCGGATGGATTGATCAAGTCGGCGCTAATCTGAAGAAAACGCTGTGTTTGAGGGTTCACAGCTCCTTGCTATAGCGAAGTCAGCTTCATATCATGCGAGTATTGGAATTAGGATAATGTACCTGTATATATTCGAGACTTTGAAGCAGCTTTTCCTGGTCGCGAGCGACAATCACGACGTCGGCCCCCTTTTCAGCGAGCTGACGTCCAGCCGCAAGCCCCATACCTCGCGAGCCACCGGTGATAACCACGGTCTTTCAGGTTTGTCAATTCAATTCCTTATACTTGAGCTGACTCGATTGCGTACCTTGCCCTCCACGGGGAACTCATTCTTTGATAATATTGTCCCCATGTCGGTAGCTTGGCTTTCCTATGTATCCTCCAAATCAGTGCCAGTCTCAAGGCCACTTCTAGCGAGGCGATAGAAATACTTCTGCGGTGGGCGGACTTACAAATGACGTTCGTCTAGAACGAAAATACGGGATCAACTTGCTCCGAACAAGGGAAGCGAATCCCTAGATGATAGACGGCATATATATCTAGGTCGAGTGAAAAAGTAGAAAAGTTTTGCCTTTCTCATCACGTAAGAAATGTCCATATTGCTGCGTCGGGTACCGCCCCTTCCCTCTCCCTATTTCCTTGTTCTCTAGGGAAGTTACATCTGGCGCGTACATAGGTAGTATTCCAGGCCTGCTGCAACCTGCCAGTACCTAGCCTGCCTCATGGAACCCAGAAACAGGGGGGAATCCGGTCCGGGCCCGCTTTTCCTACTTGAAATATCGTCTGTTGTGCGACCACAAATCAATCATCATTCGTCAGATCCTGCTCAATCTACTCTTGCCTACCTCTAACCTAGGTAGGTACATATTAATACCTACCTTCTTGCATCAAGGATTTATTATTTGTACATGAGGGCACCCCTGCGGGGCACCACAATAGCCCGAGTTTACGAAGGTCGTAACATGTCGATCACGTGCCGCTGCTGCCGGGGACGAAGCGCGCCGAGCGCCTTTCCCCGGCAGCAGCGGCGGACAACCTCGAATATTAACCTTTGCTAGAATTCTTTAAAAAAAAAAAAAAAAGAAGTGCATATAAGATTCGAACCCAGGCTCTTGTAGGTAGGTATGTAATGCGTGGCTACGTAATTGGTGTAAGCTACGGCAAAAAAAAAGATACGTATTTCGAGAAAAAGATGAAAGTGGGGATCTGGAAGAGCACGTGAGAATTCGAGGATGCACCCAATAAAAACGCTCGAACGCTGCGCACGGACGAACTTCCTATTTCGAAAAATGGCCAGGCAAAAAGATCGTCTGACAATATCCCTCGTAAACTCGGGCACTACCAACACCACGTCTTCACAAATGACGCAGCGTAGCCCTACACCATGTTAGAGCCATTCCTCCATTCCTCCGAGAAGGATTATCGGGCACGATGAAGCCAAGTTCGACGCCGATAAGAGACGGAACGTACGTATATCTATTCGAGAGCATTCGCTGTCATCATATGTCAGTAAGCTTCTCTAGGTAAGGAAATGACTTCCTAGAATACTTCTCTGATTGATATGTTTCACTTGAAATGAGTGACGAAGATGTGACAACCGACGTCGGAGCTATAGTGGTAGTTCTAGCCGGTATAGCGGTCGGGTTACGCTTCTACTCGCGGTACTATACAAAGGCTGGCTTCAAATGGGATGACTGGCTTATACTAGTGGCATTGGTAGCTACGATTCTGACCGACGTGTTGGTACTGTACGGTTTGTTTCCCTTTTGATATTCGTAGGATATTGAACGAGACTTAATTAGGTCTTCCATTGACTTACGAATAACCTCTCTCAGCGACCAGCGTGAATCCGGATGGCGCCGAGGTGGCATCTAACACAGACCCCAGCTACCAATACACACCCGCAGATGTCGAGTTCACCAAACTGAGCTACATCGGGACAGTGCTCTACTTCACCATCACTTCTGCGACTAAAGTATCTATTCTACTGATGTATAACCGGCTGTTTTCTGTCGACGCCTCGTTTCGTCGTCAAGTCATCATCGTTGCCGCGGCTGTAGCAGGCTTCTGGATCGGATGCACTGTCGCCGATCTGCTCAATTGCATTCCGCTCGAATGGACATGGAATAATGCGCTTGATGACCCACGGTACTGCTTCAATTATAACGTCTTTTGGCTCACCAGCGGTATCGTGGAGGCTTGTTTAGATATCGTGATTATCATCATGCCTGTTAGGGTAGTGATAGGGTTAAGTCTGAATAAAAGCAAGAAATTTGCTGTTGCGGGTGTGTTCTTGTTAGGCGTCTTGTAAGTGTTTTGACAATGCCCATTCATAATTGCTCTCTTTGAACTAATTCCGACTACAACCAAAAGCGCCATTCTTTCAGGCGTCGTCAAAGTTATTCTGAGTTATGTACCTGGAAGCCGCGAGCCGTCGTTTGGTAGGACTGAAGTATGGACGACAGTGCACTGCTGCACGGGTATAGTCTGTGCATGTCTTCCGATATGCTGGCCTCTGTTTACCCGGGCTGTGAAACTCAGTCCGAGTAGTTGGCCTGGAGTTTCTTCAATTCGAAAGCATTGGTACAGCTTCAGCGGCTGGTCATCGGTGGAAAGGAGGAGTGTACAGAGAAACACTACGCCACAACACGATGAAAACACAGATGATAGTGTGGGAGGATACGAGCTACCGATATACATCCCTGATACTGGGGGGGTTGAGGTATCATTTGAGGGAAGTCATGAGCAGCAACACATCCACCACGGACACTCCCTTGCACCCTATATACCAGAACCATATATACCAGAACCGACATACTGGATGTATGAAGGAACAAGACCTCGCTAGCTGATGTTTGTTCACTACCTACCCAATATCGCATCAGCAAATGACATGTCAACTACCTGCTTCGCTGAAGTAGGATGTGGAATGTGCCAATGTGACTTATCAAATTCCAAGGTTGGTGCAGTGAAATCGTTCAAATTGTACATCGCCAGTAATCAGATGGAAATAGTCGACCACGGTGCTCTTAATCGCGCCGTCGTTTCCCGTATGCTTTACCTAATTCTATGCAGTCTGAAGGTGAATTGTGGAACGTAAGCCACGGGAGATAATACGAATCGCGGTGCCAATCCAAAATACAGTTTGCAATTGGTTCGGTAACTTTGAGGCTGTATTCCAACAACGCATACCCTTGGGCTCACTCAACCGGGTGCCGCATCTCAAGAAGAGTTGATTCGGTCCGTATACAGAAGTCGTAATCTGGGCTTCGAATCAACGCGTTACGTGGAGGCCCATGGTAAACTAGCATTGGCCATTTAGAAGGCGGAAGTGGTCTTGCCGGTATCCTCAAAGCTATTTTGATCCTGGAAAAGGGGATTATTCCCCCTATTCGAAAAGTGGAACCCCAAGATCAATGCCACGCCAAATAATATCGATATATGAAAACTCTGAGCCTTTACCATACTTATCTCTAACACTGATACTTTCAAGGTTCCAACTTCTTGTATTAAATGACCGTCTGATGGACTTCGTCGGATTTCTGTTAACTCGTTTGGTTTCGGTGGATCTAACGGCCATATTATCTTGGATGACGCTTGCCATACACTTCAGAGGCTTGGTGAGAATGGAAACCATAAGACACTTGTGATTGAAGAACTAATAAAAGAAATCGGTTGCGGAACTAAGGGAAATCATGCAAACGGTGCCTTACCCAATGGAACAGCACAGAATGGAGAAAGAAGAGAGCAGGCATCACCATCAACTCAACCGTCGCAATCAAACGGGAAGGTCAACTGAGAATCCTCTACTAATGGGTTCAACCTGGGCCATGGTCAGTCAAATGAAGGGACTGTTCGGGAAAAGGTCAATTCCACGTTAACGTTTAACGGACACGCCCCCCCGGGAGCCCCCGAGCCACCTTCCAAATATGAACTATTAGTATGGTCCGCAAAGGACGAGAGCGCTCTCAAGCGTATAATACAGCAATATACTCGATACTTCGAGAAGCATGTATTTAGATCTCGAAGTCGGCTGAGTCAACTCGGATACACGCTGGCCGGCCGGAGGAGTGTGATGATGTGGAGGTCTTTCGCCATCGTCAATACGGAAGAAAAGCATTCGAGGGCTAGCTTCTTATTCTCTGCCCGCGTTCGCTCGAGCCAAGACACGGGAATAGCTTTCATCTTCACCGGCCAAGGTGCACAGTATATAAAGATGGGGTTGGATCTTCTTCACTATTCCGTCTTCCGTTCTGCTATGCTTAAAGCATCCGAAATATTGCATGATTTGGGGTTCAGTTATTAAGGAGCTTCGCTAAAGGCCTTACTTCGATGACGACCTAGATGACAAGCTTGGATATCTAGAAGCCGGCAACTTCTCCTACGGGTCCTTGGTAGAGGACATCCTGTTCGCCGATGAAAGCGAGATCGAAAAGCGAAACGTCATAACTGATAAGCTCTCCCAAGCCGCCAACAAGGTTGCCGAGAAGACCGAAGAGCGGGCGAAGACGGTTGTCCAAGACGCCAAAAAGAACATCGTCAAGACTGCTACCACGATATACGAGGTCGGCAAGATTGTCGCTGAAGTTGGCAAAAATATCCTGACTGGCGAGCCCAACAAATTCGAGAAGGACTTCGACAAGCTGCTCCTCCCTCTCACCGCTAAGGAATGCGACAATGCCAAGACTGCCGATGAGAAGAAAAAGGTGGCAAATGCCTGTAAGCCCAAGGGAGGCGTCAAGATTGTCCAGAGCCCGTGGGGTGACGCGGTTCTGATCAAGACGATCGGTGAGCTCCCGTCCCCCCAGAACCTGCGGCCCTCGGGAAGTAAGAAACAGACATCCTTGACCAAGGGCAATTTCATCAGCTTCTACTGTGTCAAGTGCGGCCTTACGGGATCATTGAAGACAAAGGGCAACATCACCATTGAAGTTACTAGAGGTATCACCGATGGTCACTTTGTCGCGGAAATGAACTTCAACATTGATGTCGGTCTTGGTATCCACGCCGAGTACTATCGCGAAGCCACTTTCAGGAACAACTTTTATGATATCCCTGTTACGCCGTTCACTGTAGGCTTTGCCAGTGTTGGTCCTGTCATCTCAATCGGCACCGAGCTCAAGTTCAGCGTCAACATGACCGGTACCGCCCTCGCACGGGCTGATATTAGTCTCGCCAGCGCAAAGTATCATTACGACTGGAAGAAGGGCAGCTCTTCATCGACTAGCTTTGAGCCTCAATTCAAGGCTACATTCGAGGCTGAATGATCTGTCGAGCTTGCCGTTCAGTTTGGCGTGCTGGTTGGTCTGGAACTTGCTATAACCACCTTCAACGGCTGCACGAAGTGCGAGGGGGCTGTTGGTGTCGAGACCGTTCCGTCAATTAAGGCTGCCGCAGTATTAGCGGTTCAAGCCAGCTACAATGCCACGGATAAGAGCTTTGATGCTGGGTTAAAGGCTACTAATAACTGTTCCGGAATTTCCACTGCGCTTAGCGTCAAGAACGATGTTAATGCTTTTTACAACGGCTTTGGCCTCGTTAAGGGTAGCATGAGTTTATGGAATGGTACCGACCATATCCTCGCTTCGTACTGTATTGGCTAAGTTTCAAACACGCATATTAGCACTGACTCGTTAGACAGTCTCATATGTTATATGCCTTGCTAACACACCTCGTCTTAGAAACAAAACCGACGGCACCAGCAAGGGCAGACTCGGACTCCAGAGCCGATTGGAAATCTCCGACGCCGCGTACACCCAGCTCAGGGGGCGAGCCTCGTACAACTCGACTAGCAATAGCTCCCAGCTCTACGACCTGACGGAATATGTGATCGAAGCTGATGCAGACCTTGGGTTTCCCGGACTCCAACTTGCTGACATCCCCTATAATATCGACGAAAGCGAATTCGATGGCTACTGGTACAGCACCCTTAGCCTAAACGGTACTAATGGAGAGTACACCCTTGCCGCATGCGACGATGGCAATCTATACATCCAGAAAAACGGAACACAGAACTCGCTCCCATACCACAGCACCTGCACAACGCTGTGGTCTGGATACGAAGATGTTGTTTTGGCGACGCCTAACAGCGGCGTCCTCCACTACTACAACAACACCATGTCTAAGCTCGGTGTTAGTCGTCTCCGTACAGCTGACGAAACGGAGCTTCCAGCAACTGCTGCCTATGTGTAAGGATTCTTATCCCATGAAGTCAACATTCTCTAGCTAACATCCACGATTTCCTAGTGCGCTTGCTCCCTTCTACTACACCGATGATGAAAGCGAGAATGCGCCAAGCATGCTAGCAGCCACCGACACCAACAACGAGATCTTCTTCCCAGCAATCTGCACATACAAGAACGCATCAGCAGGCACCAAGGTGTACCTAATCTGATCGGACATCGACGCCGGGCTAGCGATCCTCAAGTCTCCTGACGTTGAGTACAGTATCACCAACGGTGAAGTCGACGACTGCTACGTGCTCTTCCTAGAGATCACGGACCGCGTCGACGGCGACTGGGCCGACTACGACGAAGATGCTGAGGAGGAGTACGAGAGCAATGCTATCCAGCTTGAATTTGACGACTCCCTAGTCGACGCGGAGGGCGAATTGACTCTGAACAGCAACGATACGCTCCCGTACCAAGACGAAGAGGCTCTAAACAACTTCGATGAGGTCTTTGCTGACGATGACGAAGGGGACGCTGAGGAACGGGATGAGGACTCGGATTACCTCGACAGGTTCGGCGACTACTACGATGTTATCAATAGTGATGACGAAGGCAGCTCTTAATCGCTCATTTACGACGGCTCAGAAACTGATTGAAGGCTGATATTGATATTGTCGGGAACTAATCGAGCGAAGGTGTTACGGGGCAGGGACAGGATGATCGGACAAATACAATATTTAGTCTAAATCGATTTGACAGTTCCAAAGATTTGATTCTTCTGAGAACTCTCACGATTAGCCTTGCCTCTTAAAAATAGGTGAAATTAGCAGGTAGGTACCTAAAGTTGTATTTAAATTGATCCTAAGAGGTAGGTAGTATGAATATTCGTTTCATTAGAAGCTCGTGCTTATATCTCGCCGTACTACTTCATTCCAACACAACATCTACAATATCTAGGGTTAGCTAATCCCCAGCGTCGTTTACTGTTTCGATTGTAGTACTTTTCCCTCGAAAACCATTTTGGCTATAGAAGTTTCTTTTTTTCTATTAGACTTTTTCTATTAGACGAAGAGTTTTGAGTAACTCGCATAACCATTCCAAATCAATTGATCGAGCGATAAAATACTCGAAATTAGACTTAAATTTGCTCGCATCCGTCCAAGTCATGAAACGGCCCGTCGTCGCCATTTTTGCATAATGACGTTTACCAACGGTAGGCCTGTGGGAGTTGCCTTCATAGTCGAGTAATGGCTATCTGTGTATAGGCTGTGAAGCCTGAGAAAATCCCCTGTATCGCTGATTTAGGCCGAAGAGACCTTACCCTAAGGTACCGGTCTTGCGGTAATGTTTTCTTTCTCTCAAGAGATAACTTGTCTCCGTAAACCGTTCACGAATTCCCTATCTCCATATTTTCCAGACTTCTCCCGCGCTTTGTCATCAGCTTCTCGTTCTTGGCGCTCCTTTTCTGCGAGTGCTGCTAAGCGCTTCTCCCGGTCTTGATCGAGTTCAGATGCTGCTTCTTGCATAGCTGCGAGCTTGCGAGCTCGCTCTTCTGCGGCTGATTCTGCGGAGCTGTCGGTACCGGAGACCTTACTATGGCGATTATTGCTGGGTCCGTCTTTGTGTGGCCGTCGATCGCGGTAATCACGGCGGTCACCATCATTCTGATCGTTCGAATGCCGTTGCCGTTCTCGCGGTCGCTCCCTAGAATATTCATGGCGTCGGCGATATCCATCGTCCTTGGTATCACTACGACGCGGGCTTCTTGATCGATCTCTGCCCAATCTATCATTATCTCGGTGTTCATCCCTGGAGTCCGATTCCCTCCGCTTAGGTCGCTCGGCATAACGTTCTTTCTCTTTCCTTAAGCTGTGACGATCTCTACTTTCGGACCTATCTCTCGAATCAGCCCGGCGACGCCTGTGTCGCCGTTCCCTTGATTCATCTCTTTCTCTCGAGTCGGATCGATGATGTCGGCGGTGGCGATGTTCTCTAGAATGCGATCTATGCCTATGCCGTCTCGAGTGCTTCTCCTCCTTCTTGTGTGATGAATTCTTTTCATCTGCTTGTCCCATGGATGCGAGTAGCTGTCTTCTCTTAATGGGATCGTTCATCATGGCTTCGTATGCCGCCTGTTCTTGCTTCTTAATGGCTAAAAGAGGATCTTCTCGAATTTTTAACGCGGTATCTCTTTCTGTATTCGCATTCTGTAGGGCCATGAAACTCTCTGGGCCCGCAGTCTTCTTGAGATTTTCATGATCGGACCCCTTAGTTAGAATGTTATCGATGCGTCGCTTTCCAAGCAGGTAGCCCTCGAGCTCTTCAGAAGTACCGTTTTGGCCATCGCTAGGGCCCTGATACATCCAATCGACGCGATCAACAACTTTACGGCCTCCGGAGATAGCAAGTTGCTTTTGGAGTTCTTCTTTGGCGCGTTCTTCCTTAATCTCTTGGATGCGAGCTTCGGTCTTCTTGCGCTCTTCTAAAGCCTTTTGCTCCTCCTCGTAAACACGTCGCTGATTTCGGAGGAGGGCGGGATGGTAAGATTTTTTGAGTTGTAACGACATGTTGGCGACTTAGGCGATGCAAACGTTGGGAAGAGCGATAGGATATTGTAGAATGATGATGGGAAGTTGAAGTGGATGATTTATTGTTCGTTCGGTCGCAAATACCTATGGATCTTCCATGGTTGCCACCTAAAATGCCCAGCCACGCCTACTGCAGAGACATGGGTGGTACGTACCTACCTAATCTATTCAATTGGCAGAGCAGCAGGGGTCACCGGTACCTGAGTACCTCTTAGGCGGAAGTAACCCCACAAAGCCAGGCAGCCCCACGTCGTAGATTCCCGCAGTCATTTAGAGCTCCGATAACATAAAGGTACCGTTCGCATCACGTCGAAGCATAAAAGCGTAACTTTAACAACTTCATACAAGAAATTCTATAGCAAAAAACCCGCGTTCCACGTAATCCGACTATTTATCCATACCAAGCCATACATATTCTACAACTACATCATCTACTACGCCGAATACCGTTACGATGTCTGACGACGAGGATTTCATGCAAGAGTCCGATGAGGAACAGTGTGTACCTATCCCCATTCAATTACCGGCCCGCTAATAACTGAACTTCGCAGGTATGACTTCGAGTACGAGGACGAAGATGGCGTTGAGGACTCTGGCGACGTCGATATCGATAATAAGTACTACAATGCGAAGCAGATCAAGGATGATGATCCCGAAGAAGCTCTCAAAGAGTTTCTGGGCATTCCCGAGCTTGAGGCTGAGAAAGGTGACTGGGGATTCAAAGGACTGAAGCAAGCTATCAAACTAGAGTTTCGGCTTGGAAGATATGATCAGGTCAGGTTCCCCATTAGCCAAACAATCCCTCACTTCTAGCAGTTGACTAACTAAACCCAGGCTGTAGAGCACTACACCGAACTCCTCACATACGTCAAGTCTGCTGTCACGCGTAACTACTCCGAGACATCCATCACAAAAATGCTAGATTATATCGAGAAGGAGTCGGAGAACGAGGGAGCGCGAAAAGCTGTGGAGCAGTTCTATTCCTTGACGCTGAATTGTTTCCAGACAACGAACAACGAGCGTCTATGGCTCAAGACAAATATCAAGCTAGCGAAACTTCTCCTTGACCGTAAAGAATATCTTGCAGTTACTAAGAAGCTCCGTGAGCTACAGAAAGTCTGTCAACGAGAAGACGGTACGGACGACCCCAGCAAAGGCACTTACTCTCTAGAGATATACGCCCTGGAGATTCAAATGTATGCCGAGACACGCAATAACAAGCAGCTTAAGGTTCTGTACCAGAGAGCGCTTAAGGTACGCTCTGCGGTACCCCACCCGAAGATCATGGGTATCATTCGTGAATGTGGAGGCAAGATGCATATGAGTGAAGAAAACTGGAAAGATGCACAAAGCGACTTCTTCGAGTCGTTCCGCAACTATGACGAAGCCGGATCCCTACAGCGAATCCAGGTCCTCAAATATCTTCTCCTTACCACCATGCTTATGAAGTCCGATATCAACCCTTTCGATTCGCAAGAGACAAAGCCTTACCGCAACGATCCTCGCATTGCCGCCATGACCGAGCTAGTAGATGCGTACCAGCGAGACGACATGGAAACCTACGTCAACGTCCTACAGAAGAATCAAGACATTTTGGCCGACCCGTTCATCGCGGAGAATATTGACGAGGTTACTCGCAATATGCGTACCAAAGCCATTGTCAAGTTGATCGCACCTTACACATGCATGAAGCTTGCTTGGATTGCACGACAACTCAAGATATCGGAGGCAGAGGTTCAGGATATCCTCGGTTTCTTGATCGTAGATGGCAAAGTCAAAGGTAAGATTGACCAGCAGACTGGTGTGCTCGAAATAGAATCAGACGACGATGCCGAACGAGTACAGGCTATGGATTCTTGGGCCGCAGCTTTAGCTGGCCTCTATACGACTATGTTCAAGGATGGTGAGGGATTTCGAATGGCCGACGTTGGTCCCCAGACAGATGATGCAACATTAGCCCCGATGTTCTCTACAGAAAGCACTCGACAGAGAGGGCTCGTCTCCAAGGGTAAGAGGGCTGGCAAGGGTCTCTTCAACTAGGATCTACCTAGTATTATAGAAGAGAAAAGTAACTGGGACGCCGCAAGGCTTGGGCTGGTGGGCAATGTGTTTTGGAAGTGGTTGCAATGATCAACGCCTCTCATTCACCCCACCCATCATAGACTCCAGTGGGACGTTTATGGTTACACGATTACCCCATACCCTTTGTATGCTCGCGCATCATTTTGTGTATGCTTTTGTTTCATGCAATACGGCGTGTCTAGATACCTAGGCAGGAGAGAGTACCTGCCCGATGATATTATGATTAGGATGATGGAATCCCTCGGAGATGAATAAAGTCCCCAATTATGAATAATGAAATTCAGACTGTCCGTTTGCGCCGATGTAGAACTGACTATTGCTGGCCGTCTAAGAAACTATCAAGTCAGCTTTACCTCGACCTCTTGTCCCTATATCTCTTATTCAGCCCGTGTAATAATACGAGTAAAGACTGAAAACCTAAATTCTTGAACCAGGGGGAACTATGAACTTTTTGAGATTAGATCATTGAATATATAGAAACTCTTTATCATAGGTGTCTGGTTGATCCGGGTGTATAACAGCCCAGACGAAGAGTACACCTTACCAATTATCCACAAACCCTTGTTTCGTCCAATCTGCCTCTTGAGGAGTCTCTTCCTTCTTCCAGTATTTTTCCCAGCCGGAAGGGCCACGGTATAAACCCAGTAAAACCCACATAAGAATAGCGAGCCCGACAACACTTGCCACGGCAAGCTTCAGCGGATCAAATTTTTTCTCAATTCTATTTATATCCCCATTTCTTGTAACGTTTCCGGCATGTTTATGATGCGTCTCATTTTTCCGCTGCCGCTCCTCGGATCGTTTGAACAGGGCGCTGCCGTCGAAGGCTGTGCGGATGTCTTCACTGCCTAGGATACCGTTGTGGTGTCGAAGTGCAAGATATAGGGCCGACCCTATTATCAATCGTCAGTATCTTATATAATAATAGGTACCTAAGTTATAATTAAGGGAAAGATTGGAAACATAGCTTACATTCTATAATAGTGAGGCTCCAGCCGTAGGAAGTAGATACGGATCTCTGGTCTTTCCAGAAACGTAGGATATCCTGGATATCCATGCCCCCTTTATTGCTCTTGTCGTATTTAGCCAAGATGTTCTCGCAAACCTGATTACCCCTGCCCTGCGCCTTTTCATCGTAAGAGGCGTTGCCAATACTATGTTTGCCGTTGCTATTCCTGTCGTAATGAATTCGGAGTAACGGGTCGGGGGTGTAACCGTCCATAGTAGGATATGAGAGAGTTGAATGGAGGATAGTTGCAACCAAACACGAGTACGTAATGCCCCATCCTAGGAACACCGTCAGCAGCTGTCAATGCCGAGAAATCTCTCGAGACGTACCTAGTTTCCTGTAGCCATTATACGTATCCCTTAGCCAGATAATTCCATCCTGGTCAGCGTCAAAATACTCGGCGTTTTGCCGCAGTATATATGCTGGCTCGTAGGCAACAGTTGAAATATTGGTTGTACCCGTTTGTTCCGGCAAATCCCATGGAATGTCTCTAACAGGAGGAATGGTATCCCCTGCAGAATATTCCGCTTCCGACTTCTCTAGCACAGGCACCTTAGCTGTTTTTGGCGTCGTCCTAGCATCAGTGCAGTTGGGTTTCTTCTCATGAGGCGCATTATGGATTCTTTCGGGGGCAGATACTCGTCTTCTCTCTGAGCCTGAATCTGCCTGATGTGGTAACACAGCTTCTGAAGATTTTCGACCTAGCTGCCCGTAAATCGACTCAGGCGAGTTATTTGGTTCGTCTCTGTGTCGTGTGCTCAGCCTGCGGCTCCTCAGGCGCTGTAAGTGTTCAATGTGCTCGTCCGCTGGTTTTTTGGCTTCGCGCGAGTGCTTCATGTTCGTTATAAGAAACGTTAGAGTTGGTAGTGCTTGATCAGAGACGTGTGGCCCATGTGCGGTATTTTATAGACAGACATACCTAGTAGTTATTTATTAAGGGTGTATCTACTACCGCTATAAAGCATTCCGACTTGGTTCTTAGGTTAATTTGCGTCTCCCATGACATAGAAGATCTTTAATAAGCTTCCTCCATATTTTAGATAGGGAGACTAGTATCCGAGCTGCCGGCGCCATTTCCAATCGCCGTAATGATGACATAGTTAAAGGAGTGAAAATTGGAGTAACATCGTCAGGTAAAATCATTAGAAATAAGTGTCTATACGATTGAAACATTTCTATTTGTCTGGACTTGTAAGCGACGAGAACACTGCATATGTAAGTTCAGTCCGGTGAACTTTAAACTACTATCCCACAAACTACGAGTTAAAGATAGGTTCCATACATGTATTATGAATAAATAGCACCTTGTGAATCGAGTCATGTCCAATCTGGTTTCCCCAATCCACAATCCATAGATCTCCGTACGTATATCCGGCAACCATAATCTCACAGTGTACCAACCCTCCCATCCTCTGTAATCTTTAGGATATGTCCAATCCGACCGGGCTGGACTCTCTCCCAAAGTGTGCCCAATCCCTCCTTAATACCCTTCTCATTCTCACGCCGGAAGAATTCCTCCGCACTCCTAATGCGATGAGGATGAATCTCATCCAGCAACTTGTAGTCCCTTTTCAAGACGCCCTTATTGCCGCCCGAATTCTGAAATGTGGTCCAGAACCCCGAGAAGTTCTGCTTAAGACTCAACGTCGCTGGGTCGTTCGGATCCGCGTTGTACCCCGCAGGAAGCGAAGGGTCTATCCCCGTCCATACGTCGGCGAAGTATTCGTCGAGGCCGAGGTTGATGGCGCGAGCTGGGTGTCCAGTGACCTTTTCGAAGGCTTGGGCTAGTTCGTCGCGTCCGATGTGGTCTATGGCGACTCCGAGGTCGAGACCATTCGCTCGTTCGGGGTGGTCGAATAGCCATTTCACGTAGTAACCGCAGTCGTCCAGGGAAACATAGGGTACTGCACCGTCTTTCAGAGGCAGACGCCATGTCGCCACGCCATTCTCAACGGAAATGGTCATAGGTGTGTTATAGGAGATAGTCATCTCCATATACGGACCAGTTGTAAAAAGGGCGGCCTTCATGCGATGCTGGTTTTCGCGGTTCTGCTGTAGGATCCACTCGCCGATACGCCCTTTGCCATCGTAATGACCAGCTCTGCTCGTATCCAATAGTCAGCATACAGTATTCATAGCATTTTGTTGATTATTATGCGGTCCAGACCAGGGGTTCACGGTCCTCCATTAACGTTCCTAGATATTTCGAAGGATAAGGACCCATGGCGAATCACATAGAAAACTGACCTGAACTCGGGTCTATAGCCACTCTTCTTATAAGCGTAATCAAGATTCCCGAAGACGAAGAACTGCACACCCTCTTCAATAGCCAGCTCGTATGCCCTAATAGACCAGAAGATCTCGGTTTTCTCGCCGGAGTTGAAGCCGTCAATATTGACGAACGCGCCCCAGGCACCGCGGAACGTAGCCCGCAGGTCGTTCTCGGAGGCAAATGTGCCGATAACGGGTTCCACTGTCCCGAAAGACTGAAGCTTTCGGAAGCGGGAGCTAGAGGCATCGCGCGTAAGTGCTCGGATGGCATAGTTCCCGGATTGCAAAAGATCCCGTACGACAGGGATACCTTGGGCGCCGGTGCCGCCGACAACTGCGATTAGGCGAGATGAAGACATCCTAGAGTAAGATTGTATGTAGAATATGTGTTTCTTGAAGACTGTGTGATATATATTGTAGTGTGAATTGTATTCTAATAAGTTGGCTGGGTCTCTCAAAACCCTCACACTTTATATATTTTGCATACCGCCCTTGAATTTCCTTTTTTCATTATTCTGAGTCTTAACCTGTCGTTATGCTGACGGTAGACGACCAACGGATGGCGTTTTTGGGTGTGGCCGAGGCTGCATTTTCTGATTATTCTATCACGGTGCCACCACCGTCAGTAATCAGACATTCAAACTCCGGCCTTAACTATTGGTTAAAACTCATTGCTGATAAATACTATTGAAATCTACTTAGCTGAGGTCGCCTTCGGGGAAGCTAATATTTCTAACGGAGAATTCTGATGCCATCAATGCATGGAAATTTGCGTGGCGTAGGAACTAGTTTACCATATACGCATACCCAGCCAATCTACTGCCGGTAGTCCGTCTGATCAGTAAACATATTTTACCTATTCAGCTAATAATACTACGTCATCCTTAAGGAAATCATTTCAGCTCCCTGTCCGAAATTATTAATCAAATAATCTATGAGCCGCTTTGCAACTTAGAAATAACTTAGTTGATACTTCTGTGATATCTAATGTCGTCTTTATCCTCATACTTCCTGACTACTTATCACTAATCGTTCAAGAGTAATAATTATCAAATCAAGCTTGGTCAGAGTAGTACTCTTAATGAAAGTTATACTAAGGGCTTCGCAGTTCCCTCTAGTCATTATACATGATATATGTCTGAGGTTAGCTAGGTAAGTACTTGTTACTATATTCTTGACTGCAGTTTACCTAGGTACTTTGAAGCTTTGATAGCTATAACTCGCTAAGTATAGCAAGATAGAGGCTCACTTCGAGCCACAGGCTTAAGAATCATGAGCGTCACGAGTAATCGGTCCCAAGGTAATATAACCCTATAGAATGTTATTCCCGGATTAGTGGCCAATCTAAAACCTAGTCTATTTCCCGCCCTACTAACCGCGAGAAGGAAATCTCCAAACGGGGTATTCGTCAACAACAGAAAGTCTATGCAGAGTACACAGTAATGATGAAACGTTCCGTCTTCGCAACCCTAAGACAAGCCCTGAATGATTATAAATCGGCTGCAAACCTCACAGCTTGAATTTCTTAGCACACTCGATTCCCTCGGCAAATGTGCCTACTCGCGCGTCGATTGCGTAGCCCTCTGCTTCGAGCCTCTTGCATTCGTCGTAGAGGTTGGTCAGCGGGACTAGGAAGACCTCAATGAACTCATCTTCTTCTAATTCGGGCTGCAGATTCTGGTTCTCGGGCAGACTCATGTCAACGGTGACGTGGACCATTCTTAGATTGGTATTGCAGAACCCGGGATCTGTAATATTCTGTTAGCAAGCTAATTCTTATCATTGACTAGTTAGTATGTAAAGACTCGGCGGAATAGACCGAATTAGTATCCTCCTTAGCCATCCAGGAGTGAATATCCTTTAGATAGTATTTGATACTTATGAATAGTCTTCGTAACTAGTTCCATGTTCTTTGAATAGTCCTTGTCACAATAATAGAGAGGTGCTTACCATTAAACATCATAGGCGAAGTCTCAGATACCTTGGCCACGTAACCAGTTTCCTCCTTCAGTTCGCGAATAGCAGCCTCCTCAACTGTCTCGCCTTCGTCAATAAGACCGGCTGGAACCTCAATGGTAACCTTGTCAATAGGTGCGCGGTACTGAATTATAGATGTTAGCAAACATGTATCCGAGATTTAACCGAAAGAAAAGGGGGATAAAACGGAGCCCCTTAAGCACGGACCCAAGACGCGTGCTACTCTGGCGTAAAGTCTGAATCTCAGATTTCAGATTTCAGAGACGGCGAGAAATTCCAATCACTAACCTGTTTCTGAAGAACGATTTCAGGCCCGGTAGGCTTCTCTAGAATGGCAACAATTCCGACGCCATCGATTTCACTCTTCTTGGGTCTTGTAGTACGCTCAGCTGACTCCCAAGTACGCGTTTGGCGTTTCGAATCAGTGTAAGTTAGCCTAGATGTATAATAGTGTTAGTAATACAATCTAGAGTTAATTATTGGACACTTTATGTATGCCTACTTGACAAGTTTGGTCCAGACGGCGTCGCCATTCGCCTATAACAGTCAGTATTAGAAGATCGCGTTGAATTCGGCGCGTCAGGGCGGATACTTACGAGGGGTTCTGTGGCTAGAACCTTGGCATGTTCAAAAGACATGATGGATCAAGTAATTCTATTGACCTCTACGTGTACCTTGACGGTAGGAAATTCGGGTTTTTTATTTTTAGTAATATTATTGTTATTATTTTAGAGTACGGCAAAGAAATGCAAATAAAAGTACAAGTTGTGCGATCATTTGGTGCAGCCTTACTTTTTGCTACTGGGCGTCACCGATACTTTGCCAGCTGTCACCTAAAATCCGCCAGATGTAGCCATTAGACCAACGACCATCCGCCATTAAGGGGCAGATGCTTCTTCATTATCCACGAGATAAAGGTTCTTGATATCTGGGACTCCCTCATCTTCATCCTTATCCGCCGCGGCTTCATCGTCTTCGATCTTGAGCTTCTTGATATTTGGCATTCCGTCGCCGTCGCCGTCGTCATCGCTGTCCACGATATTTGTGCCTTCATTTGAAGGGTTTGGCTCATCGGCATCATCGGCATCATCGGCATCATCGGCATTACCCGTATCTCGGTAGTCCTTGAAGGTGTCGTATTTCCTCACTGATCCCGCTCCCTTCACGGATTCCGTCCCCTTGGGTAGCCCTCTACTCTTGAGACCTATTTTACCCTTCGTGCTCAAAACATGCTGGAAAGCATCGTGATGTTTGGCCTTGCATTCTGTATCGTAAAAGAATAACTCCTCGTCCGGAATTTTCGACATGTCTACTTCTTGATATTCCGGCATGCTCGGTTTGGCGGTTTCATTAGAGTCCTTCTTCTTGCTCTCTTTGAAAAGAGTGATCTTGTCTGTGCCATCGCCTTGTCCATCGTGGTGGGTGAGGTGATAAGGAAAATACTTTCCATAAATTTCCTTGTTGAGGTAAACCATATCCTCTACGAGCTCGATATTCTCTTGGCAAATCTTGTCACCCTCTTCGTGTATCATAGTTGGGTCAATTGGGTACATTTTCAAGAAGGCATCTCGAAATAGATCGAGGGCCCGTGCCAAGGGCCGTACCGTTGGGTCCTCTTGGTCTGGATCGATGACTGTGTTGAGGAATATTTGTCGAGCGTGTAAAGCCTTGTATGTGAATGCCCAAAATGCTTTGTCGGTAAAGCGAGATGACCAGTCGTAGGAGTCTTTAACATACGCGAAAAAATCCACCGGTTCGAGGGAAGAGCACAGCTCAACCTTCTCGGCTGCAAACTCATAGATATGTGAGAGTGCTAGGTCGATCAGCAATGGACTTTTCGACCTTAAGCCCTTATAGAGCACCTTGGCGATGTGAAAAGAATGAGGGTGATGTAGGAGGAATCGACACTTCTTCTCGTAAATGTACATCTTCTCGTCAAGAACATCTTTAGGTTGAGTTTTCCACGCAAGACCTCCGTGAGAGCCTTTTGTGACAAGCGTGTGAAGATGGGGGACGAACTTGGTTGGCATGATGCGCGTAGAACTAGGCGAAGAATAGCTTCGAATACAAAAGTAAACCAGGCAGTTGCAAGAAAGATGTAATAAGCCGATTAAACTCGCGATGCGGTTGTATTTAAATGTTTTGATGAGAAAATACCCGGTAGTGACTGGACGAGTCGGTTAGAGATAGGTTCGGCAGGTAATTTCGAGGGAAGTGGGATGTTGTGACTTCGCATTCTGTAAACAAGAATGTAATCAAATTATTCTAGAATTACAAACTGTCAAGGTACCTGATAAGTTGTATTGGGGAGCTGGTAGTTCCCTTGGAATTATTGCCAGGTGGTGATATTAGTTTTGGTTACCCAAGAGACTCCCCTAAGTGGCGGGGGAATCAAGTACATAAGTCAAAGAAACGTAGCAACAATCACTACCGAGGAATTGACTCACGGTCAGGGGCCAATGGGCAGTTTGTATGGACCACCATACATGTATTAGCAAAGGTCCGGGGTTCGACTCCCCGTGGGTGCATTTTCAAATGGTTTTCTGGGGTTAAGGACGCATCAGGGAGGGAACGAGTCTTTATATGATTATATCCCTGGCTCCTTAATCTCAGATACCAGGAGATCATGAACCCAGAGGCGGTGGGATGACCAATTTTTTTTTCCTCTTCAAAAAAATATCCTTTAATAACTCTAGTATCTAGCTAGCAGCACACTTCTTCAATGCTATTTTAACAACCACCAACATTAATATATCAGCAAAACATATAATTAGGAGGTACCTATTTACCTATCACCAGGGGAAAACTATAAATGCTACTTACTTTTTTAATATTTACTATTTCCTAGGCGAGTCTAACTAGCACTTGTGTAAATTGAAATGCTACCTATTTATGCTGCCTAAACAATACGGTCCAAATCCAAACAAACACAGTCAGCGAGTTCCACGAATCAGATAATAGCATGCATGACCTGACTCGATCGGACCTGGCCTGACTTAGCTTGGGTAGATCTTCTTTTTGGGATATCTATTCGAGTCGAGCGCAAAATCTTTTTTGGTACTTTATATGAGGTATACTAATATACGTTTGAGTCAAGGTTGGTAGGGGTTTCGGGGGGAATATATTGTATGGCTAATGTAGCTAATGTGGCTAGGTGTAGCTTTGTAAGGGTATAAAGGCCAAGTTAACGATATAGCCAGGTAAGCCTCAAATCCAATACATCTGACCTGGTACATATCGAGCCAAATATATACGATTATCCGACCTGACTTGGCTCGTGGAACTCGCTGAGCACAGTTCCGAATAGCGCTAAAGGAGTAGTGTATTAGTAACACTTAACTCTATCATCTGCATATTTATTCTCGAATATATAAGTAGGTATTGGTCTCGTATCCGGCGCTCTGACATCCACTCGGCTCGGACCTATATACGGTAGTAGTTATTCGGGCGTCGGTAAGGCCCCACGGTACACCGCGTTTGATTCTAAAAATAGATATTTCGGTGAATCGGTAATCATGTCCAAGAACCGTGCTTACGTCATCACCTCAGCTATATCATCTCTTT
The DNA here is from genome assembly GCF_022478755.1 of Daldinia loculata. Taxonomy (NCBI): domain Eukaryota; kingdom Fungi; phylum Ascomycota; class Sordariomycetes; order Xylariales; family Hypoxylaceae; genus Daldinia; species Daldinia loculata. The sequence continues at coordinate 366,169 of NW_026054890.1, forward strand.
CTTTGGTAATTGTATCTACTTCTATTGATCTCCTTCATTGTACTAACTACCTAACATTTCCAGACGGTAGTGGTATCCGTGGGAAGTCTAGCCTGTTGATTCTAGAGAACATAATGGAAGGCATTCGTAAAGAAAGAGGTCTTGACCGAATGTATACGAGCATACGATAAAGTTTCCCAGGTAGCGTTTACCCCGAAATGGACTTGATTTGCCATTGCGCCTCCAAAGGGTGCTTACTCTGCTCAAGCACTCGCAGCTATTATGCAACAGACGGTAAGGGAGTTCTGTACAGAAGAGCCGTGTCGTACAAGACGATGCCAAGGTCAACTACCGCGAGTCCTGCGCGCATAGCAATCTCAAATTCCAGGATACATCGTGTACAAAAAAGTGAGCCTATAAATTATAGGTTAGGTCCGATTCCGACGAGTATACGTAAGTTAACCTACTGTAGGGTTGTCCTCGGCATCGCGAAGGACAATGTTTAGAGATACTACAGTATATCTTAACCGCTCCCTTGCTTCGGACCTTTATTAGCAACAGTACTCCTCGCATATTCCCCGTAATTAAGTATCTTAAATTTGCCTATCTATCATCTAGGGAGCAAGATGTCCTACAAGTACTACCCTATTATAGGAATCAAAGAGGGCTGGGGTTCCAATGGCCAAGTCCCAATTAGGCGAGACTTCGACGAGTGGTCTCAAAGTACCGATGCTAAAGACAAGATACAAGTATTACTATATCTACTCACGCTTAAACGGTTCCAAGCAGTCTCTCCTGAAAAGGGATATTCGTATTTCCAAATAGCAGGTGAATATTGTCATCTCCAGGGACTTTGTAGATAGGATCTTAATGAAGTGTAGGCATTCATGGATATCCATACACGTCCTGGGACGAGCCTTCCACTACTACTGATGAAGTGGATAGGAAGGGCTAGGTATAAAAGCTTGCACACGGCGCACTGGAAACTGGTGGCGAAAACGATGATATATTAAGTGAGTGAAAGGGTGGAATTCTGGCTATTGCAGTATTCCAACTACCGTATAGGTTGTGGGCCAGTCGAAGGCTGGTTAGGTGAGTGCCCTTTAGGCTACTCTAATAGTGACCGTGATGCCATCTAGGGCACGTGACATTGAGTGAGCGGCAAATAGGGGCATTTTGATGTACCCTACTTCAGTATGCCGTATGAGACCCTTGCAAATGCTGTCCTCCATTTCAAACCCCATCACCCTCTGTTTAACATCAATCCTCCCACGACGAAGTCCATTTCTTCATGACGCCATCTCCGAAGGCGAAGCGGTTGAAACGAAGAATCGGTGCAAGTACAATCCTTACTAGAAAGGGGTTAGCTTTAATATATTCGTATGAGATTTTAATGTGTGCAGAACTAGAGGTGCATGGGAGGAGACGGCTAAGGGGGGCTGGGACGGCGGTGCTGCATCGGCTTTATCCTCAGAGAACTTTTGGGAACAAGGTCTCAAGTAGATAGAACGAGAGCCACGTACCTGCTGCGCGTCGTGAACGGCTTTACATAGCCCTGTCATGTTGTCGTGAGTGGAGAGTTTGTCCAAAAAAACAGTGCCGCCGGCGCTGACGCTGATGTAGGCTGTGTGACCCTCGACTGTTTTGGGCTTTTCCATAATGATCAGATCAAATCGGGAATCAGCCTTATGAAGGGCATCTCGCAGCTGGGTCGTATTATCATGACACGAGCTCGGCCCCCAGATATTACGGCCATTGAAGGTAAGGATGCATTGCTTTGTGTGACCTTCGACGGAGTGTCCCTTCGGGTCAAGCCAGGCTCTGGTAGACATGATTCGGGTCTTTTGTTTGGGGAGTGTGCGTGTAAAGATGTGATGATGATAATAATCGGTGGTTGCTGTCCAAGTTCTCTGTTTCTTGAAGGCGACTTGGTTTATAATATATATATTTCGAGGAGAATAGAAAAATATGCACGCGTAGACAGGTAGGGAACAAATGAAGGGTAAAAGGGAAAAGAAATTGACACGGAGCGACTTCACCTTCGGACTGTCGTCCTAGGAGACGCTTTCGCCCTCGATTATTTGCGGCCTTGTACTGTAGACGCTTGGCATTGCAGCTCAGCTCGCCACCTAATACCGTAAACTACATAGCTATGGAGACATAGCATCTATAACGCCTGACTATTACCCAATCGTCGACCTACTTGACCCCTCCTTTGAATAAGCTAGTATTAGTAAATCAGTAAGTCAAGGATATGTAATACGTTGTGATCACATATAGCATTGACTAATATCTGATCGGGCATGAAGGCTTTTGAGGCTGGCATGCTCTTATACCATTGGCTGTATAGCGTAATACTCCTAGCGGTGTAAACACGGTAGTCCTAGTCGGAGTGAAAACGTCGTCATAAATCATTACGCCCGCGAGGTTAGAATGTGGCTTCTGGCCTGGGAGAGGTACGGGTGAAGCTATTGCCTGGCAAAGCTGTCACCGCGCGATCTCCCCGCCCACTGAAACGCGTGCGAATCGGTGAGGTCAACCACGCGTGATGCCTTCGGCCTCGAGGGTTCTGGTGGCATACCTGGTGGTTACACCTTAGTTGCTTTTGCTTTCCCAACCCGAGGACCGGCTAAGGATCCAACCTTTTTTAGTCGGTATAAAAAGTAAGGAAAGTCGAAAATTGAAAAATAAAATACAAAAAATAAAAAGTATAACTACCTACTTTAGATTATTTTTTTATCAATAAGTTACAATTTTTAACTGTATAGGTACCTATCATCAATATTTTTTACAAATACTTAACCTAGGATGTTTCTGATGTTTCTGAATGCCTGAATAACACATGACCTTCGCTCACGTGGATGTACATGTAACCATGTACATCTCACAGATTGATCCATAGGGTTTTCATCGTTTGTTTCAAACGGGAAGTCTGCATATACCTGCCGTTTGCCGTGCCGAATGTGGATTGCGAATGAGAAATGATTGGTCATTCATCTCTGCTGCATTAGCTCAAGTCGGGGTCCCCATCGGTCAGCAGCTTGGTGAATATAATTAAAACAACATATGAATTGTGAGTAGCTGAACACTAGTCCTAAATTGGATATTCCAGATGAGGCTATAAACCTTGGCACCTTGGCAATCGTAGATTCGCAATACATAGATACGCTTATGCAGTCCCTTAATGCTACATAGTCAATTGAAGGTACCACTTTCTTCCCTCTCGAATTTATTTTCTCCTCATACATGTCTCTGTTGAATTCTGCTTTTTTCGTCTTGCATATCGGACATACATTTGCATGTCAGCTTGTTATTTACGACCACTTAGCTCACTGTGCAGGGACGCCATCACCGATAGATACAGCTTCTCGATCTCAGCAAGCCGCAGACATTCTCGGTTACAAAAAAGTCAACCAGCAAAGGAACGCCGATATTGTCGAGCTCAGCCAGATCGACAGCTACCAGGTTCAAATGACCGACGGCAGATGTATATCCGACGTCTTCTCCAATCGTCTCACTGAAGATTCGTAATGATATTCGTAAGGCGTATATCATAGAAATACCCGACTCCATTCCCTCGCATGAATGCATATGCGCTCCACAGCACTATTCCTACACTTAGAATCTATAGATTTAGTTAGCTTTTCATTCGATATCACAGTGACTCGCGCAACGTGCCTCTCTAGATCGATGCAGGAGCTACTCCACCAGCTCTGGACAAGATCAAGCTTGCCGAGTACCTCAAAGGTGGCCCATCAATTATCAATAGGCCAGACCCGGCGTCGGGCCCCACCCCATTGGCAGTTATACGGAAGGGAAATTCTTCCACTGTGAAGCTCCTATTAGATAATGGCGCGAACCCAGACACGAAGACTCAAGATGGAAGAACGCCAAAGCAGTGGGCCAGAATGATACAGCTTCTTCTTGCCAAGAACCTAGCAGTTTCGATGCAGCGGGGCCCGCATCTTTCGGGAACGAGACCTATTGATGGCCGCCGTCCGGAAGGGAGATGCCGCGGCCGTCAAGCTTCTTGTGAGAGCAGGGGATTCGAAAGAAAAGAAGAATGCCAGTGGCCAAACTGCAAAAGGCATAGCTGACAAGCTGCAGCCTCCGTAAAGGGGGGCTCATAACCTACATTAACGAGGAGGTACTGAAGGTTCTCGCCTACTTTGACATTTGGAGCCCCCTTATAGTCATCTCCGATGCTGCATCTAGGACTTATTACAAACTTTCAGGGTCTAACCCAGCACCAGGAGAGGTGAGAATGTCAATCCAGGTATATTATTATCCTTTGGCTACTAATTCGAGACTTGGCATAGGATATCGCAGAACACCAGAGAGTAGAGGATTTCAAAAATAACCTGAATAATGTAGTCAAAAGTAAATAAGTCTAATATTCGTGAAATTTCCAAGTATTCTTCTGTCAAACACGAAAAACGACGCCGTAATCGCTGTACAGCAATTACGCCTTATATATTGTGCGACATCTTCCCAACATTTTAGTATACAAATGTGTCTTTACCAAAGAATAAGCTGTTACTATCGCTAATAAAATGTAAAAGGGGCGGCCTCGAAAAGTTCTTCCCTCCCAACGATCCCTATCTTACAGATGTGGCTAAAAAGGCATTCGAACTCAAGAATGATCCGAAGAATCCTTTGAACTCTCCTTCTCAGGTCGACGGTCTTGCCAAATTAGCATTGTATCAACCAATTCTATATCGCGGTGAGAGTTAATTCCATCCGAAAAAAACGGCTTGAACTAAATGTATATCAGACGATAGCGGGTCAATGTGCAGCGTAGAGAATGGTCAAGGGAAGGGAGATAGATGGCGCGCCCAGATTGAACTTGTCAAACGAATTAGCAGCATCGCTAGCCGGATAGACCCTCTTAACAGAGTCTGTCACCCTCGGTTCATCAATAAACAAACCCCTGATGCTAATGGCCTCACTAAGTACCAGGTTGAACAGAGAATCCAAAGCTTTTATCCCGAGGACTGGACACCGATCGGTACAAAGTTGAGGGAGAACGTCCTTGACCCCTTCATCTACAAGGACGTTGGTGCGGGTACTCCACTCAAGCGCTCCTTTCTCGTGTTAGTGACCACAGATGGGTATCCCACCAGAGAAAGCCGGCAAAGGTGGTTCCACAGGCAAGCTAGACGAGAACGAGAACGAAGACATGGATCGATTCCGCAAGGAGATCCACGAATGCGCCATGAAATTTGAAAATAGTAAAGATAATTATAGGAAAGACAGTAGGTTCGCTAGCTTCTCTGAAGACTAGGTACATCTGGGAAACAACAGAGCTAAACTCCACCAGTGGTCAGATTCTAAATTAGCCAGATCCGTAAGAATATCAGCTACGTCGAAGACGAGCTAAAGGCGAAAGCGTACCTAGACGGCCTAGAGTATGATGTCGATATCCAGGACGTCCTCCTCTATCGGACAGCAGGTAAGATTGTATTCCCTCAGGCAATAGTTTTACTACATAAGTTGTTTAAGAAAACTAACATCTGGCGTAATCAGAACTTATGGATTCACGATACGAAGAGCTTAGAGAGAATGAAAAGGACTTGGAACGCTGGGTATGTCTATTCTTACCTATGTTCATGTTCAGGCTCCCATTTACTAATCTCTAATAGTTACTCAGTACCTTGCTGTCCCCTCTACAGTCGCTTTACAACTAGTAGCTGATTTCGGGACATTGCCACCTATTATTATTCTTCCTTTTAAAGTGTGGCCTATGGGTTATCTCATCCTCGGGGGGCTGGGGGCTGGGAGGGCACGGCTAGATTTAATCTTTTAATGCTGGTTCATGGGCGCATAACGCTGTTTAGAATTTTAGATGAGTGTAGGCCTTTCTATAACACTTTCATCTTCGGTTAGTTATTCTATTATTGTCATAATCAGATAAATAATAACAATGCCTAATTATTCGCATTGAGTGATGCTAATTGTAGATTACCATGCCAGCCCTTCCACGTAGATTACCCCACAGAACAAGTGTATGCACCTGGCCACCAAAATTAATAGTAAAATGACATGGCCACCTTCTGCCTCATCAATCTTACAGAAGGTCTAAATTTGTCAACAATACTAATAGATATATTGATATATTTTTATATATTAAAAGTCTTATGACTGAGACGAATTGATTAGTATTAATTTTATTAGAATGCTACCGCATGCAATCAAGTTATTGTAAAAGTAATCTATAAATAAGGGAATGTAATCTGTAAATAGTGGCATGTAATCTACGAATAAAGCCAACTAATCTACAAATAGCAATATATATCTTATATTCCTCGGCCACAACAGCATATTCAATAGTAGTTACTTATATAAATCGAATCAGCTTAAGAAGACTAATCTAGTGATACCACAATCATATAATAATACCGTATTTTGGTCAAGATATTAAAGAGTGACAAGAAATAGATAGGTAGGCAAATAGTCGGCCAGGCCTGGCGGACCTGGTCAGGTGACCTAGGAAACATTCCCACGATCTCTATACATCAATTAAATCAATTAAATCAATTACATCAATTACATCATCAGGAATATCATCAATATAATCCTTTTGACGTCAAAATTAGTATGTATCGGCCGTGTTCTGAGAAAGTTATGAGGCAGAAAGTGGCCATGTCATTTTACTAGTAATTTTAGTGGCCAGGTGCATACACTTGTTCTGTGGGGTAATCTACGTGGAAGGGCTGGCATGGTAATCTACAATTAGCATCACTCTTCGCATTTTACCATCATTGATTCCAGGCCTCTCACATAATGCTACCTTAGGTACCTACCTACCTAGGTATAGGCCCTGAAAGTATTTAAGACACTGTTGCGAGCACCTCATTATAGAACTATACCTTAGGTACTATATCTTATGTGCATTAAACTCTAGACATAAATCCGGGGGAAAAAAGTTTCTATATGAGTCAAACGCCCCGTCCTACGATGTCATAGCGTGGGGTGATATCTAAGAGGCTGGCTCACTTGACTATTGAATACTCCTTACCAAATATCAGTTCGAGCGTGGACGCACTATGACCACGCAACATAGTCACGACGAAGCGAACGGACTAGAGACACATTAATGTATAAAGCATTGACTTATACCCAGGTAAAGAATTCAACCGGAGAATATTTAGTTGGCCTTTTGAACTATGACATACAGTATCGTTTGAGTTTTGCTTTCGGCTAACCCATTAATGTCAGCATGTCTATACCATCGACTATAGGACACAGACTACTATCTGGCGGCCAATACCTGATAGGATACTTAGTATAAATTTCCCAAACAAGGTTCACCCTACGCTTCTCATGATACCGTCAAAGCGGGAGGGCCGCCTATTAAAATAAGCAAGATGCCCCCCCAAGCCAACAGTTCTCACCACACCATATCCGAAAGAAAGAGTCCATTAATGCTTAATTTACACCAAAATGGATCCCCCACTACAAGCTATCGCCATACCGCTACGAAGACGCGAAAGAATACTCCTCGCGCTGAAACAAGCAGTTACGAAGCTCTTCAGCTGGGCATACTGCTGCAAGAAACGCCGAATTCCTAGTACGTTGCGTCGTGGTCAAAGGGTTCAGAACGAGCGAGTTAAGGCTGACATCGAGAAAATATAGAAGAGAGGGCCCCCCTCGACCTTGATAATTGACTACGAACCTCTGGTGATCTTATATTTGTGACGGACTTGACCTTGCGATATGTATTGAGCAGACCAATCACATTTCCATTATTCTCCTATTATAATTTACCTAAGGGTTACGGTCGTCGAGGATATTATAATGGGCGTGTATTGAGATGGTAACTGGTAAAAAGGACGGCATATGGGCTATATGAGGAAGCATAACTTATATACACGTTCTTACTAGCCACTTATTTCAGCAATAACAGTCACAGATCACAGATTTTATATTGAAGACATCGTTAATAGACTAGTTCAGGTAACCTTGTATTAAGTCATACTTTCCACATGTATTCATTCCCCTTAAATATCTTAAATTTCAAGACCGGCAAGCCTCATCTAACAATAACAGGTATAAGATTTCGGCCGCACATTAAACTAGAAATGAATAAACTGAAAGTGACGTCTTTATCTTGAAAGTACCAATTCTGGCCGATTATATGTATCTACTCGTCCACACGCCACCGATGCTCTACTCGTCGCATTTATCCATCATCTTATATACACAGGCGGCGGAAGCCCACCATGCCTTAAGAATCCCGTAACTTCTCCTTCTCTTTGCTTTCTAGCTTTCTAGCTTGCTTGCTTGCTTGCTGCGCGCACGGTATGCTATCACATCCAGGTGTCAAATCCTGCCTTAGTCTTTTGGTAGAACGCCTTGTCACCAGCCTGTCGCCTATGGGGAAAAATTCAAGTGAAGAAAAGAAAACGGAACGCAAGAAAAGAAAAACGACGAGGCACCAACTCTCCTCTGTAATAATAGTAATTCGAGATATAGTAGGGGTCTCCCTCGAAAGGGACTGGCGATGACACGTGTTGTGCAGCCTCGACTTGAGAAGAAAGTCTATGATGCAAGAAACTAGAACCTTCAACCTTCTGACCAACATCGTCATCTCATCATATAAGTCCTCCCACAGACTCCATGCACCCTAGAAACGCCGACGCCGTTGTAAATGGACACGAGCAAAAAGAAAAAGGAAAAGACCATTTGGAATGTTTGATTCGGTGGCCTAGCTAGGAAACCATAGCGGTATCGTGAATAGTTCGTCCGAGATCGTACTTGAGCACCTAGTGCTCCGGATATCACATCGAATGGAATAAAAGAAGCCAAAACCCGAACATCACACCATCTTCCAAGAATTGTCGCGGGGGCCGTCGTGAGTGTTCTTTATTCATGCTCGTGGATATGGTTGTCTTTATGGTGAATAAATGCGGACTTAAAGGATTTACCCCGGGTCCGGTTTCTTATTCTGCTGACAATCCCATTACCCTCCTGTGATTGCGTAACGCCGGAGCGAGTCGACTCAAATCTGCTCAACATGGCAGCTGAAGTAAACTCGTTGGACATCTCGTAACTCTGCCTAACTCGATCCATCGAGGCTCGCATACGGTCGTAAGATGGACGAACCCGATCGTGCGATGGGCGTACCGGAGGTTCAGCAGGCGGATCAACCGGTTGAGCAACAGGGACATCAATCGATGGCTCGTGTCTAGTGTAATTAGTGCCATCGCTGCCATTCTGGCTACGAGAATTATGGCCGGCAATAGACTGAGTTGCAACAGAAGGTGGATAGATGGGTTTTAAATCCTCATCCACACTTGCAAATTGCTGGTGTCGCCGGCGCCTAGAGGACTGTGATGATCCTGAAGAACTCGATTTTACTAGAACCTCGCTTGAACTCTCCTTTTCTAGATTATCGAATTTACCTATGGTAACCTGTTCCCGAATGATATCTACATCTCGGGGCCAGTAGACTTTGCGCAAAGCCTTGATAGCATACCGAGGAGCTAATGCAAGGATCGGAGTCGCAATTAAAACCGCCCAGAACGAAACTTCGCCGTAAATCTGGGGAGCTCCCTCATAAAGCGTACCAGCAAACGTTGACGATGTATAAACACCGGTCCAAAAGAAGACAACCAGGTCGCTGAGAACAATAATGAGGAGCGTAAGCCAATCCCATCGGTATGTGTTGATGAGGATGTAAAGATTGATTGTAATGATACACGGATGCGCAATGTAGACGCCGAATCGATACCGATCCATCACATCAAGTCCATTTCCGGTAACGGCCGAGGTAGATGCGAAGGTTAAGTATGGAACGAAAAAGCATATTACACTTTGGTATAAACCATCCAACATGTAAAACCTATCCCTTGTTAGCAAATTCAGTTAAACATAATCAAACAGGGTGATATAATTACCAAAACTTGTGCTGGGTCCATTCAAGCCGTTCAATGCCACGTCGATATAGCTGAGGAACAGCTAACGAGACTTTATCGGACACATCCTGGTCGAGGACACCAATGACAATGGGGGGCACGGAGGTGAAGATAAGGTTGAACAGAAGGATATAAGTGTACTCGAAGACATATGTGATGTCGAAGTTGCAGAAACACTGAAACCAAAGAATACACAAGGTCCAAACCATGTTCTTGTAGAAGAAGTTGGCGATTGCTTCCGCCATCCTCCTGTAGGACCAGCGGCCATGAATCAAAACTAATCGTTCGAGAAACCGGAACTGACCAATGGCATAATCGGCAGACATGACGGCTTGGCGACCTTCAACACCGGCGATACCTACACCGACGTCCGCTTCTTGAATCATCGCGACATCGTTGGCACCATCCCCGATGGAGAGCGTCATAACATCAAGACCGTTCTTGACCATGGATACAACGGCAGCCTTCTGCGCAGGGCTGACACGACAGCACAGAACAGAAGCACACTGCTTGCAGAGAAGGAGAAACTTTTGCTTCAAGCTGTCATCGAGCACCCACCTCAAAGTGAATCCGTCGATCACAAGAGCGTGGGTTGGCGCTGGCGGTTCGTGATTCTTCCTGGCGCGGGCCAAGTCTTCGTCGTCACCGGTGATACCAAACATCTTGAGCTTCGCGTCTAGCTCTCGTCCAATTTCGTTTACGAACAGATCATCAGGTGTCGAACCAGTTTCATCCTCTTCCACTTTAAGATTAATAAGTTCCATGTCGTTATTCAGTAGATTGCACGAGAAACCAATGTTGATAGCAGTTTCGACTTTGTCTCCGGTGAGTACCCATAGCTTAATTCCTGCTCGGCCGAGTAATTCGATCGCGTCAGGTACACCGTCTTGAAGACGATCTTCGATTGCCGTTCCTCCCAGGAGAGTTAATTCTTGCTCAATCTTGTCGGCAACTTCCTCTAACTTCTCTTCTCGATCGTGCATCGCGGTGGAGGCCTTGTCATGCTCCTTACGCCACTCGAGATATTCTTGCTCAGAAAGTACACGCTCGGCTATGCATAGGGTTCGTAGACCTTCTCGAGCAAACATTTCAAGGTGCTCAGCAGTGGTTTTCCGAAGCTCTGCTTGCTCACCACGCTTCAGGCGTGAGTATATGATACTATCCGCACCCTTGCAGAATAGAATGATACGACCATCGGGCATCTTCACGATAGCGCTCATTCGTTTTCGGCTGGAGTTGAATTCGATTGTGTTGAGGATTTGGTAGTGTATTTCTTCGCCCATAACATTCACTCTGATACCGTCCGCTGTATGTCCGAGAACAGTGAATCCCATATCACGAGCAGTTGCTACGAGTGCTGCTTCGTCCGGCGATTGAGCTTTGTACTCAATCTTAGGAGGGTCGCCGGGAATATGATCTGCTATAACAGTATGACAAAGTGCTAATGCGAGCATAAAGTGCGCATTGGCTTCTTTTTGCTCCTCGCCGGACTCGCCTCGTAAATCATCAACAAAATCCGGAGCAATGAACGTCATATCTTCTTCGTGAAGATATGGATTGTCGTGTATTTTTCGAAGTCCTTCCACCGCGTGGGCTTTTCCGGCGGCGATCTGTGCTCTGGCCCTGGCAGCTTCTTTTACCACATCAATACCCAAACGCTTCTGCATGCCTGCCTGGGCCTCAGTATACGCTTCTCCGTACGGCTGGCCATTGATAGTAGCCTTTTTGAATTCCATGACGTTTTGGGTGAGAGTTCCTGTCTTGTCTGAGAAGATATATTCGATCTGACCTAAATCATCGGATATGTTCCATGATTTTGGTACACATGGATAATCGATTTTCTCATAGTACATCTCAACATCGCTATATATGAAGATAGCCTGCAGCGTACGCACAATTTCGAGTGAGATATAAAGAGAGATCGGAACGAAGTTTTGGAAGACAATAAGCGCGGCCCAGAATGTGATAAACCCGGTCATACCAGGAGTACCACCGACGGAACCGTAGTCAAACCAAGCGGTGGAAGCGTCGCTTTTGCCCCACGAGACTCCATTGACGATGGCACACAGAAGACACAATGCGCCGAGAATACCGAAGTTACAGATAACGTTGAAATTTAGCTCCCGGGCGATGCGGGCACGTTTACTTGGCGTGACACCTGCATTCATCATGATTTTCGTATCGTGACCTGTAAACATAACGATGCCGAGAACCCATTCAGTATTCCTCAAGTTGCACCCTCTGAGGAGCATATTATCTATGGATATCGGCTCCGACATTTCTCTGGGACCATCTGCCATCATTTGTTTCCACTTGATGGCACCATTATACTTGTAGAGGTTAGGTTGGGGTGGTTCGCTCTCGATAAAGAATTGGGCGCGCTCGCAGTCCCTCGCATGCTTCAAAGTTCGTCCGCAACGGAGTGCTTGACGAACTTTCAAATTTGTTTCTCCATCCAGATTCTTGGTTTCCACATAACATGCACCGTCTGAATCGGAAGTAGCAAGAACGATGATATCTGCAGGAAGCTCATCATCATTATAAAGTCGCACAAAATCGCCAACCTGTAGATTTTTCCAGTGATCTTTGTGAAACCGGGCCTGGCCAGGTTTCACATCGTAGTTGATAAGGTCTCCTTTTATTCGAGCTAGCGTCTCCGGCTCATTTGGAGTATGCGATCTTTCAGATGTCGGCCGTTCCGGGATTTCCATTAAATCTTTCTTGGGCGTCTGGGGAGGAAGAGGGGACGTGACTGGTGTCATCTGAATGTCTTCGTACGCAGACATGAATGACGTTCTGTCAGTGTGAGGAGATAGCATGGTAGAATCGCGACGCGTCGCCTTGGTTTCGACAGAGGGACGCGGATCTGATGAATTTTCCAACATTCCCTTTGTTTCGTCCTTCTTCCATAAGCTCTTCACCGCACGCCAAAACGTTGCGAGAGATCTCGAAGTAGCCTTCTTGATCCTCCGCCATAGCGAAACATTATCTTCTGTAACATTGACATTGTTCCACCCTACAAGACGGTGCACGGGTGCGTTATTTAATTCGTTGTCAAGAATCGTCCTGCGATAATCTTCGATCGCGTCCTTGATAGCCGTCACGGCAAGGATAAATATCAAAGGTACAGCATTAAGTCCTGGATTAGTACCTCCGAAAATAGGAAAGATCTAAACAATTAAAATTAAGTGTTAGCGTCCCTCCCGAACGCATATGATCTATTTCACTTACAATAAGAATCACCATGAAAAGGAAGAAAATGTTGGCAATGTTGTGGAATTGGAACCATAGGTTCTTAGGGATGAAAGACAACGGTGTATACTTGGCCGTCCGAATCTTGTTTCGAGCATATGAACGAATGGGGTTGCCTTCATCATCTTTCAGCTCGTCAGGCAAAGCCAGATTGAAGTACACTATCCTCCCCCCATCATCTTCCTCCTCAGCAGACACGGTACTCTTCGAATCGCCTGGTTCATTCTGCTCGGTTGCAGACGCGCTGTCGTATGTAGCATGATCGTCACTCGTAGACTGACTGCCGCCCGAATGACGTTTCTTCTCTATCGAGCCAGTTCGCTTATGTTGTATCCTGTCTTTGAGGGATAGCCTCTTAAGACCACTGCTCTTAACAGTGAGTTTCCGAGTAGCCCATCTCGATCTGTTGACCGCCTTGTCATTATCACCTTTCGGCATTTTGGGAGAGCTGCGGGCAGAGCCCGTTCAACCCGACGTGTCCGCCAGACTGGCCTTCCGTGGCCACGAGTCTTGCGTATGAATTCCTGAGGCGCTAAGTAATGCTGAATGCGGAGACTCGGGCAATTGGCTGCAATCGCGTCGGGGTCGCTAAAGTGAAAGAAAGTGAATCGTCGGTCGATATTATCGCCACGATGTTTTCGTCGAGGAAGATTTGCATCTAGGGAAATGGGTTGTGATCGCTCGTCCTCCGGCTTCCCTTACTTGGTACTGGGGGGCAATCGTGTTGTTGATGGCGTTAAGGACAGAATTGGGAAGGGAACAATGGAAGTTTTTGATTGATCGCTACGTCGGAAGGGCCGGGGTTCTAAGGTACACCGAAGACTGTGTGTCGGCACTGTAAGCAAAGACGGGCTGGAAGGTAGTACAAAGTCGCGTGTACGCACGCATTTACATATGCACTTACCCAAATAGCCTACAAAACCCGCGAATACTCCCTATCTTCTCGGCGGTAACAGGGGAAAGCCCCAAGACATTGGCGCAATTTTATGTAACTTTAACTTATACATTAGTTCGAGCTATTTATGCACATTATTATTGTGATCGTATTATCTTTCCGTAGCCCTTCTTTATTAAAGGAAGTCGGTGTAAATTGCTATATGCGATAAAATATAGAAGCGGAAGCGATAAGTACTCGAACTACTAAACATATGTTTTTTTGAGGTCAGTCTATTCTTTGGGTGTTCAATATCATGCATACAACTGATACAAATGTACATATAGGTACCTACCTACCTCATATGTAAAAAGGTACATTTATGTAGGCTTGGTAATCAGAGCTACACTGTGCACGCTATCTTATATTGGGCGAATACGGCGACTAACAATATCCTTGTATCACCCAATCCACTACGAAAATGCCTCTAAGAACCGATGATCTCGGCTAAGATTCTTTCGTTATGCAGGCTTTGAATCCTCGGAGTAGGACGAATCTCTTGGAACAGTTCTACATCTACACTAGTATTTCATCAAGCTAGCAAGCTAGTTTCTGAAGTCAGCAATGGAATAGCCATTGTATTGGATCACATTCAGCTGATTATATAAGATCTCACTATAATCACCAAAACTTGACGAGGTCGACTTGACCTGAGAATTTAACCAAGACATATCCCTCTCACTTTATCCGTTAATACCTCTACAGGGCTCCCCGCGCACGCGTCCTTGACCTGCAGAGCATTCCATTCTTTTCTCTTTTATGAGGCTGAATTTGATAAATACCCCTCGGTAGCACTCCGAATTCTTTGAACCCCTAGAACTTGCGCTAGACGGTTACAGTGCAGCAGCGTGGGTAGTTGTAAATGATCCTTCATGTATCACCTTATCCCCTATCTCGAGTCAGAATTTCAGCATTTTCACATCGATCACACCTGTTAGACAAACAATTTATCCCGGATGCTGTCCATAGCCTCCCGCGCCACGGATTAGATTCGCGCTATTCCTATGGATTGTCGGAATCAAGCCGTCGTATATCTCATATACGTGCTTCTTAGTGACAGCATGATGTCAATACCGGCTCCGCCTTGGTAGAAAAAGTCATGCGTGAGATATCAATGGCTAGTTCTATTGCGGCTATAAGAAGAGAAGTGTCTTTCGCACTACATACTATGGCGAAGTTCCGATTCCGAGCGGCTAGGCCTGCATCTAGTGATCTGACTACCTACAGTGATACAAAGAAAGATACCTATTCTAGGCTTTTAGGCTGCACGTTGAATTGGCATACATTTCCCTATGCCCCCCCCCCCCCCTAAATGTGCTACGGCAGTATCGAAACAATAGCTAGGCTCTTTACATACCACTCAGCATGGGTTGTGCATTTGTCTGACATGGGTCTTCGACGCACATCATCGATTCATCTAGTAAGTGGTATCGGAGGCACAGACGGGGTGTGAGAGATCCTTCAGGAGTTGTGACTCGGGGTCTTATCCAACCAATTCCCTCCGCTTACTCCTAGGAGCTGTTGCTAATATATTGGGTAGGTGTGTTCCGTCAAAGAATGGGACAAAATGCGCAGAGAATATAGGACGTATTTGTGTTTTGTGTTTTGTGTTATGAACCTCGAGTCAAGCCCAAATTAAAGTCTTCCTGGTCGTCCGTATGAAACACTGTACAGCATAAGTACCCATTATCCACTGTATTATTCAGACAATCCCAATTCACATTTACCTATATCGTAAGTCCGAGCAGGCCCGAAATGGCGGATCTAGTCTAGCCTAGCCCTTCCTACCCCGTTGTAGCGTTGCAGCTGGTCCTATGTATGAGATACAGTTTACGATTTACTGTAACATCTACGTATTAAGTATATCTTCCGACCATTGCAGCAAAGCCTACAAAGGTCTGTGAGGTAACACTAAAAAGAGAGGTAAAACCCTCGGGTTGTACCGTACCGGTTATTCGTTACGTCTAAGCATCTGATTATATATAGAAGGTGTTTGGGAACATAAGCATGGAAAAACTTACGGGGAATAAGCATAAGTATCAGCAATGTGTTTGTGAGGTATTGATTAACTTATCCCCACTGAAATTTGGCTGATAAGAGGCTCCATAGTACTTTTTCATGCATCCAATAAACTTCGAAAGATTCGCTGAAGATTTTCTAAAATTCAAAAGCACCTCTAAAGGCGCTTATCGACTCGCTTATAGGACTTTATCCACTAAATGCCCTATAGTTATAGCATGTTTAGTGAGAAAAATACAGCGCATTTAGTGGTCCCTTAAAAATAATATTTCCAGCGAGTATATACACTGTAAATATAGCGCATTTAGCGAATATGTTATAGCGCATTTAGTGGATTTAGGTATATAGCGACGACAAGGTTGGGAATAGCCTCAACGTGTAAGCTAATAAGCCAAATTCATAAGCATAAGGCCACAAACAAGGAAAAGCTTACCAATATTGAGGTTGGCAGTGATTTGTCCAAATTACAGTGGAGATCGCCCCACAATCGAGACACAATTCAGCCAACTTATGTGTCAGGGTTGGCACGAGCCATAAGCAAAGCACCGCTTACGGTCCCAAACAGCCTCATAAGAACCTCACGCGAAATAAACCGAGGGCCCCCCGTGAGGACGACCACAAGAGCCCGACTTTTAGCAAGGCTTATGTCATCCTTTATATCATCCCCTTATGTCATTCTTCCGAAATTTAGCCGTTCATTCCACTAAGGTCACGTGCCGCCACGCCGGGCCGCGCGGGGGGGGGCGCTCGGCCCTCGCTTCGCGAGGGCCTCGCACCCCCCCTCGCGCGGCCCGGCAGCGGCGGCACAATGCTCTAGCTATTCTAGGCTATCCTTCATTA